>NC_090444.1:1743800622-1744116776 GCF_031143425.1 Pleurodeles waltl
TTGCAGAAGGACAATAAGGAATTACAGGTCCTTAAAGCTTCTGGCAAAGAGTTCCAGATTTTGGGGTCCAAGCACGAGAATGATCATGCTTTCATATGTGCAAGATGAAATCTCGTTACTACAAATAGGGATTGATAAAAAGACCTGAGGGAATGAGTGGGCCGGTAAGGCTTCACAAGTTCCTGAATATAACATGGTCCAACTCCCTGTTTAACCTTAAACATACAACAGAGAGCTTTAAACTTTTTGAAGTCCTAAGCCAGTGTAATTCGTTCAGCAAGTGGGAGACTGAGGTTGATTTAGGAAGATGAAAAAACATCCTACCAGCAGCATTCTGAGCAAGCTGGAGATGGAAATTGTTGCATTATCTGCATCCAAATAGAGCACATTTCTGTTATCCACTCTGTCTAAAACTAAAGCTTGAATAACAGTCCTCTGAGCAGATGGGGAATGAGCCAGATAATCTTTTTTTAACCATTTAAGCACAGTGAAACAGTTGGCCGCTACTTTTATCACTTGAGTTTTTATTGTTTTAAAGTCAAGTTATCGTCAATAAAGACCCCCAAATTTTTCACCTTTGTAGTTGGAGTTGGCAAAGGGCTTGGCGAAATTGCCCAATGTCTAGGGCCCCAGGGAGCTGCATTCTTTCCCACAACAAGAACCTCAGTTTTATCTCCATTGATCTTACGGGAGTTTTTGTTCATCCAGCCTGAGATTTTCATCAAACCCAAGTTCAGAATTGACGGATCCTGAGTCTGGGCCGATGGCAGTGAGAAAATAATCTGTGTGTCATTGGCATAAGGGAAAAAAGTGAGCCCACAACTCTCTGTGAGGTCTGATATAGGACAAACATAGATGTTAGATGTTAAATATTAGGGGCCTTAGTACTGAGCCTTGAGGAACACTAGAGGACACAGTCTGTGGTTTAGATTTCACATCGGAAGAGAAAACCTGAAACACCCGATCATTTAGGAGAGACACAAGCCAACTCAAAGCTGTGCCTTTGAAGCCAAAAGTGTAGAGTCTGCCAACCAGGACTGAGTGGGATACCATGTCAAAGGCTGCACTCAAATCAATCAGGATGAGTGCAGTGGTGCCACCGTCATCTAGCTGATGTCTTAGATGTTCTGTGACGCCCAGTAAGGCTGACTCCGTACTGTGCCCAGCCCTGAAACTGGACTAGGATGAGTGGAGAAGATTGTGGGACTCAGTAAAGATGGTGAGATGGGCATTGACATGTTTCTCCAATACTTTGGAGAAAACAGGTAGCAAGGAGATAGGCCGAAAATTGTCAAACTTGAGGCTTCTAAATTAGATTTCTTCCCCAGAAGCAGCACTATAGCATGCTACCATCTCAAAGGCACGGCGCCGTTCTGCCACGAAGAATTAAGAAATTCTAACAATAAAATATGACACTTCCTATCCAATAGTCTGAGCTTATTGTGAGGTAAAGGATCCAATGAAGTACCAGATTTAATGGAGAACAGTTAGAAAAGAGGTAAGATCGAAAGAAGGCCACTCACTTAATAAGGCAGTGTGACTTGTCTGAGACAATGAATCGTTGTTTACTTCCTCAGGCAGATTACGCACCTCCAGAATAACATCAGCCTCTGCTGATGAAGAGTCCCTGGCTAGTTGTAGGTGGATCTTTTCCACTTTATGAACAAAGAAGGCATCTAGCTCCTCACACTGACCCTAGCAAAGAACAGAGACAGGAGCAATAGTACTAGCCTTTGCTAGTTCTTTCACTGTCTTAAAAAGAATCTGTGGACTATTCAGAGCATTGGTGATTTTAGCTGTATAAAATGTTGCTTGGGTCATTTTATATGAGGTATGGTAGGCTTTCAAAGCCTCCAGAGTCTTTTGAGTGCTTTACCGCATTTCTTTTTCCCTTTGAGAACATCTGTAAACCAGGGAGCAGAAGGGATGACCTTGCCAATATGTTTGGTTATAAGCTGCAAAATGTCATCAACAGCTTCCGAAAGCCAAAAATGGATCTTGTCCTGGTCCAAATCGGGCTGGTGAAATAGAGTGGCTCTAGTGTTGAGGAACTGCTCATTAAAAGCAAAATGTTGAGTTTGGACCAGTTCCTAAATTTTACATTAGAGTTAGATCTTATTGAAAAAGGATGAAGTCTATACACTAGGGGCCAGATTTACTAGAAAATGACGGTGTTTAGCAACGCTGCACACCATTATTTTCAAAATGCAGGGATGTGCTGTGTTTACTGGAATAAAGTGCACCCCTGTGTTTCCCCCTGCGCTGGTGCTAAATTTGTTGCTGTGCGCCAACACAGCCACCCTTGCGCCATGGTGCAGGGATGGCTGCGTTGATTTGGAGATTATTTTTGTGCAGGAAGGAAGACCTTCCTGCACAAAAATAATCTTAAATGGTGGTTTGCTCTTTCTATGTGAGCTGCTGAAAGCAGCACACATAGAAAGAACAAAAAACGAGGAGAAATTAAAGCATTTCTCCTCCCTGTACCACTCTAACGCCACCCCCACGGCGATGTTAGATTTGGGCACTGCCTCACGTTTATAAAAACTCATAAATCTGAGGTAGCGTCAAAATTCAATGGGTGTTGCTGTGGCCCACCCACAGCAACACCCATTGCACACCCCTTCCAAGCAAAGTGCCTCATGTGAAGGGGCCATATTTACAAGGTGGTGTTAAGCCACAAAAAGTGGCTTACCACCACCTTGTAAATAGGACGCAGGGCATTGCACCACTGGAGCATCACAAAAAGTGACGCTCTGGTGGTGATTGGGCCTTGCAAATTTGTCCCTAAGTTTGAAAGGTACTTCTTAATGGTCAGACCAGCAAAGTGGGTAAGGGGATCAACCAATAGATCCTTTATATTGGAAAACATAGGGTCCAACAGATGTCCTGCCACATGAGTAGGTGAGGAATTTGAAAGTATCAAATTGAGTGCATATAGGTCCTCAATAAAGGAAGCAATCTTCATATTTTGTGTATCTTCCCAATGAAGGTTAATATCTCTAAGCAAGATACCATTAGCATATCTTAAGATGTAGGGTGGCAAATACATCAGGCAGCAAGGTACACCATTTTCCAGGATAACTCGGGAAGCAGTAAATCAAAGCCCCGGACAGTGTGAAATTATGGGTAAGGGAAACGGTAAAAATGAATGCTTCACAGTCCGGAGCCGGCACCTCTTCAATTTTACATGCAAATTATTTTTTAAAGATAATCGCAATGCCTCCTCCCATCTTGTCCTGTCTATCTATTCTCACTAAGGAGAAGTTAGCAGGGAATGTAGCAATAATATCTGGAAGAGAGCCAGCATGCAGCCATGATTCTGCAAGGAAAACTGCATCTGGGTCGAAATCACTTAAAAATGTAAACTGATGTAACTGATGTCAAGGGAGGGAGTGGCAATAAAGACTGAAAAAATGGAATGTTTCAAAAGAGGTTTTAGATTGTGGGTGGCCTTCAGGGTCATCAAGGAGTAAGGCAAATGGTGGGCCACTCTTACCCTCCAAAGAACCACGGTTACAACAGAATAAAGCCAACAATGACTAACTCAGCTGCACATCTCTCAAACTTTATCCGATCGTATTGTCAACAAATATGGTGCTCTAAACACTATATCACACCTGCTGCCAAGATGTGTGAACCAGAACCGAAAAAAAGACCCGTAAATATAATAACAAAAGAATAGTGGATCACACATATGTGAATTTGTATGATTACAGAATCACACAAAAAGAATCATCACAAATTATTTAAGGACATCGGGGTGTTGTTCACTTTTTCTTTTACTATATCAAAATTACATAAAACGTTTTGTTTACATTGCTTCATATAATTGATCACCATACCACTACTATTAAAAAAATACACACTTTTGGTACCATTAAAATATTTAATATCATAACTGTTGCATTTTTATTTATCCCCACCGCCTATTTCTGTGTATAATTTCATTCATCCAGGACCATTTCTTGTTCTTTCAATGCTTATAGCCAGTTATTGAAGATTTCAACCCAATTATTGAAGATTACAGCTGACAAGTGTTTCGTCTCATGACAGGACTTCTTCACAACTGATTAGATGTCAACATAAAAGACAATATTAAAACATTTCTTTATTCTGACTTCATTTAAAAATGTTTTATTTCATTAATCCCAACCATTAAATCCACCTGTGAAAAGACTTTCTGAAATAGACATCAAAAGACTCATAAGACATCAAAAGACATCTAAAATCAGCACACCAAAATGTGTATCTAAAATTAAGTACCAGATCATATTCATTATAATCCCAAATCGATAAGTGAGTAGATAGAAACAATACCAAGATGAACCCATAAGTATCACACAATCAGGTACCTACTCAAAGAAAAAAGAAAAGTAAAAAGAAGGAATAGAGTTTCAAGATAAACAGCCTGTAAGCCCTAGTGTTATAAGTAAAATGGACCATCAGTGAAGGTTTGTTTTAATTAAAACAATTCCTCAAACATATGATTCTATCTCTTTGTTACCTTGCTCTTGGTATTAAATACTTCATAATGAGGTTTACGGACGGCTGCCTAAAATGGAACAAATGGTATGGACATTGCGTTGGGCAAAGAATGACTCCATATGATAACAGCAAAGTTAACATTCATGTAAATGCCAGCAAAGTTGCAGCCCTTACAACTCTTGAGGTATATCCCTGGGTGAAAGAACTGGCAGTTTGCGCGCAAGGCTGGTCGTAGGGATTTCAAAAGCAAAACCTAATAGTGCCTTACCTCTGAATGAGAAGAACCAGAGCTCCTGGTCCCTGCCAGATGCAGACGGGCACAGATGGGCTTGCCTTTGGTGCACCTTCGGAATACCGTCTACGTGCTCACTGTGCACATCCGCTGCGCGTCCACTCCCCGGCCATCTTTAATAAAGCCATCACTATGGGAGCTGGAATGCTAACCCGCAGATCACAGCAGAAAAATGCCCACCATAATAAAACAAAGAGCAGCAACTAGATATGGGCTGATCTCCTCTAGAGCACAGTGAAAGCAGGGCCAATTCACAGAAAAAAATTAAAAGTATCTCCCAAAAATTAGAAGCTCTGGTTCCCCTAATAATTATGCATTAGTCTTGTGATGCAAAATCACTGAAGTTACGCTATTACTCAAGCTTGAGTAATTAGGAGTAATTTGAGGCAAAAATCCCTACCGCATGAGCACAGGGATAACTAAGAGAGAGTGAGCGTCTGCTGGCTAATGATGTTCGTGTTGTATGTAGAGCTGCGTTCTTAGTGCAAAATGTATCCTTACACCCATTTTGAATGCAAGGGTACATTTTTCACTGAGAAAGCAGTGCCAATTGCTGTATTATGCTTATCACAAAATTACAATAATTTTTTTTGTAATTCTGAGTAATTATGCCAGGGAGCAGTACACCAGTTGCAACCACTCCTAGGTAAGATCATCCAGCTTCTGAGATATCTTGAGTCAGATAATTATTCACTTTCAACTATGCAAGACCCCTTGAGTTCTACCCCTTCCTGCCTTTTTCCAGCACTCAAGTTGGATTTCCTATTGATGAGTCAGGATGTTATTCTTTCTAAGGTCAATTGTGTTTCCTCTGGCTTCCCATTAGAATCCTTTCCCAGCTAAAGTCATGAAACCTTTTGCCTCTTCAGTGGCACCTGTCTTCATATATCCGTGTCTTCCAACAAGATGCCTGCTCTGAAGAAAACAATGCTTATCATTCCATTACTGAATAAACTTAGACCCTGCAGCACTGTCCAAGAATTATCCTATGTCTATTATATCTCTGCTCACTAAAATCAGGGAAGGTTTAATAAATATGCAACTGTCAAAACACATAGAAGACAACTCTCTTCTTACTACCTTTCAATCAGATTTCTGTCCTACTCTTAGTATTTAAACCATGTTGACAGCTGCCAGTAATGGCATCCAGATGATTCTAGAAGCTGGGTCACTGCTTTTTTTACTCTTCTCGGTCTCTCTGCAGCTCTCAACAAGGTTTCTTAAACTGTTCTTTGGAAAGGCTAGCTGATGCTGGTTTACAGAGAAATCTACTGACTTGCTTATGTCTTTCTTGAAGGGATGCACTCAGGCAGTCTCATGGGCTCATTGCTGATCTACTTTCAAACAGTAAATTGTGAGTCTCCACACGGCTCGTCATTAAGCCCCATGTTGTTTCATCTTTATGTGGCTACTTGTGTTGACCTTATAGCATCTCATGGCCTCCAGGTTTTTTCCTATGCAGATGACACCTAAATTATTTTACAAATGGAAGGAGATCGTGAACTTCTCCGGGACCGGATAAATGTAAATTCTCTCAGGCTTAATAATGATAAAATGGAGGTCCTTCTTTTTTGCTAACCCCTCTGTCTGATGTTTAAACTGGTGGCCTGGGTCTCTAGGTGCTTTGCCCACACCCTGCCCTACTGTTCCCAATTTAGAATTTTTTTGGGATATAATATTATCCTTTGAAGTCCACATCAATAAATTAACTGCCACCTCTTTTTGTATGATGAATGTCCTGAGAAAAATGATTCCTCTCTTACCCAGGTTTTTTCCAGGAAAACTTTGGTCTAATCGCTCATCACTAATGATCTGGATTATTGCAAATCACTTTTAATTGGACTCTCTAGCAATCTCTTCTCCAGATTGCAATTGGTATAGAATGTGGCCGTCCATCTCATTCTAGGTATTATTAAATGTACCAGTATTTCCACTCATCTGGTTGCTCCTCACTGGTTACCTGTACATAAATACTGTCTTTTCAAAGCTCTCTGTTACTATCACAAAGCCATGCCTGGTCTTTTGACTAGAATCTACATGACATCCCTTATTTCCCCCTACCTGCTTATTAGGCCGTTACATTCTGAGATGTGACAGCCTGAAATAAACTTCTCCTTGAAATTCATACCAAACTGAGGGCCTGATTTATATCCTTGCAGATGGACTACTCCGTCACAAAAGTGACGTATATCTCATCCACCATATTATGATCCCCACAGTCCATAATGGGATCGTAATACAGTAGATGGAATATATGTCACGTTTGTGATGGAGTATTCCCTTCTGCCAGGATCTAAATTAGGCTCTGAATCTCTTGACTTTTTGCCAGCAGTTAAAAACTCACTAATTCTTTCTTTGAGCAGTATACAGCTACTGACCTTGAAAACGAATTAGCTATATATTCTTTGACAAAAGAAATGAAAGATCAAAGTTTACAACAACATAATGAGTAGAAGGGAATATTTGTATATGTCAAGGTTAGGATTGAAAAATATATTATGTGCTCCAACTACAGATGAACTGTTATTACTAAAAAATTCTTAATCTTGGGAATAAACATATTGTAATTGGTGGTGACTTCAATTTATTATCCATAATTTTCTGAAATCTTACCTAACTTCTTCTTCTCTATTATTTTATTTTGGCCAATGGCCATAAAAGTAGTACAGTTAAAATATTTTCAAAGGAAACACAATACAATGTCAAATATAGCACATACAGATACCTTGCATATCATATTCTTAGAAGTAGCCACTCTTGGCCCAAGAACATAAAGCAGATTTACAAACGCTTGACCATGGGCAAAAACCTAACGTGGTCCATTCTGCCTAAAAAAAAGGTTTATACATGTTGTACTGGAATAAATGTATGTGTGAAAACTTCAGACCAGAATGATGACCTTTAAAAAAGCAGATACTCTAATGAGAAGCATTACTGGGCATGTGCATACTACATTTAACACCTAGAACTTAGGAATTAGTCCATTGAGAACAGAGACAGAGTGGATACAAGGATACAGCTGGGATTACAGGCCCTACCCAGTCTTGCCGGTTGGCATAAGTAAATAAAGTGTCAGTGCTCCTGCTTACAATAAAATGAAAAACACAATCTCTTAAAATCAGTCGGAGGTATTTGCATTATGCAGAGGGCGAAAAAAGGGTAGGAAAGCTATTTTTTGCTGAATTGGCCCTATGCTCTACAAATATTCAGCACAAGAAAAAACAATGACCGGAGATGTCTCGTCCACTCTGCATAATCTTATCGCCACCTGGTATTGGACTACACCTAAAATGTGGCACAAAGGAAGAATCCAACAACAGCACTGTTTATAGTACCTTGAGCAAAGAAATAGGAGGTGGTCATTGGTTCCTTTGGCACTTCTACAAATAGGACATATTTTACTACCTTCTTGTTGACCATTCCATTTAGAAGTCAAAGTAGCAAGCAGTAACATACCTAACCTGAACCTTATATAAAGAGCTTTTGTGAATGGGGGATCAATATTCATATAATTTTCAAAGTACAAGGTAGGGTACTGACAATAAGTTAGTTAGTTGGCTCAAGCCTTCCTGTTATGCAATTTAGCCTCTTAAAGCTCCCACTAGATGGCCTTTAGTTTCTTATTTGCAGAAGATAGAATGGTTTGAGGGGAAAACCAATACTCATGTAGATTCATGAAGCATAACGACTGTTTTACATATTCCAACCAGGGTAGCAAAACTCCTTTCTGAAACATCTCTCAGATCCTCCCTATATTCAGCCAGCCTGGGCATAGACCAAATTTGTAGCTAGGACATGTTATGGATTCAGATGCGCTTGGGGTCCTATAGGCCAAAAATCTTGATCATGTTTAAAAATCAGTGGCATGCTTTGGGGAAATTCAAAGGCTACTCTTAGAAATGTATTCTCAACCACTTCCAGGGATTTCAGAGTTCTGCTCAATATATTGCGGCAGCTACAGCTTTAGCCCTCCTTACCACAAGTAAGAGGGAACCTGGGTAGAACAAGGTCTTGTTTGCAGATTTTAGGATGGCTGCCGCCCTGTGCTTTAATATAAGGGTAGTTTTGGTACTCTGGGTACTCCAAGAGTTTGCACAAGAGAGGTGAATGCCAAGATAAGCAAAATCTAACACTTTCTCCAGCTCCTCCCCTTCCAACATTAATGATCCTCTGAAGCCTCTTTGGGGATGGATGGCCATAACCTTTGTCTTACTTCAGTTAATTGCCAGTCGATGATCTATGCAGACTCTGATCAACTTCCTCAAAAGGATCCCTAGGCCCTTGGTGGTTTTCGATACTAATAAAGTATTGTATGTGAATAGTAGGGCGTGCATCTTCGTTCCTCCTAGAACTTTGTAGCGGTTATCACAACCCAAGTAGTAGTCAATGCAGCCATTTATAAGCAGCAAGAACAATGTGGGGGCGAAGATCCATACCTGCCTGACTCCTTTTGCAACCTTAAAGGGATTGGTATTTTCCCCATTTATACCCGATGTATTGTGTGTAAAACTGTCCTGGTAGAGCCTAACGAATAGATTGAGGAGTGGGTGGGGAAGCCCTACGTCAGCTAGTGTGCACCATAACTTATCCCTATGGACCATGTTGAACACCGCCTTAAATTCAACAATAGCAAAATAGAGGCTACCCCTTTTTATGCCGTCTTCTTTCCACCTTATTAATGGAAACCTAAATACTTGGTTGACTGTGCTAATTGTGGTATTTTGGGTGAGAATTCAGCCTGGAGCTGTGTTACAATTTAATTTTTATCAACCCAGGTAAGGAGCTAATCTACTAAAAGCTTACAAAAGATGTTTTGGCTAGAACCAACAAGGCTAATTGGGTGATAGCTGGCTGGATCAAACTTTAGGTCTTTCTTATGTGTAGAACTAAGATGTGTCCTTTTCCATGAGGTTGGAATCTCACCTCATGCTAAGATGGCATTGGAAATATGTGCAAGGTAGGGTGCCCAAATTACTGGTTTGTAATTAAAGAGGTCCACCGGTATTTGATCTACCATGTGCGCCTTTCTTGCATTCTGTGATCTGATGGCCGCAGCCACTTCAGTCACTGTGAATGCCGATTCAGCTTTAACAGTATCTGGTTTAGAAGAAATCATGCAGGATGCAGGGGTTTGCATGAAACTAGGTAAGTCAGGGTTTGCAATTGTCTTAGGGGAGCTACTATATAAAGATTCAAAATGGTTCACCCAGTCTTGAGGAAGAATGTTTAATTATGGCTTCATCCTATCTGTTTTTGCACGATGTATATGCCAGAAGGCTACCTCGGTCCCTGAGCACATGGCAGACAAAATACAACTCTAAATTGGTGTGTCCCATGTAGATTTTGATCATTTTAAGGTTACTTTGTAGTCTGCTGTAGCTGGCGTTATAGCCTAGGGAAACCCTCTTTAAAGTGCACTAAGAAAATTGCTCTTGGCTGACCTATAAGCCATATCATACCATGTAGGGTCTGCCTTCTGGAGGAGGTTCTTACATGGGGGATGTTTAGGGGAAAAAGCTAATTTTCAGATTTTCAAACCATTTGAAGTGGGCATCCATAATCATGTCGGGAGCTGCGTCTACGTTAGCCATGTAGGACAAAAGGGAAACTAGATCTTGATATAATAAGGCATACCTGAACTCATTGTTCATAATGCTCTCCCACTTAATTCTCCTCTGGTTATTACTGACTGTAAGGACACCTCGAGGTAGTTGAGGAGTCCTACTCTCCTCTTCGCCACTTCCACAAAGGGAGAGGCGAAGAGATAAGTGGTTGCTCTCATATCTAAACAGGACTACCATGTCAATGAGATTTTCCTAGAATTGTTAGTCAAAAGTAATCAATACAGCTCTGGTAGTTATTTTTTTAAAGGTGGGGTGCGTCTCCAAATCAGATTTAGATCTACCATTACCATTACAAGCCAACAAGGGTCAACGCATACAAAGATCCAGCATTTGAAAGGCAGCCCGCGGGAGCAAGGATAACAATGAGCTCGAAATTTATGGAATACTCCAGTATTGATCTTCCTCTCCTGCTACTTCATTAAAGAGTGCTGATAGTGCTGATAGTTGAAAGCACACATTGAAATACCCAGCCACAATCACAACTTTTTCTTTCCATGATAAGGTGGAAATATAATGAATCTTAAAATAAATGAGAGGAGAATCACCGGATTTTCTGGAACACTCCTGCTATATGCATTAAAAAGAAGAATTTTTGTCTTATCAGAGTTGGATACCTCAATGTCAAGCACATCCGGACACTTGATAGATAGTTGGTTAGTACGATACCCCAGCAAAATGTTAACCCAAATTAGCAACCCACCAGAGGGTCTACCTGGTTTGGACTGCAAGCCGGAACATGGAATGTTTTAAAACCCTGCCTATATGAACAGGAGCTCCCCCAGGTTTCTTGAAAATATAATTATGTCAGCTGTTTCTACAAATTCACCCCAGTCTACTTGAACAAGCTTGGTACCCAGCCCGCAATGTTCTAAGAAATCATTGACAAGGTACTCTTTTTTTTTTGCTGCAGGTGTAATTACTTTACATAAATCAAACTTGATCTTGTTATTTCGTGGTCTACAATTTCTGTAAATCAATTTAATGTACTACACTTCTTTCAAATGCACTTATCCCAATAATATTTAAACAAATATGTCTATAAGAGGGGCCTTGTATCTTGACCTCTACTTCCCCCCGACGTAATCGTTCTCCACATTGCTCATCTTCCCCCATATACCCTGGCATCTCCACAAAGCTCCGACTCGTTGAGCATAAAGTTTTACCTGTATTGCCTCCATCTTTGCCTCCCATGCTGCATATGTAGGGGGTACTGGTGATTTCCATCCCTGAAGAATTAGTGATTTCGCTATCAAGGTACCCACAAATATTATTTGTCTAGTGGAGATAGACACATCTGTGCTTTGCGTAATACCCCATAATGCCACTAATGGGCTAAGAGCTAGCTCATACGATTCAATGGCACTAATCCTTTGAAAAATCTTCTCCTTATACCCTGCCAGATGCATGCATGAGAAGCACATATGGAGCCAATCCCCCTGGGTCATTTGGCAGCGTGGGCACAGACCTGATGCCTCCAGGTGCATTTCCTTTATTCTAGCGGGGGTATGGTAAAGCAGCCATTTGGAATAGAGTGTGATTCGTTTAAGATACGCCCCTCTAAATGCTTTTTGTGACACCTCATTGTGCTTTCGCCATTGTTGTATCCCTATTTTACACCCAGTAATATTTTCTACTCTGACCAAAAGTTGGGAGATTGCCTTAATTGAAAACCCTCCCTGGAGTGTCTTATACCATCTGCCAATGCCTAATTGATCATTATAAAAAGCCTGGAGAATAGCTTCATTGGAGCCATCTATTACTCTTTTCTTTGATTGTAGAAAATGTTGAATTTGGCAGTAGGAAAATGTTAAACTTTCTGGAACATCATTTTTTTTCCATTACGCTCTGGGCCCATGTTTTGATACGATCCCCTATAAGAAAATCCACTAGTGTCCTAATCCCCACCTCTTCCCACTTTTGAACATATCTTTGACTAAGTTCTAAGCCTATCATCCATGTATCCCTAAGTCTGATTAATGGGTGGATCTTACAAATCTGACATTTAGCCTGTATTAGTAATATACTAGACTGTATCATTACCGGTAATTTATCTTACCCTTTTTGGGAGGCGGGATATTTAAGAAATCGTGAAAGCTGCGTGTTCATTTCTGCCAGCATCTGGTTAAGATAGAAATTGAGATTTGGCATTTGCGCCGCTCTTGAAGCCCAATCCAATATAGTAGCTTCATGGTAAGTTTGAACACTGGGGAGTGCCAGCCCCCCATCTTCCACTGTAAAAGTTAGCTTCTCAATCTGTAACCGAGGTTTCTTATGGTTCCATATGAATTGTCAAATAAGTGAATCCAGCTTGTGGAAAAACGTTTTAGGAACTCTCAAAACTATACTAGAAAAAACAAATAACAACAAAGGGAGAATCTTCATTTTGACCAATGCGGTCCTTCCTATAATCGTCGTAGTAGATTCCTGCCATTTCAAAACTAATCCTTGAATCTTTTTTTGAAAACCCTTGTGTAGTTCAACTGAAACAAGTTTGCCAAGTTCTTAGAACATATATGCCTAGATACCTATGGGGCTAGAAGATGAAGATAATACCCGAATATCCTTTGGAAGGACTGATGTTTCTGTGTTATAAAAGAGAGCCTCTGATTTGGACCGATTGATTTTATACTCTCCAAAGTCCGAGAAAGCCTTGATCTTTGAAAAAGCCCTGCCGATATTATGTAAATCGCATGAAGGTACAAGATCATATCATCAGTGAATAATTTCACCTTAGGTGCTAAAGGAAGCGGAGCCTGTGTATGTTGATCCTGCGAAATTGCTGCTGCCGATGGCTCTATAAAGAGCGCAAACAGCACTGGGGACAAAGGACAACCCTGCTGTGTGCCCCGTGATATATGTACCAGTCCTGCTATTTGTACGCTTACCGAGACCTTGGCTTGGGCCCCTATGTGTATAACCTACACAGCGCCTGAATAAACTTCCCTGGAAAGCCGAACTTGCCTAGAACCATAAACAATGCTTCCAATTGAATTAGATCAAATGCCTTTTCAGCATCAAGTATTATGATCACCGCCAGATGATGATTATGAGATAAATAATCTAGCGCCTGAACCCAAAAATTATTGGTGGACAACAACCTCCAGGATAAAAATCCGCATTGATCCTCATGTATCAATCCTTGCGCCACCTGAGCCATACGGACCGCAAGTATCTTGCTGAATAATTTATAGTCCTGATCTAGAAGGCTAATTGGACGATATGAACCCGGATATTCCGGTGGTTTATCCTTTTAACAAAGATAACCACAAGGTACTCGTAGGTGTAAGGGGCATTTCCACGGAGACCCTGTGTATTAGACTTGGCCTACAGCTGCCTCACCTGCGTGTAATGATCATTCTTATAATGTTAAAGGAAACCTACCTTCGGTCATGGCTTTGATGAATAGGCCCATTACCTAACTTAGGGGCACATTTATACATGTTTTATGCCGAATTTGCATCATTTAGCATTTTTATTAAACAAATTCGGTGCAAAACTAACTCTATATTTATACTTTAGCGCTAGACCCATCTAGCGCCAAAGTTATGGAGTTAAATTCATTTTTTGGACGTGGAAACCTACCTTTCGTCAATGAGATGCAAGGTAGGCGTTCCCGTGCAAAAAGTTACTCTATGGCCTTAGCGCCATATTTATCCCCAATCACGCACGGGGAGGAGGGTTCAAATAAAGATGCAAAGCTTGTTCTGCACCAATATTACACGCCTGGGTCAGGGCAGGCATTAGGGGACCTGTGGGCCTATTCTCATAGTGGAACACCATGGAATAAGCCTACAGGTGCCCTCCCCAGGCACCAGGGACAGCCCCTCCCACACCAGAGGGACAGCGGGGATGGGGACCTTATTCCAGGTAAGTACAGGTAAGTATATATTTTTTTTAAAGTGCCATTGGGTGCCATGAAATGTCCCCCCCCACATGGCACTGGGTGCAATGGCCATGCCCATCCCCTGTGCTGGCCATTGGGGTGGTAGGCATGTGGTAGGCATGACTCTTGTCTTTTATAAGACAGGAGTCATGTGGTATGGATGGTTTTGCTTTAGAAAATGACGCTAGGCTGGTTGGAGTAATTTTTTTATTCTAACCTGCCTACTGTAATTTTTTGGTGCAAAACCCCCTTCTCCCATACCACCACCCCACCCGGCTAATGTCATTTATTTTACGCTAGCCTACCCTTTGCGCCGGGCACCATTCCATAAATATGTTGCCCGGCTGGCACTCAGGAATGGTGCAAGCCTGTGCTAAACATTTTGGTGCAAAACTGTGTTATATAAATATGCCCCTTAGTATCAAACCCTAAAATTGAACAAATTGCTAGTTTTGATCATGCTTTAATTTCCTTTTGTCTTACTTTACAAGACTTTCCAAATCATATACATAGATGGAGAAAGAAAGTGAAACATTTTCTTCCAGAAAGCAACTTAAGAACATCTGTTCAAGTCCTTGAACTCTCACAACTGGATTGTAGTAATGCCCTCCTACATAGCCTCCCAGACAGCACACTCACACTTCTTGAGAGCATGTTGTATGACTCATCATGTCTCATCCAGAGACTGAAGAAATATGATCACATCACTCCCATCCCGATTGAACTACATTGTCTCCACTTGCTGGCCCACACCATGAAGAAATATGATCACATCACTCCCATCCTGATTGAACTACATTGGCTCCACTGGCTGGCCCACACCATCTTCCAAACCAGCTGAATCATTAAAATAGCCATTATGACCACACTCCACATGCTCACCTTCTCTGGTGGTTCTCAGCGCACCCACAGCCAGACACCATCAGTTTGCAGACGGATCCCGCATGCATCAGGACTTCCCCAATGCTGGTCCAATTTAGCAAATAATTGATGCCAGACCTCTTTAACGAAAAGTATATCACATGCATAACAGTCCAGAAACTAGCTACCTCTCTTATCACTCCTTGATTTTATGCTTGACTTTAACTGCTGTCTTTTGGCTAAGTTTGCACTATATAAATACCACATGCATGCATTCCTCCTTTTTCTTTACATTTAGTCCTCTCTGCTACTAAATTATTTTATAAAGGATCTGGGACAGATAGAATCTTGGCAGAATTGTATTAAACTTTTGCTAATCAAATATCTCCATATTCATTATCTTTTCTGGGTAATTCCAAAATAAGATTTTGGTGTAAAGTTCTTTTAAGGAAGCACTAATTGTTGTAATTCGTAAAGTAGATAAAGATAACTTTTAAAAACAACTTATATGAGTGCTGTTAAGGCATACCACAAATCAACAAGCGAAATTCCTTTCGAATAGAATCCTAAAGAGTAAAAGTCCTGCAAAATACATTTTCTTCATGGTAAATAGCTTCATGAAATCAGTCACTACAGGGCCAGTTGAGGTCTCAACTGAACACTCTAACAATGTAGCAGACCTTTTCATTGAAAGGATCAACACCATTTATACCCATTTTCCTCCTAAGGCTCCCATTGACGCAGAGGTCTGACTTAAGCGGTCAGCTCAGCTAAAACCTTGGTCAGAATTAAACGAATTAGCCCTCCTTGATTTGCCTACTTTCTCCACTCTCTGCTCTTTAGTGAAATCAGGCTCCTTCGATAACCCCTCAAACCAGACTTTGTTATTAAATTTCCTGAGGTCATCCTTCCCACTTTCCTTGAGGTCTCTATACTCTTTTTGGCCTCTGCCACCGTTCCAGAGGTGCGGAAGCAGGTGAAGGTAATATCCCTGCTGAAGATAGAGTCACTTGGATTCTTTAGAAGACAGTAACATTTTGGATGTGTCTCAGAATGGCTCAGGTCCAGTCACAGCTCTGAATCAGCTCTGGTGACTGTGACAGAGTCCCTTCGAAGAGTGTAGATGAAGGCGGCTCCGATCCTTATGGACCTAAGTGCTGCCTTCAACATTATCGCATAAGAAGCTCCTCTAGCACCCCTGTGATATAGGTGTCAGTGGTAAGGGTCCATCCTGGTTTGTCTCATTCCTTAGAAACCGCTCCTTCCAGGTTACCTATCCTCCTTTCTCATCTTCGCTTAGACCACTGAAGCATGGAGTCGTACATGGCTCCTCGTTAAGCCCTACCTTTTTAAACATTTATGCCAGGCCCTTGGAGGAGATTGTGAATACATTTATGATCTTCATAGTATCATATGCAGATGATACTCAAATTATTGTCTCCTTCTCCTCTGATGTTTCCCAAAACATCGTTAAGTTTCAGGAATGTATGCTTGCGGTGGCTGACTGGATGAATGACAACTGTTTTAAACTTCACTCCAATAAAACCAAGATCTTATTGTTCGGCAAGCACACCCAGACCTGGGATGATCACTGGTGCCCTGATGATTTGGGGCCTCCTCCATCACCTAAATGACCCATAAAAAACCTAGGTATTTGACTTGTTGACTCCCTCTCCTTTGAGACTAAAGTAAGAACTCTAGCAGGCTAATGCTTCAGTCTCCTTAGAAGCCTCAAACCAATTATTGTTTTTTTCTAACCAAACATTTGAGAGATGATTTTTCAATCTCTCATCCTGTCATGCCTTGACTATTGTAACATCTTGTATTTGGGTTGCAAGAAATCAGTTGTAAAGAGGTTGCAATCAGTCCAAAATACTGCAGCAAGAC
Source organism: Pleurodeles waltl (assembly GCF_031143425.1). NCBI lineage: Eukaryota > Metazoa > Chordata > Amphibia > Caudata > Salamandridae > Pleurodeles > Pleurodeles waltl. The sequence goes on from NC_090444.1 coordinate 1,743,817,655, forward strand.
TATTGTTCCTCCTTCCTAAGTTTTATTCTGCCTCTGGGCTCCTTAAGAAGCTTCACTGGCTGTCCATTAAGAAGCACATTAAGTTTTAAGTTATTAGTACTGCCCACAAGATTTTGCATTCCGCAGGATCCCCATTCTCCCAGAACGTATGCTGCCTTATTTCCGTACCAGAGCACTCTGCTCTGCAGATCTAAAGCAGGCAGTGGTCCCTCGACATTAGAGAAAGATAATGGGAGGTTGCTTTTTCCAGGTGATAGCACCTATCTCTTGGAACAGTATGCCACTTGATTTAAGGAATAGTTAGAGTCATGGAAAAAATGTAAAAACTGATAGTCCCTTCTCAGCCGTTGGTTACATGGCGGTAGCACTTCCATGTAACTGCTGGCAGAGATTAGCAACTGGGTGCCCCAGGCGGGACTCTGCACTGCCCCTGCACTTGGCATGGGCAGTGCAGGGGCCCCCAAGGCCAGCCCCAGACAGTGAAACCGTGACGGTGCTAGTGCACCATACGAACTACAGCATTGCAGCTGGCTCTATTATGACCCGGCATCAATGTTGTAGAATGTTTCCCACTGGGCCAGCAGGCGGAAACATCATTTCTATCCACTGACCCAGAGGGAAAGTCTTAATGGGTCCCGCAGGAAAACGGGCGCACTGTCGGCAACCTGACTGTTGGGACTTCGGCAGACAACATTTGCCGTCCTAAAGACCCCCTTATTGTCTCTTTAAGGCAATATTATAGGGTGCAGATTGAGAACAACACCCATGGAATGGAAAGTTATATGCCACTTGTAGGCTGCAGCATGGATTTTTGCTAACCACTACACTGACAGATAAACATGATTTCTGTATAGACCTGTCAAAATGGCACTTTTTGACATGCGAGTTATTCTGCTTTTAAATGTTAAAAATCACCCCTAAGTCGAACTTTTTTATCCATTACGTCTGGTTGGCACCTGTCCCAGTGTTAGGGGAGCTACCCTCAGAACTGGTTTTAAATGCCCACAGGGGAGGGAACCGGTCATTTTCCTGGCCACCCCTCTGGGTGGACACACCGGCTCTACATAATGGAGGAAGGGTGTCTCCTTCTTGAATTTTAGGAGTAAGGTGCTTTGAGGGATTGCCTGCAGTACAGCGAAAGGGGGACTGGTGTAAATGTAGATAGGGTTCTCCCTGGGAACACTACTCAGTTGGGTAGGGTGAAGCCAGAACCCAACCACAAGCTTGTGTCAACCAGAAATTTTGCACCCCAGGTGACCCTCCTTGGACCACTTTCTAGACTTGTGGAAGATCAGAAGAGAACTAGACCTTCTGTCTATGACCTGAGGGGAGCCCTGAAAGACTGGGCTGGCTCCCTCTTATACCCAGGACAAACAAATAGAATTCATGGGTCACTTGGCTGAACTCTTGGGTGACTATGTGGGCACCACAATCTGCAAGAGGCTGTTTCCATAAAGTGACCAGTTTGCCAGTACCAACTCAACCTGGGCTGGTCTGTGCTGGTGGCCTCTGCTGTTCATTAAGTCCTGGGAGCCTGGGGGTGAAAACTTTGAAAGGTTGGGACGTCCAAGACTAATGGAGCCATCAGTGGGGACCTCACAGTAAAGGAGTCAAATTTCAATGCACCTGCTGCAGGCAATTAACCTCTTTGACCAGGATGAACCTGTGCTTGGTGTTTCCGACGTGCACTTCATTGTGGGTGGCCTGAAATTGAAATTGCACGTAGGTGTACTAGTCTACACTTCTTAAAATATCACTTGCGATTATTGCTTAATTATGCTTTTTTTTACTTAAAACTATAACAATTCATAGCTGTGGTATCCCATATTGGATTTTTGTTGTTTTGGTGTCATAAAGTTTATTACATTTTGCTCTTTCATTTAAACCGATTGGGATTTTAATTGCATGGGATTTTTAATTACTGTTTTTTTTTTTACTTAAGAAATAATTTACACATTGCTGTAAATTAAGCTTGCCTGCTCTGTGCCATAGCTGCCAGAGGGTTGAGCTCAGTTTAATTTACTGACCTTTGGTGTTGACCCTGACAGGATGGTGTAATTAGTCCTTGAGGTGGGTAGCTGTCCACCCAAAATAATAATTCACTTTCTGTTTACTCATTTCTAAATATGAAGTTAATAAAGGAAATACTATAGCAAATGTAACTTTAAACACATAAGTGTATTCAGATAATATTTTATTATTACTGGGAATCCATCTATTACTATGCCACAAAGCCTACAGTTTGAAGGCAGTCATCCCAAAGTGTCAGGATATATGTTAAACATGATTTATTTTTATCTCCCTGTATATTCTACCCATGTTATATTTTAAATCATCTGAAAACTGTTTACTGGATACACGTCAGGGAAAACTACCTGCTGTGCTCAACACACGGTAGATTGACGTCACAATTCTTTGATTTTAAATGGTACCCATATCTGGAACCATTTATGGATACAATTCTTGATCCATTAAGTAAGAGTCTATATATTCAGTTCAGATATGGTTGTCTGCCTCTTAAATCCTATGGCAGTACGCGGAGTGCGACCCCAAGTCCTGATACTTGTCCGAGTTGCAATCAAATTTCAGAATCTATTGTACATTTTATGTTTATATGCCCTGCTTATTTGATTGCGCGACGGAAGTGGTTACGACCTGTGTGCAGCAATATGGGGGTAAGACATTGTATTGTTGCCTTAAGGATCATGATGAGGGAAACTTCTCTCCCTCTATCTTGTGCGGTTAGCAAGTATATTGTAGCTGCTTGGCATATACGTACTACATTTTTGGGGAAATAATGATGATGAGGACCAAATGTTTAAAAAATAAATAAAAAAAAAGTGTTTTAGTTGCTAAATTTTAACTACACACCTAGACTGAAATAAAACCCCATGTTTAATTTAAATGTTAGGTATTAGGGGGTTAGGTGCTTTTTCTAAGGAAAATAATTTTATGTGTTTTAAGGCTGAAATATATGTTTTTATCTTATTCTTATCCTTTTTAACCTAATTTCTATTTCCTTTTTCATTCAATTGTTGGTTGTTTTGCTTTTATGGTTGAAAGTAACCGAATAAAGCTATGTGTTGATGATGATGATGAAATCATCTTGTTAGGCCTGGTATCCTTGGGGTGGTCTTACCATATACCTTTTGCCTTTCACCTCCTGCTTTTTGCTGTACCTTTGTGTTGACCTTAGGACTCTGAGCACTTTACCATTGCTAACTTGTGCTAAAGTGCATGTGCTTCTCCACTAAACAAAGTAACATGGGTGTAGCTCCGAGTGGCATATTTAAGTTACATTTAAGTCCCTTGTAAAGTGGTATACCATATACCCAGGGCCTGTATGTAAATGTAATGCTACTAGTGGACCTGCAGCACTAATTGTGCCACCCACTTAAGTAGCCCTGTAAACACATCTCAGGCCTGCCATTGCAGAGCCTGTGTGGGCAGGTTCACTGCCACTTCAACTTGGCATTTAAAACCTCTTGCCAAGCCTTAGACTCCCCTTTTCTTATATATAAGCCACCCCTGTGGTAGGCCCTATGTAGAACATAGGGCAGGGTGCCATGTAAGTAAAAAGCAGGACATGTACTTTTAAGTCTTACATGTCCTGGTAATGAAAACTCCCAGAGTTGTTTTTCATTACTGGGAGGCCTTCCCCTCTCATAGGACAGCATTGGGAGTTCCTTAATACACCTTTAAGCTGTAATTCCTCATCAGAAACGAGTAGCTGCATCATGTTTCATATCATTGGAATGGTAATGATAAACCCTTCTTCCTGGTAAAGTTGGCTTAATTACTGCTATTGTAGAAATTGCACTTTTAGAAAATTGACATTCCTCTGCCTGTTCTCACTGCTCTGTGTACCTGACAGCCTATCTCCAATATACGTCTGGTTTGGGCTTGGTGACAACCACAGTTGTGCATTCCTTCCAGACATCCAAAACACAGGATACGCAACTGCATCTGTAGTCAGCTGCATACTGATGGCTCTTCCTGGGCAGGGAGGATAGAAAGGGCTCACACTTTCACTTCAAAGGTAGTAGCCTGAACCCCACACAACGGGCTGATTACCCCCAACTGAAAGTCTTGAACCATGGCTGGGTTGAAAGGGGGACCTGTACACTTCAGAGAAATCCTTTGAAGTCATCCCCCACATCAAAGGCACTTTAGGGGTTAAGTACTGGAGCTCTGCCCTGTGAAATCAGTACACTTCTAGACCTGAAAGAAACTCCCCTGGAGTAAAGGCTGGTGCACTGAAAGGATTGCCACTTTTCTGTGCCTGACTGTTCCCAGGAACTGCTGCCATGTTCTGCCCTGCTACCTGCTGACCTCTGCCCTGCCAAAAGAAACTAAGGATTAAAACCAGCGTGACTCCAAGGGCTTGCTAGCTTGTCCCCCTGTTCTTCCCCAGTGTCGCAGGTCATCAAAAACTTTGTGAGCTGCCCAATTCTATCTCACCCCATCATTCTTCAAGCACTAGCACTCCACTTTGTGGGAGCATTACTGACTGCCAGCTGGAGCCTGAGCGCTGTGCCTATTTGCAACTCTTGCACTGCTCTGCAAGAAGTAGCCAGTCCCTTTGGGTCTCCTTGGTGAATGCAGTGCTTTGTTTCAGTTTCTGCGCCACTCTACCAGAAGGGAGCCTTTCTTTTGGATTTCTGGTTTCTGGTTACAGTGACAACTCCGACTTGGACTCGAGCAGTCCCAACGTTTCTGTACTGCACTCCTCGCAGATGGGGACACACACTGCTAGAGCCTACAACACAGCCCCAGTGGGACACAATTTGCCCTGTGACAAACACATTGGCTTCTATGGCTACAGTATTTAACGCATTCTCCAAATTACTGTAAAGGTACTAAAGAGAGTCCCTTTTTAAAGCACTGCATCTGATGTATTGAAAAGGGAATAACCTGATCTACTTATTGGATTTTTGTCGTTTTGGTCTCAGTTGATTTCTATAAATATTTCTTATATTTTTACAATTCTGTGTAGAGTCTTTTTGTGGTGTTCTCATTGTGTTACCGTGTGTGTTGCACAAATACTTTACACATTGCCTCTAAAGTTAAGCCTGCCTGCTTTGTGATAAGCTACCCGAGGGTGAGCACAGGTTAATTTAGAATGCCTATCTGACGTACCCTGACTAGGATTGTGGTCCCCACTTCAAAGGAGTGCATATTGCTGCCAACTAGATTCCCAATTTCTAACAACTCTGGTACACATTGCTATTTAGGAACCTTTTTCTCAAAGACCATAAAAGACACAGAAAATTAAAACTGTGTAGTTATTGTACAAACATTTAAAGAGAAAATTGAACAGTTGTTCTCTTACTTCTTAGTTGGTTTGGAAAAACTGAAACAGTGAAAATGAATGTTATACAGCTAATACTATATTTACTTTCAAGGCTTTCAGGGCAATTTCCCAGTAGTTTTTTCTTAAACACTGACTACAACATTTTAGGTTTACATGGAACAATACAAAGCCATGAATAAGCTGCAATAAAATCAACATTGGAAGACTAAATGGGGGATTATGCTTGCCAGATATTTGTAATTATCATGTTTCTGTTTGTCAGTGCCTACATTTTCTGAATTCAGGATATAGATTGATACAACTTCCAAATGAGTGAAAATAATTAGTTAATCCTTTCACTTTGTCAACGTTACTATCAATATCAAATATGAAGTTAATCAATGTGTTACCAATAATCAAGGCTCATAGACTATCTCTTCAATAATGTGATTCCATGTTTCATGTGAATTTTATGTTAATTGAAGAAAAATATTGTTCTGGTTTTATCCTCACTTGAAATTAAAACATAATATTTATTTCTGAAGGTCATTAATTGGTGCAGGGTTATTTTTCCTTTGCACAACATATGCCAAAACAATTATTTTCTGTCTTTTCAGGATTTGCAGGATAGGTACAACATATCCCCTAAAAATTATTTTAAATTAGATGTCATATCTGATCATATACAGCATGCTTTTCCTAATTTCTTCCCAATGACTAGGATTCCTGATTCAGCTGTATGACTAAATATTTCATAGAAATCTGTTTTTAGCTTTTAAGGTATATAAGAAATATAGACCCCCATTACAACCCTGGCGGTCGGTGTTAAAGCGGCGGTAATACCGCCAACAGGCCGGCGAACAAAAAAAAATGGGATTACGACCGTGGCGGAAACCGCCAACATAAACAGCCACTTTAAAACTCCGACCGCCACGGCGGTAGAAACAAACAGCGCGGCGGACACCGCCAACAGACAGGCGGGAGACAAAGTACCACCCATTATATTACAAGAGGCCTATCCACAACCTTTTCCGGGGCGGACCCAACACTATCAAAAGCACGGCGGAAACAGTACACAGAAGGGAAAACACTCACCTCTCTAAACCCAACGAGGAACCAGGACGCCATGGAGCCCGAACTTCATGTGTAACCCATGTTGGTTTAACTCCTCTTCTACCAGGAGTACGAACGGCGTTGGCGCCGACCACGGTGAGTACTGCACCTACAACACGGGGGGAGGAAAGAGAGTGACACACACACGCAACACACAACACTCCCACCATCACCCTCACACACAACAACATACACACAAATACATGCATCAACATTACATATACACCCCCCACCCCCTGGAAGAATGCAAGGACAAAAGGAAATGATTGTAACGATTGTAATCATGAAAAATCCATTAGTCAAAAGCCAAAATTCTGTATATACAAATATGTACACCAACTACACAAGTCCAGATAGTGTACTAATCATTGTCTGTGGACCACTAGGCCCAAAATGTGAGGCCCACACATGATACCTGACTGGAAACGGAGAGAACACTGCTGGAGCATCAGATCGAAAATAAACAGGCACCTTAGGGGGAGGAGGAGGAGGGCACCTCAGCCTGATGAACGCACGACGCCATTGCTGGACGAGAGGGCTCCATGCCCATTGATGTATCTTGGGGAGTGCAGAGCCACAGTCCCTAAAGTCTCTCCAGTCTGCCCACTGCTTTATCCTGGGGAGTGGAAAGCCGCAGTCTCTCAAGTCTCTCAAGTGGGTGGTTTGCCCACTGCTTTATCCTAGGGAGTGCAAAGCCACAGTCTTTCAAGTCTCTCAAGTGCGTGGTTTGCCCACTGCTTTATCCTGGGGAGTGCAAAGCCACAGTCTCTCAAGTCTCTCAAGTGGGTGGTTGGCCCATTGCTTTATCCTGGGTAGTGCAAAGCCACAGTCTCTCAACTGGATGCCTTTCTCCACTGGTTCTGGAGGGGGCTTTGTGCCCAGAGTGCTTCATCCTGCCAAGGACTGAGGTAGTGGATGCCTTTCTCCACTGGTTCTGGAGGGGGCTTTGTGCCTAGAGTGCTTCATCCTGCCAAGGACTGAGATAGTGGATGCCTTTCTCCACTGGTTCTGGAGGGGGCTTTGTGCCCAGAGTGCTTCATCCTGCCAAGGACTGAGGTAGTGGATGTGATACTTCCCTGGTTCTGGAGGGGGCTTTGTGCCCAGAGTGCTCCATCCTTCCAAAGACTGAGGTAGTGGATATGATACTCCACTGGTTCTGGAGGGGGCTTTGTACCCAGAGTGCTTCATCCTGCCAAAGACTGAGGTAGTGGATGTGATACTCCACTGGTTCTGGAGGGGGCTTTGTGCCCACAGTGCTCCATGTGCAGTATGGCCGGTACAATTCCCTCACCTGGGTGCGCATGCCACGAGATTTGTGAGGTTCAGGTAGCATGATACGCCATGGAGGCAGCGACATACCCCACACTGCTGCGGCTGCGCCTTCCACCTACAGGTGCAAACACTGATGGAATAAATGCCTAATGGAAGCTGCCCAGGGTCTAGGAACTCTCCTCCAGCCTCAGACGACTGACCACTGGGGATGGTAGCCATGTCAGAGGTGGTGCCTGTGTCCGAGGACGCAGCGGGGCTGGTGGTGGTGCTTGCGGCGGTGCATGGCTCAGCACCTGCTGAGGGACACAGCAGGAAGCCTCCTGAAGCCCGGACGGCTGCCCACTGGGGAAGAGGCTGGGGCCTGTCGCTGAGGCTGTAGACGTGCTGGGGGCAATGCTTGCGACGATGTGTGTTGCGGCTGTGCTGGCGGCAGTGCATGGTCAGCACCTGCTGAGGTACACAGCAGGACGTCTCCTGCGGCTTCGGGCGGCTGCCCACTGGTGAAGAGGCTGGGGACTGTCGGTGAGGCTGTAGATGTGCCAGGGACGGTGCAGGTGGCAGTGCAGGTAGCGGTGCAGGTGGCGGTGCAGGTGGCGGTTGTGGTGGTGGGGCAGCTAGCGGTGTTCGCTGCAGTCAGGTTGTGTGGTCGTGGACAGAAAGTGTGACACTGGTCCCTCAGTCGGTGCCACCATGCCCTCTCCTGACCTGCTCTTCAGCTTTTGGCCCTTCCCCAGCTTTGATGGTGCCGAAGTTGTCTTGCCACTATCCCCTTTGTTTTTGCTGAGCCCTTGGTGGCTGGTACTTTTGGCTTCTCCCTCCAGGATGTGGGCACCTGTTTCCCTCGGCAGGTGGCGGAATGTCCTTGCCCTCGCTATGTGGCACACTGGCAGCCCTGATGGGTGGCGCACTCAATGACCCCACAGTTGCTGGGACCACTGTGCCTGGGGATTTGGTGGCTGAGATGCTGGGCTGGGACCTGGAAAGCCTGTCCCTAAGGGAACGATGGAGGGGGGAGGTGAAGGGAAGAGGTCAAGTTTTGCCAGGAAAGGTTTTTTAGATACACTGGGACGGGAAGATGGAGGGGGTTTGGGAGTGAAGGTAGAGGTAGTGGTTGTATGAGGTGTACGTCTGCTGAATTTGGGTTAAGGTGCATGGGCCAGAGGCTGTTGTGAGGTGGTTGGCTTTTGGGTGGGTGTGTGCCTGCGTTTGTGTACTTTGGGAGGAGGGCTCACTAACACACTGGGAGAGGACACTGGGGATGTGTGAATGGTAGTGGGGGTGGTGAGTGCACGTGAGCAGTGTGTGGTGATGGGCGTGCTGGTGATGGAGGCAGTGGCTGAGGATGTAGTGCATGCAGGTGTGAGTGGAGATGAGACAGGGAGGGAGGAGGACGTGAAGGAGGGTGACACAGTGGAGGCAGTGGATGTTGCTGTGTCTGCATGGGGATGGTGCTTATGTGAGTGCCTGTGGGATGTGTGGTGCTTATGTTTGCCATGTCCACTCTTGTGTGTTGATGAGTGTGCATGCTGGTCTGAGGGTGTGCTTGGGATAGGCTGAGGTACGGGGCATTGGATCTGGGTGGAGGAAGTTGGAGGGGGAGGCTGGACACAGGGACAATGGCTGCCATCAGTGCTGAGGCCAGAGCCTGAAATGCTCTCTGTTGGGCCGCATGCCCAGAATGAATGCCCTCCAGGTATGCATTTGTTTGTTGCAAATGCCTCTCTCCACCCTGGATGGCATTCACAATGGTAGATTGCCCAACAGTGAGGGATCTGAGGAGGTCAATAGTCTCCTCACTCAGGGCAGAAGGGCTGACTGGGGCAGGGACTGAGGTGCCTCGGGCGAAGGAGATGCCCACCCTCCTGGGTGAGCAGGCACGGGACACACGCTGAGGGGCTGCTGGGAGGGTGGTGCTGGGTGGGGGGTGGCAGCTGTACCTGTTGATGCAGTGGGCACAGAGGTGCCCGCCACCGCAAGGGAGCTCTCATCAGAGGAGGAGTCGCTGTCACTGCTGTCTGCTACTGTCCCCGCCATGGAGCTCCTCTCGCCCTCCGTCCTACTGGTGGCTTCAGACTCTGTTGTTTCTCCCTCCATGGCCAAGTGGGTTGCAGCTCCCTCCTGCTCCTTTACCAATGCTCCTCCGCCTGATGATGATATTGCACACAAGAACAGGGAGACCACAAAAAGGGGGGGAAAGAAAGAAGAAAGACATGTTCAGTGCATGCAACACCACTATCGTTGGCAGACAAAACACACAGGGAGCAGCCCTCTGCACTACGCCATGCACTGACAGTTCCTAGAAATTTCAGCTGACCATGGGGTACAAGGCCTATGACCAATTGCTGCACACCTGAAAGTCACAGGAGCCTGACTAGGTGCTGATGGCTATTACCACTGGTGGGTTTCGGGTGCCACATGGCTTGCCTACCAAGTTCCCCCTGGCCTAGGGAAACCCACTGCCCACCTCCCCCACCCAGACACCTCGTAATGCGCACAGAGTCAGCTGAATGAGAGTGTACTCACCCCCTTGTGGCTGCTGTGATGCCCTCAAGCGTCCATCTAACTCTGGATATCCCACCGCCAGGATCCGGAACATAGGGGGTCATGGTGCGATGGGCACCCCTCCCACGTTGGGAGGCCATCCCCATCTGGGCCTCCGCCGTCTTCTTGCTCCAGCAGCGCAGGTCCTCCCATCTTTTCCGTCAGTGGGTGCTCCGTCTGTGGTAGACCCCCAGGGTCCGAACGTCCTTGGCGATGGCACGCCAAATTCCCTTCTTCTGGTGGGTGCTGACCTAGAGGAATGGTACAGGGGGGAAGGAAATTACTTACCCATCCGGACAGTTATACTCATTGCCCCCCAGTTCCCACCCTTGCCCTGACGCACATACACTCCCCATCCGCACATGCAGGCCTCAGCCCCCGCCCCATGTACCTTCCATCCACACGACTCAAAACAGGCATTGCCCATGCAGCATGCTCACAGTGTACTCACCTGTTTGTCTGGAGGGCACCTATCTAGGCTGGGAATATAGACAGATACCGGCACATTGCAGATAACACATTTTGATACCTCAGTGTTGGATGACTCTCTGCTCGCTGTTCTCCTCCATAGGGCACGTCCACTGGGGCAGGTGATGAGGTGATGGCATCCTTGGGTGTACAGACCCCTGGTGGACCTGTCGACATTGGTAGAGAGACACATCCTAGTCACCTACAGACTTCATCGTGCAACAATCCAGGAACTGTGTGCCCAATTGGAGCCAGACCTCATGTCAGCTATCCGCAATCCCACAGGAATCCCCCCTTTAGTGCAGGTCCTGTCTGTACTCCATTTCCTGGCCAGTGGGTCTTTTCAAACAACAGTGGCCATGGCATCAGGGATATCCCAGCCAATGCTCTCTAACGTGTTGTCCAGGGTGTTGTCTGCCCTGCTGAAACACATACGCAGCTCCATCGTGTCCCCTCAGGTGGAGGATTTGCCCACAGTGAAAGGTGACTTTTATGCCCTGGGACATATCCCCAACATCATTGGTGCCATTGATGGTACACATGTGGCATTTGCCCCCCCCCGCAGGAATGAACAGGTGCACAGAAACCGGAAGAGATACCATTCTATGAATGTGCAGATGGTGTGTTTGGCAGACCAGTACATCTCCCATGTGGATGCCAAGTATCCTGGCTCAGCCCATGACGCTTACAGTTAGAGGGATAGAAGCATCCCTTATGTGATGGGGCAACTGTGTGGTTAATAGGTGAGCCTAAAGTCCCCACACAGTTTCATTTGCTGTTTGGGTATGGGGCTGTCCCTAAGGGTTAGTGTGTGTCTAACAGTTGTCCCTCGACATTTGCAGGTGACTCTGGTTACCCCCAACCTGTCATGGCTACTGACCCCAGTGAGGAATCCCAGGACAAGGGCAGAGGAACGCTACAATGAGGCACATGGGCGAACTAGGAGGGTAATAAAATGCACCTTCAGCCTCCTGAAGGCCAGATTCCGGTGCCTCCATCTGACAGGTGGCTCCCTATACTACTCACCGAAGAAGGTGTGCCAGATAATCGTGGCCTTCTGTATGCTGCACAATCTGGCTTTGCGACGCCAGGTGCCTTTTCTGCAGGCGGATGGGCCAGATGGTGGTCTTGTGGCAGCTGTGGAGCCTGTGGACAGTGAAGAAGAGGAGGCAGAAGAAGAGGATATCGACAACCGAAACAACATCATCATGCTATACTTCCAGTGAGACACAGGTAAGAAGATGCCACTGCTTCCCACATCTCATTCTATTGTTGGAACTAGCATAAGTCTGTCATTTTCATTTAGTGTATGGACCCTGACTTGTCACTTTGACTTTCTATTTCACAGATCTGGGTCCCACTTTGTGCCCTCTGCTATGTTTACTGCTGGCCTACAGCTGTGTTACATTGGTATGTGAACAAGTAAATTGACATTGCTATATTCCATAGTTATTGCAATTACACATTTGTGAAAGCATAGACTGACTCCATGTTTTGTGAATGAAGTGTGCTAATAAGTGGAGAGGGTTGTAAAATGGGCTAGGGGGGTGGTGGAGGAATGTCCATGGCACAGTCCAGTCTATTTGTTTCACAGGTGCATTGTCCAAAGGGGCATAGGAAGTGGAGCAATGGCAGTTTAAGGATGGAAAGGGTGACATAGTGGGACAGAAGGATGACATTCAGGGGGGTCTCATTTCCTGGCGGGGGTCTTGGCAATGTTCTCTGTCTTGTTCCGTGATCTCAGGGACCGTTTGCGGTGGTTTTCGATCTGCAGGGGGTGGGGTGCTGGTGTCCTGTTGTTCCTGTGGCGGTGCCTCCTGTCCACTGGCGCCGGCAGAGGTTGAGGGCTGTTCATCATCCAGGCTAGTGTCAGGGGCCCCTTGTTGTACCACTGTGTCCCTCCTGGTGTTGACAAGGTCTTTCAGCACCCCTGCAATGGTGACCAGGGTGGTGTTAATGGACTTCAAGTCCTCCCTGATCCCAAGGTAGTGTTCCTCCTGCAGCCGTTGGGTCTCCTGAAACTTGGACAGTATTGTTGCCATCGTCTCCTGGGAATGATGGTAAGCTCCCATGATGTTGGAGAGTGCCTCGTGGAGAGTGGGTTCACTGGGCCTGTCCTCACCCTGTCGCACAGCAGTCCTCCCAGTTTCGCTGTTATCCTGTGCCTCTGTCCCCTGAACCGTGTACCCGCTGCCACTGCCCCCAGGTCCCTGATTTTCTTGGGTTGGTGGGTTTGCCTGGGTTCCCTGTAGTGGTGGACACACTGTTGATTGACGTGTCCTGGGGACAGAGGAATGAGCCCGCTGGGTGGGTGCTGTGCTGGTGTTTCCTGCGGGGGAGGCTCTGTGGTGGCTTGTGAAAGTTTCAGGGGAACCGACTGTCCCGAGGTCCTTGATGGGCTGGGCTGGTCATCTTGATCCAGCCGTGCAGATCTGCTGTTATCACTGTGGGCCTCTTCTGTGGGGGGACTGGATATGTCTGGCACCTCCTGTCTGGTGACGTTGGGTAGGGGTCCTGTTGGGGTGCCAATGCATGTTTATTGTATCTGTGTGTGCCATTGTGTGCAATGGGTGGTTGACCCTCTACTCCAGTTCTTGCATTATTGGCTTGGTCCTTGTGTGATTGGTGATTTTGGGGCATGAGTGAGTCTCTGTAGTGGACCTGCTTGGGTGATGGGTGTCCATGCATTGGTGTTACATGCAGGGCTTGGTTTTGGGATGTGTGGGTTGTGTTGGTGGGGTATCTGTGGGTTGTTGGGGAGATGGGTGTGAGGGTAAGGTTGGGAGTATGTGATGTCATTCAGGTGGGGTGGGGGATAAGGTAGTAAAGATTTGCCTTACCAGAGTCCAGTTCTTCTGCTACTCCTGTGAGGCCCTCAGGATGCAGTATTGCCAAGATTTGCTCCTCCCATGTTGTTAGTTGTGGGGGAGGAGGTGGGGGTCCACCGCCAGTCCTGTGTACTGCAATCTGGTGTCTGGAGACCACGGAACGTACCTTCCCCCGTAGGTCGTTCCACCTCTTTCTGATGTCATCCCATTTTCTTGGATGCTGTTCCACTGCGTTGACCCTGTCGACAATTCTGCGCCATAGCTCCATCTTCCTAGCAATAGAGGTCTGCTGCACCTGTGATCCGAATAGCTGTGGCTCTACCCGGACGATTTCCTCCACCATGACCCTGAGCTCCTCCTCAGAAAACCTGGGGTGTCGTTGAGGTGCCATGATGTGGTGTGGGTGATGTGTGAGGTGGTGTCTGTTGTGATGTGTGAGGGGGTGTGTTGGTGTGTGTTGTTTGAGGTGCGTGGATGTTGTGTAAGTGATGGTGTTGTGTGTCTGTGGATGCTGGTGTTGTTTTAGGTAGTGTCTCTCTCTGACCTGCTTTCAAATTTCTGGTATTAAGGGTTTGTGGGTAATGTGGGTGTGTGCTTTATATTGGATTTGGTGTGTGGGTGTGGTGTGTGTATGTGTATCAGGTGTGTGTATTTCGAATTTTCCAATGTGGTTGTGTTTTGTATATGTGTGTGTATTTTGAGCGTGGCGGTGTGTACCGCCAATGGATTACCGTGGTTGAAAGACCACCGTGTTGATTTGTGGGTCGTGACACTGTGGGTGTATTCTTGTTGGCGTGAAGGTGTCAGTTTTGTTATCACCAGTTTATCACTGACCTTTGGTGTGGAGGACTTTTGTGGGTGTCTGTATTGTGGCGGATTCGGGGCTGTGGGTCGTAATACCGGTAGCGGAATTCCGCAGCCGCAGCGGTATGTTGATGGTCTTCTGCACGGCGGTAAGTAGGATTTACCGCCAGGGTTGTAATGAGGGCCATAATGCTTTTCATAAATCTAATATAATTAGTTCACTTTCTACACTTAATAAGTAATTGTCTATCTTTTGATCTTTTAACCAATGGAAAAATAGTTGGCTTGGGGATATTTCAGGAGTACTTCCTGTTGCTGTATATTAAACACCTTATTGGATATGATATAATTGTTTATGGACTCTTCACAGACTATACATAGCCACATCTCTTGATTCCCTGTTATACTGGTGCTTCAACATCAAAAATGACTCTTTTAAGCACTATATCATTGTCCTGTTATAATTGAATTTTGGAGAAATGCTTGAGAGATTATCAATATAATTACATACTTTATAGATTCTATTTCCTTAAGTAATTATTGGTAAGAAATCAATACTTCTCCACTTTCTGTCACTCAAACCCAAGTGTTCGATTTTCTGAACATATGAGCAGTTAAATCTCTCACATCAAATTGGAAAGTGCTGGATTAATACTGGTACATACATGCTGGGTTTGGATTTGATTTTATAGGAAGAGTGCTGAGGTGTCTTCATCTAAAATTCATCAACAAATGTTTTGGAAACCTCTTGACAGTTATTTTCCACATTTCTAGTAAATAAGGCTTATTCATTTAGTGCAGTATTTTATGCTGACCATTTCTTTTTGAAAATGTGATTAATTTTATAGATTTTCTGCATAAATTTTGTTGTAGTATTTTTAATAGCCAAAACATTACTTGCCTTGTAGTATTTGTTTTTCTTAATTACTGTCAATTCTACATTATTCAGAATGTAAATTGTAATGAATACAATCCTTGTTATACAATACCTACATATGGTTTATATAGTTGACCTTATCATTCAGATTTAAACTTTAGGCAAATTCAATAACATAAATTAGTACAAGAGAATTTATGAACTATTGAGGGAATGATATTGCATACACAGAGAGAGATTAATCCTAAATGGATGAAAAAACAATACGTCTCAGCTGTGAAAAAGAATTGATTTTGCCAACGCTTGTTACTACGCTAGATAGCTGCCACAAATTTGTGTGCCTACACAATGGTTATGGTGGAGTGGCATCTTGTTTTATTTTTAAAAAGCTCTTTCTAAAAAGGCCACCACATGCAAATCCATGACAACCATCTTTGTGTGAGATTTGTTAAAGTAAAACAAACTTGTTTGGAGATGGACTCTGCTCAGGTGTGCACATGCACAGGGAGCCATTTTGGAATAATTCCAAAGCCATTTCAATCCCTTGCATGCTGAGGACAGAACAGTTCCATCCTCAGCCATGGTGTGCATATGCAAAGGATGGAACCATCAAATGACCACTGGATCCCTCTGCTGTTGGGGGGCAAAGAAAACTATTAGACACCAGGGATTACTGTCTCTAGTTTTTTTATTTATAGAGGCGGGGCTGCTCTGCATGGGCATGGTCCTTTCAAAGAGAAGTCTTTCTGTCCCTCTGAAGGGGCAGATAGTGGTAATCATACCATTGGCCCCACCCCAGGGGGCAGAGAGTCCATTAGACACCAGGGATGATTTTGTATTTTTTGTAGTGGTGAGGGCTGCCCAGCATGGGTATGGCCATGCCCCCACCTCCACAAAAAATGGGGAACCGTCTTTCTGCCCCCCTGGGGGGGGGGTAATCAGGGCAATTACCTCATTCTGGGCCCCTGGGGGCAGAAACCCCACTAAACACCAAGGTTTATTTTTTTTAAAAACACTTTATTGGTGGGAGCTGCCCAGCAGGGTCATGGCCATGCCCTCATCCCCCCCAAAAGTGAAACAGTCTTTCTGCCCCCCAGGGGCCAGATGAGGGCAATAATCCCCATCTGCCCCTGGGGGAAGAAAACCCACTAAACACCAGGGATTACTTTTTTTGTGGGGGGTGGAGGCTGCCCAGCATAGGCAAGTGCATGCCCCCACCCCCTCAAAAATGGGGATACAGTCCTTCTGCTCCCCTGTGGACTAAAGCATCTCATTCCTATGGCAAGCAAAAGGATATTTGATGTTTTTGGGGTGTTGTTTTTACAGATTAGGCCAGCAGAGTTTTGCTAACTCATCAGTATCATCCCACTTGCTATGGTGAAGAGCTACATGCTTTGGGCTTGGGAAGGTTGCTACTAACCCAGTCAGACCCAGACAGTTCTTAAAACTAGACATTTGGGGGGTCCAGGGTGGTGTACTTTGCATCCATCCCATACCATTTTCTTAATTTGTCCAGTATAATAATTATTCCAGTATAAATGCTGTACCATTTTATAAAGTGGCACAGCATTTATACTGGCAGAAGTGGGGCAATGCGGGGTAGTATAAATTTTGTGGCTCTGTGCAGACTCCAGAACTTTCCATCACAGAAATGTGAAGAAAATGTGTTTTTTAGTCAAAGTTTGAGGTTTGCAAGGGATTCTGGGTAAAACAACCTGGTGAGAGCCATGCAAGTCATCCCATCCTGGATTCTAATTCAATGCACAAAATACTTGACAACAGAAAACCCTACCAAGAGGCCTCACTTTCCTTTGATAGAGAGTGTGATGATGGTGCTCAGTACATTCTAAACATGCCTGTTGTCAAACATGTATTGTGGGGCAAGACAGCTTGCACCAACAAACTGTAACGATAGTAAGAATGGAGCACACTAAAAATAGTTAGTTATGTATAATAGCTATGTCCATGGATCCTTCAATACTAATAAAGCTTCTATGAAAGGGTATAATATAATCCAAGTCAATGTCAATTGTGTGTAATGGTTTCAAGACTACATTACTCAAATCACAAATTTAATACAAATAGAAAAAATCAATATAACACAAATATATACATGAAAATGACTAAAAGAAAGAAACACATGAATATGACAATACTATTACATTACAAATGTACATGACACACATCTAACGCAAATCATCTAGTTAAATAAGAAACAATTAATCTCCAAAGACTCTAGGTCCAGGCACACGGGTCCAATTAGTCCATATAACGAGTGTGCACTATCCAATGCGTTGACTTGAAGCAATGAAGGTTCTTATTATCCAATTCAAGAAATTGATTGCAAACTCCGAACCAGATTCAGCCGACACGTGTTTCGTCCCATAAGGGACTTTATCAAGGCTTATCCTCCTATGTTTAATGTATACTGCTCAGGCTATATTCATCCAATGGGGTGCAGGAGCACTGTACATCTGTGCTCATTTCGCTCCAATGAGCAAATTCCGAATGAACTCAATTTAGTTGGCATGACCAAAACGTTCTACAATTCCCAGAGATTGCTCACAAAATCAGACACTGTTCAGTCTTGTTAGTAGCGACCTCATTGCAGAAAAACGCCCTTCCGAGTACGCAACTGGATTCCCTTAGGTGTCTAGTTTTCAGAAATGTACAGGTTTACAAGGTGTCCCTAAGTGCCAGCTGAGGTAGAGCCCAAAAACGACAGCAAGCTACTTTGCAAAAAATAGGCCAGTTTTGCAGAGAAAAAACCTTAAGTATCCATGTTGCATTTTGGGGGATTTCCTGTCACGGGCACTGGACTTACCCAAACAGGTGAGGTACCATGTTTCTTGGAAGACTTAGGGGAATATAGAGTAGTAGAACAAGTGTTATTACCAATTGCATTTCTCTGCATTTGCACCTTCCAAATGTAAGACAATACGTAAGAAGGAAGTAGTTTTGAGAAATACACTCTAATTCACCTGCTAGTATGGGTACCCACAAATTCAGAGATGTGCAAATAACATCCGCTTTTAAACTCCATTCTGTGTGCCCATTTTAGAAATACATAGAGTTACTCGATACCTACTTTTCACTATTTATATTTTACCATATGATTTGCTCTATCCCCTGTGGACAATAAAAAAACACATTGCAAGGTGCAACTCAGTTATTGGCTCTGAGTACCTCAAGTTTGTGAAAAACCCACAAAACCCTACATATCCCCATAACCAGAAGGGTCTAGTAGATGTAATAGCATATAGCTTTTCAGAATGGGTCATTGTGATTAGAAGTTACAAATAAAAACATTGTCACAAACCCCTGTTTTGTTCTACTAATCTTCAATATTTTTCTATTTCAACACATGGGGTCTCATTACGACTTTGGCGGTCTTTTGGAAAGACCACTGTGGTGGCGCTGCCAAAAGACCGCAAAGGTGGCCGTAATCTGACCACTGTATTAAAAGTTACACTTTGAAGTCCACCAAAAACAGCCAGATTTCCGAAACCGCCAGGACACTGGAGGACGGAAAAGAGGCGGTCCGACCACCAACACCCCCACCCATCATATAACGATCCACAAATCACATCAGAGGTTCTTCCATGGTGCAAAAATATTGGCGGTGTGAACCACAGTGGTCTAAAGTATTATCATACTGAACACAACACCACATTGGATAGTTTGAATACCCCACACCTGACACACATCCACACAACTGACACACCTAATCATTGTACTATATAACATATTTCTACACAACCCACAATCTTTTGCAACCAAAATGCCACACACAGCCACAGACAACCGACATTTTAGAAAGATACAAAAAGCAAGAATAGGCATCCTTATACATTTCACTACACACACATCACACACCTGCACATTATGCACGACACACATTTTACTACCACACACAATCCACAACAACCGTCACCCAATCACATCACACCACCTACAGCTCACCATCTATCTTTTGCTGCAGCCTTTTTCTTTGGACACTACCACACCATCTTCACCATCACTACCAAGTTCCCCAAAAAAACACCCACGTTTCATGGATGATGAGTTGAGGGTCATGGTGGACGAAACTTTCAGGGTAGAGTCACACCTGTTCGGAGCACAGGTCTAGCAAACATCAGTTTCCAGGAAAATTGAGTTTTGGCAAAGAATAGTCGAGAGGGTCAATTATGTGGATAGCTATTCATGCACAAGGAGGACAGGTGGAATGACCTCAGTGGGAAGGTACGGTCCATGTCATCCAGGCACCAGCAGGCGGTAATGAAGACTGGCGTTCAGCCCCCCCTCCTCCCTCTACTTTCACATCTTTGGAGGAGAAGGACTTGGACATACTGCATCCCGAGGGCCTGACTTGAATACCTGGGGGAGTGGAGTCGGGTATGTTCCCTCATAATCCATGTCACCCAATTGTCATGTCCTGGATGCTCCCTCACCACCTTATCCTACCTCAATTAACAAACCACACACTACACCTCTGTCTAAAAGACCTAATACCCCTCTCTGGCATGCCACATGTCCACTAAACTTACATGGTTCCACAGCTCTTGCAAGTGGCATGCAAATTACTGGGAACTCATAGCACTACAACTCCCAGAATGCAATATCCCACCATTGTGAAAACCTGAACAGTGCACAAAATGTGAGATGTCATGCATGTCTCATGAAGATTGTGCAGCAGCTGTCATTGTCATTTCTGGGGATCATGTTAAGGCACTGTGTATATCTCACACAACATCAATAATAACCCAAATGTAACAGCAAATCTATGTTCTACTTCTCCCACAGGTAACCCTACCATTGTCACTATGGACAGGATACCAGAGACTATCACTATCCCACTGGATGAAAGTCTCAGTGAGGACAACATCTCTGGATGTCTGGACACTAATAACGAATCTGGCCCATTAGGGACACCTGGTCAGTCAACAATTGTCCACCTCACGCTGCCAACATCCGCTTCTCCCAGCCCTGTTGCATTTGCACCACAGGCAACCATTCACCCCCAAATCTGTGTCCCAAAGACTGTTTCATCTAATGTGTACCCACCATACAGGTAACTGTGTCTCTTCTTGTCACCCCTGACAAAGATGGTTCTGCCACCACTGGGAGTGGGCACACCCTTCCAGGGGCACAGGCACGTGGGGGTGGGGTGGGTTGGAGGGATGCTATGGGCCAGAGGATGGGGGCTCGAAGGGACAATATTGACCAGGAAACCATCTCCCAAGCCTTGGGTTTTTATCAAAATCTCAAGGCATGATGGGCCAGGTAATCACCATGATAGGGGAAATCCAAAAGCTGCAGAGGGACAACCACCAGGAAGACATACCACAGTCGCAGGCACAAAATGCCATCCTGGCTTCTCTTGCTGGGGTGCTGAGGGATAGCAACACCACCCTAAGTAGGTCTCGAACACAACATCAGGACTCTTCCACTAGTAATGACTCTTCAGGCCCTTCAACATCTGTGGCTGCTAGTGGAAATGAGGCCCTGCTGGGGGAAGGACATGCCTCAAACACCCCACCCTCTGTGGCAGTGGAACCTCCCACAAACGTGTTCGTCCACCCAGACATCCAGGAGGAGCAGGTGTTATGACCAAACCCATTGCTAGGAAGTGAACCTCTTCTGACTTGTTCCCCGTGTGTGCCACAGATACACCCTGTTGACTGTTCTGAAACCTATTTCCATTTTCCTAGGGTGCAAGGACACAGGACTTGTGTATCCGAATGGTGTAGCAGCTACCCTCATGATTCCAGCCACCATGACTGAACCCTCCACTGTTTATGTTGTGTGTTTTTCAGTTACTGCTCACACATATTGTTTTACTGTCCACAATAAATCACAGGTTCTATGTATGTATCATTTATCAACCATGTACAACTGTTACACATGCCAACTCTAGTATCACTATGTCCCTCCATGCTGTACAACCTTTGTTAAAGACATCACAGACATCACACGAGGACTCTATCATCAGGAGACTCATTACATTAGGAATGGAACATGGACAGATTCCAAAACAGTTGTATACTACATTTACACACATTTGTTTGTAGATTTGCAAACAGCACATTGAGTATAATTGATAGCAACATCAGGATGTTTGTTAAGGTGTCAGACACTGCTAAACCACAGGATACAGAAGTTAGAGACATGTCTGTCTCCCTGCAAGCCAGGAGGCATACAGATAGGTCATTTGTATCACCTGGTAAAATGTTATTACATACCCATACCTTAGCTTCCCAATAATCATACCCCATGGTACAGACAGAGATCAGTACTGATGTCCCCAGTCCAGGAATCTTTCACTTAGATTGGTCACATACCTGTAGGCTTGCGACTCACCTATGTCAGTCCACAGAGACATGCACATTGTTCTGCAAAGCAGGAACACACTGACAGCTAGGTGCAAGGTAGATTACATACAACAAAAACCATTGTGATGGTAGAGGCTATGGTTTTACATTTTCACATGTCAGAGACACATGGACAAACAAATGACACCATTTGACCAGCTCCAGTACCCTACAGTTTATCTACATGGGAAAACACAATTCCACCCCAGTGCCCTGACAGTCTGGCCATGTTAGTTACACTCCACATACTCATGGCAGGTAGTACCTGGCTTCAGCCATGTCCACTGCTCATGTCTGTCTGCAATTCCCATCTGCTTCTGACACCCTCTGTGATTTGCCAAGGATGAGAGCCAAACTGGAACTCAGCAAATTTGTGATTGACAGATAAGGGATAAGACATAGCAGAAAACATTTCTCAATTAAGACAAGCCATGTTCACAAGTGTTACTTTGCATGTGTATTAACAAAACATGACACTGTAGACCACTCTGCTATGTACTCTTCCACAATACAAAATTACAGTATTCATGCACAACTCACTTATAGGCATTGGAGCTACCTAAAACCTCATAGATGATGGTAAAATGGAGGTGACATGCTACCCATCAACTCCAGGTTACAAAATGAAATCACAGCATTAAGAAGATATCACATACCTTGAGTCAGTTGAAGTACTGATTGATGAGATCTGCCCTGATGTCTCCTGCTTCATCTTCATCTGACTCATCGTCACATGGCAAATCTGCACCCACAGGTCCAGCTGCCTCCCCCTCATCTGGTAGGAATGGTATCTAAAGTCTCAGGGCAATATTATGGAGCATGCAGCAGGCAACAATTATTTGGCATATCTTGTTGGGTGAGTAGAGGAGGGCTCCTCCTGATATGTCCAGGCAGCAAAATCTTGCCTTCAGGAGCCCAAACGTCCGCTCTATGACGTGCCTTGTCCTTCCGTGGGCCTCACTGTAGCAGACTTCCCCTGGTATGGTTGAGTCCCTCTCTGGTGTGAACAACCAAGTATGGTTTGGATAGCCAGAGTCACCAGAAAGCAAATAGGTAGAAAAAAACACAAACAAATATTGAGGACATGCACAAATGTGATAGCAGGAGATAAACTTTGCAAACACACATGTCAAATCTGACTTATCAACCAGCCAGGCCCTCTCTGTGCTGAGTTGTGTCATCAGCAGTGGGATAATGCTGTTCCGCATAATGAAGGAATCATGGACTGACCCTGGATACTTTGCACTGACTTGTGAAATGTACTGGTCTGCCAAACACCCCACTTGAACGTTGACGGAGTGGTAGCTTTTCCTATTCATATACACCTGTTCATAGGCACTGGGAGAGGGGCAAGGCTACATGGGTGCCACTATGGCTCCAACCACATGTGGAATGTGTCCGATTGCATAAAACTCTGCCTTCACATAGGCCAAATCTGCATTTTGGGAAAACCTGATGTGGCTGTCCAGGTGTTTCAACAATGCACACAGTACATCCTTCAAAACCAGCCTGAACATGGGCTGGGACATCCCTGCAATTAGGGTCACTGTATTCTGAAAAGACACAGTGGCCAGGAATTGTAGCACTGACATGACTTGAACGATGGGAGGTATGCTAGAGGGATTGCAAAAAGCAGGCATCAGATCTGGCTTCAACTGATCACAAAGATCACTGATTGTATGCCTATTGAGGTGATATGTCTGGATATTATGGGGGTCATTCCAACCCTGGCGGTCGGTGTTAAAGCGGCAGCCAACCCGCCAACAGGCTGGCGGTCCAAAAAATGGAATTCCGACCCTAGCGGGAACCGCGAACACAGCCCGCCACTTTAACACTCCGACCGCCACGGCGGGACAAGCAAACAGCGCGGCGGTCACCGCCAACAGACAGGCGGGAGACAATGTACCGCCCACACTATCACGACCCACCAATCCTCCACCTTTTCCGGGGCGGTTGCCCCGCCGATAAAAGCACGTCGGAAACAGACTTTTCTAACGGAAAACGCTCACCTCTACACACTCCACGAGGAATCTGGACAGCATGGAACCGGAACTACACATCCTCCCAGCCATTGTCTTCCTGCTCCTCTACCAGGAGCACGAACGCCGGCGCAGACGACAACGGTGAGTACTGCACCTACGACACAGGGGAGGCAAAAAATTACAGGGACACACATACGCCACACACCCACCCCCACCCTCACCCACTACAACACACACATCAATGCAGAGCAACAAGTCAGAGTGACACCCCCCAAACCCCCCGGAAGAATGCAAAGACAAACTAAAATGGCCAATAAAATGTAAGTATATTATAGCATATTTGAAGTTAAGTGAAATATGAAATATATAAATAAAATATATTACATCATGAACAATATATACATAGGTCAAAAGTCCGGCCCATATTGGCTATCATCCATTGTTCATGGGCCAATGGGCCTAAACACATGGGCAAAGCCCACACACGAGACCCGATTCCATTGGAGAGAACACTGCAGGGGCATCAGATAGTAAAACTACAGGCACCTCAGGGGGAAGGGAAGGGGGGGCACCTCAGCCAGTTGAGTCCACGACGCCAGATCCACGAGGGGCCTCCATGCCCACTGTACCATCCTGGGGAGTGCAAAGCTACAGTCTCTCAAGTCTCTACAGTGGGTGGGTTGCCCACTGATCCATCCTGGGGAGTGCAAAGCCACAGTCCATCAAGTGGATCACAGACTCCACTGGTTCTGGAGGAGGCATGGTGCCCAGAGTGCTTCGTGAAGCCCTGGCCGACACAGATCCGGCCCTGCCAATGGGCCAGCGGTGCTTGAGATGAAGGGCCCAGCGGAGCGGTGCTTGACAGGAAGGGCCCAGCGGAGCAGTTCAGAGACGGCGGTGCCCAGCGGAGCGGTGCTTGACAGGAAGGGCCCAGCGGAGCGGTGCTTGAGATGAAGGGCCCAGCGGAGCGGTGCTTGACAGGAAGGGCCCAGCGGAGCGGTGCTTGACAGGAAGGGCCCAGCGGAGCGGTGCTTGACAGGAAGGGCCCAGCGGAGCAGTTCAGAGACGGCGGTGCCCAGCGGAGCGGTGCTTGACAGGAAGGGCCCTGTTCAGCGGTGCTTGTCACGGCGGGGCCAAGTTCGGCGGTGCTTGTCACGGCAGGGCCCAGTTCTGCGGTGCTTGTCACGGCGGGGCCCTGTTCAGCGGTGCTTGTCTTGAAGGGCCCTGTTCAGCGGTGCTTGTCTTGAAGGGCCCTGTTCAGCGGTGCTTGTCACGGCGGGGCCCTGTTCAGCGGTGCTTGTCTTGAAGGGCCCTGTTCAGCGGTGCTTGTCACGGCGGGGCCCTGTTCAGTGGTGCTTGTCACGGCGGGGCCCAGTTCGGCGGTGCTTGTCACGGCGGGGCCCTGTTCAGCGGTGCTTGTCTTGAAGGGCCCTGTTCAGCGGTGCTTGTCACGGCGGGGCCCTGTTCAGCGGTGCTTGTCACGGTGGGGCTCTGTTCAGCGGTGCTTGTCTTGAACGGCACTGTTCAGCGGTGCTTGTCACGGCGGGGCCCAGTTCGGCGGTGCTTGTCACGGCGGGGCCCTGTTCAGCGGTGCTTGACATGTGTTCCCAGGGAACCAGATCGGGCCAATATTTTCTGCTCAGTCGCCATCCGACCTTTCGCTTGCGGGGCCCTCCTGTGCTGGAGTCCTGGGCCCGTGGGTGTCCTCCTTCACACCCGAAATGGGGCTGGTGGGGCCCTCCTGGGCAGCTCGCCTGCTGCCGGACTTGTCCGCCCTGCTGCCCTTGCCCTCCTTCGCCGATTCTCTGGGACCCTTGCCTTCCTTTGTGGATGTGCCAGGTGACGGTGCCAGGGTAGTGCCTTTGGGGGCTGCCGTCCCTGGCCTCTCGTGCCGGCCCTTCCCTTTTTTAGTTTTTTTCCCAGGGGGTGGGCTGGCTGTCCCCTTGCTGCTGGCCGATGTTGCTGCCCTAGAAGCTGGTGGACTCCAAGAGCCCTGGACTATGGTCCTTGTAGGTGCAGGGCTTGTGGTGGCTGAGGTGCTGTTTGGACTCTTACGAGATGGAGGGGGTGGGTCAGGTGATGCAAAGAGGTTAATTTTGGAGAGGAAAAACTTTTTAGGAGCAGTGGGAAGGGTAGGTGCAGTGGGTATGGGAGTGGAGGAAGAGGATGTGGTTGTAGGAGAGTCAAGTGTGGTGTCTTTGGGTGCAGGTGCTTGTGACGGAGGTTGTCGTGAGGTGGATGGCTGTTGGGTGGGTGGCTGCCTGCGTTTGTGTGGTTTGGAGGAGGGGGTGACAGACACACTGGGAGAGGACACAGGGGACGTGTAAATGGCAGTGGGGGTGGTGTCTGCACGTGTGCGGAGTGTTCTGGTGGGTGTGCTGGTGATGGACGTACTGGCTGATGGTGGTGTGCATGCAGGTGTGAGTGGAGACGTCACAGGGAGGGAGGAGGGAGACGAGGAGGAGGGGGACACAGAGGAGGCAGTGGCTGTTGGCATGTCTGCATGTGGATGTTGAATGTGTGAATGCTTGTGTGATCTGTGGTGCTTATGTCTGGATGAGCTGCCCTTGGGTGTTGATGTGTGTGCAGGCTGGTCTGTAGGTGTGGCTGGGATAGGCAGAGGAACAGGGGAGTGGGACTGGGATGAGGAAATTGGAGGGGGGAGGCAGGAGACAGGGACAATGGCTGCCGTCAGTGCTGAGGCCAGAGCGTTGAACGATCGCTGATGGGCAACCTGACCCGAATGAATGCCCTCCAGGTATGCATTGCTCCGGTGCACCTCCCTTTCTACACCCTGGATGGCATTCAAAAGGGTAGACTGCCCAACAATGAGCGTCTGGAGGAGGTCAATGATCTCCTCACTGAGGGCAGCAGGGGTAACTGGGGCAGGGCCTGAGGTGCCTGGGGCGAAGGAGATGCCCACCTTCCTGGCCGAGCGGGCACGGGGCGAACGCTGAGGGGCTGCTTGGAGGCCGCCACCACAAGGGAGCTCCCTTCCGAGGACGTGTCTGTGTCGCTGACGTCTCCACGGGTTCCCGTTGTGGAGCTCCCCTCGCCCTCCGTCTCACTGGTGAACTCGGAGTCGGTTGCATGGCCCTCTGGGGCCATGTGAGATGCAGCTCCCTCGTGCTCCGATGCCACTTCTCCTCCGCCTGATGATGCTAATGCACACATGAACAGGAAGACCAAAAAAAAGGGGGGGGGGAGAAATAATGACATGTTGAGTGCATGCATTGGCAACACAGTTGGCGGAGAGGACAGACACAGAAGCCCCCTGCACTACGCCGCGCACTCGGTGTACACTACTCAAATATTGTGACTTGGCCTACAAGCCTATGGACGACAAATGCACACATAGGTGACCCAGGGCCATGGATAGCTGTACTTAGCACCCTACAGAGGTGGGGGACGGGGGCACAGGGCCATGCCTTACGGAGGGGCCTAGCCTACAGAAATCGCCCTGGCCTAGAGATACCCACAGCCCTCCTCCCCCACCCAGACACCTCCACTGTGCGCTAATATAGCAGAATGTGCTGGTACTCACCCCCTTGTGTCTGCTGTGATGTCCTCACGCGCCCATCCAAATCGGGGTAGGCCACCGCCAGGATCCGGGACATCAGGGGGGTCAATTGCCGTGTGGCACCCCTCCTAGGTTGGGAGGCCATCCCCAGCAGAGCCTCTGCGGTCTTTCTGCTCCCGCGGCGGATGTCCTCCCACCTCTTTCGGCAGTGGGTGCCCCGTCTATTGTGGCCCCTCAGGGTCCGGACGTCCTTGGCGATGGCACGCCAAATGTCGATCTTCTGATGGGCGCTGACCTATGTGACATGGACAGGGTGGGAAAATAAATATCATCATTTTCTGCATGGTCGATGTGAGTGGCCCCCCCTCCCCAACCTTGCCATATGGCACATGCTCTCATCTGTCGTGCGATGCATGCCTCATTCGCTCCCCTCCCCACCATCTTTCATCCACCCCACTCAACACAGGCATTGCCCACAAAGCATGGTCCCAGTGTACTTACCTGTTGGTCTGGAGGACCGTAGAGTAGCGCATACTGGGGGAGGACCCCATCCACGAGTTTGTCCAATTCTTCAGAAGTGAAGGCAGGGGCCCTTTCCCCAGTCGCAGCAGCCATTGTCTCTTCCAGACCGAAGTCACAGCAGCACTTGCAGTATAGGTCCTCTCCTGTGGATGATCAGGTATCGAGTGATTAAGCAGATAGGAAATGGCGGTCACGCCGGCGGCGGTGCGTACCGCAGCGGTGCGTACCGCGACCGCCGGCGCACATCGTCATTGGCTCCTGAAACCCATAGGGTTCAATGTTAACCAATGCGGCTTTGCGCCGCGGTCTTCGACCGCCTACCGCCACGGTGTGCCACGCCAGCGCATTGACCTCACATCCCACTGTCGCACTTCACAGGTCAGGCAGCCGCCATTTCAAGGGCCCACATGGCTTAATTTCTACTGCGTCACACAGGTCTAGGCCTTGCATTGCCACTCATACAAGCCATTCAATGCATAGAGAATCGTGTACTGTGCAAGCTGTGTGAACGTACCTGTGGGTTGCTTGACTCTGTGCTCCATGTTGTCCTTCCTAGGCACCGTCCGCTGGGACTTGCGAGGAGATGGAGGAATGTTCCCGTGTACAGACCGCTGGTGGACCTGTCGACAATGGAAGAAAGATATGTCATACTGACATACAGACTTGACCGTGCCACTATACAGGAACTGTGTGCCCAGCTGGAGCCAGACCTGATGTCACCCATCCGCCAACCCACAGGGATCCCCCCTCTAGTGCAGGTTCTGTCAGTGCTCCATTTTTTGGCAAGTGGGTCATTTCAATCAACAGTGGCCATTTCATCAGGGATGTCCCAGCCTATGTTTTCAAAGGTGTTGTCCAGGGTGTTGTCTGCCCTGATGAAATACATGCGGAGTTACATTGTTTTCCCTGAGGTGGGGGATTTGGCTACAGTGAAGGGTGATTTCTATGCCCTTGGACATATTCCCAACATCATTGGTGCCATTGATGGGACCCATGTGGCTTTGGTTCCCTCCAGAGAAAGTGAACAGGTGTACAGGAACCGAAAAAATTATCATTCGATGAATGTCCAGGTGGTCTGTTTGGCTGACTAGTACATCTCCCATGTTAATGCCAAGTTCCCTGGGTCTGTGCATGACGTGTACATCATGCGAAATAGCAGCATCCCTTATGTGATGGAACAGCTACAGAGACACCGTGTGTGGGTAATTGGTGACTCTGGTTACCCCAACCTGTTGTGGCTACTGACCCCAGTAAGGAATCCCCGGACCAGGGCAGAGGAACAGTACAATGAGGCCCATGGGCGTACTAGGAGGGTGATCGAGCGGACCTTCGGCCTCCTGAAGGCCAGGTTTAGGTGCCTGCATATGACAGGTGGATCCCTAATGTACTCACCAAAGAAGGTGTGTCATATCATCGTGGCCTGCTGTATGCTTCACAACCTGGCTTTGCGACGCCAGGTGCCTTTCCTGCAGGAGGCTGGTCCAGATGGTGGTGTTGTGGCAGCGGTGGAACCTGTGGAGAGTGAAGAGGAGGAAGACGACGGGGACGACACAGACAACAGGGACAGAGTGATACTACAGTATTTTCAATAACACACAGGTAAGATTCAACACCGGCATTTTACAATTACTTACAGTCTCCTGCCTTTCTACTGTCTGCCCTATTCCCCCAGTGTATGTTAACTGAGTTGTGACTTTCCCTTCAATTTTCAGAGATGTGGCCCCCACTGCGTGACCTCTGCTTTGTTTACCCATGGACTACAGCTGTGTGACAGTGGTATGTTCTCATCACTGTGTAACTGGACATTTTGGCAGCGTTATGTTTAATACATTTGTTCACAATACAGGCAGACTCCAGATTGTTTTTGTGCAATAAGTGTTTTTATTAAAGTGTTGAATTTCGGGACATGTTTGAAAATCGGTGATGGGTGATGGTGGAGGAATGTCCATGGCAGAGTCCAGCTTTTCAGTCTCACAGGTGCATTGTCCATATGCCTGTGGAAGGTGGAGCTGGGGCAGTTTCAGGTTGGACAGGGTGACAATGTGGGACAGTGGGATGACATCAGGGGGTATCCTTTGCTGGCGGGGGTCTTGGCATCCTACTCTGTCTTCTTACGAGATCTCATGCCCCGCTTGCGGGGTGGTTCTTCTTCTGCAGGAGGTGGGGTTCTGGTGGCCTGTTGTTGTGTGGGGGCCTCCTGTCCACTAGCGCCGGCAGAGGTGGTAGCCTGTTCTTGGTCCATGCTAGTGACAGGGGCCCTTTTTGGTGCCACATGGTCCCGCAATGTGGTGACAATCTGGTTGAGTGCCCCGACGTTGGTGCCCATTGCGGAACTGATGCTTCGAAGTTCTTCCCTGAACCCCATGTACTGTTGCTCCTGCATGACCTGGATCTCCTGGAACCTGGCCAGTACCGTCGCCATTGTCTCCTGGGAGTGGTGGTATGCTCCCATGACGGAGGAGAGGGCCTCGTGGAGAGTGGGTTCCCTGGGCCTGTCCCCCCCCTGTCGCACAGCAGCCCTCCCAGTTCCCCTGTTTCCCTGGGCCTCTGTCCCCTGGACAGTGTGCCCACTACCACTGCCCCCAGGTCCCTGTTGTTGTTGGGGTGGTGGGTTAACCTGGGTGCCCTGTAGTGGTGGAAACACCGCTAATTGACGTGTCCTGGAGGCAGAGGCATGGGCCCGCTGGGTGGGAGCTGTGCTGGTGTTCCCAGAGGGGGTTAGGTCTGCTGTGGCCTGTGGCTGTGTGAGGGGAACGGACTGTCCCGAGGTCCCTGATGGGCCGGGCTGGTCATCTGGGTCCAGGGAGACAGAGCTGCTGTCATCACTGGTGGCCTCTTCTGGGGGTGGGATGGACATTTTTGCACCCTCCTGGGCGGTGTGGTGGTGTTCGGGTCCTGCAGGGGTATAGAGGTATGGTTATTGCTTCAGTGTGTGCCATATCATGCAATGGGTGGGTGCCCGTGTACCCCAGGGCTGGCATTCCTGTGTGGGGGCTTTTGTGAGGGTGGCTTGTGGGGGAGATGTGTATGTGCAGTGGGCATGCTTTGTTGATGGGTGTCCATGCTTTGTGGACGCATGCAGGGCTAGGTGCTGGGATGGGTGGGTTGTGATGGTGAGACATTTGCAGGGAGTAGGTGTGATGGGGGTGGGGGTGAGGGTGGGGGTATGATTTGGGATGCAGGTGGGGTGGGGGGGATGAAGTAGTTAAGATTTGACTTACCAGAGTCCATTCCTCCAGCTACTCCTGCGAGGCCTTCAGGATGCAGGATGTGCAAGACTTCCTCCTCCCATGCTGTGAACTCTGGGGGAGTAGGTGGGGGTCCGCCGCCAGTCTTCTGCACCGCGATGTTGTGCCTTGATACCATGGAACGCACCTTCCCCCGTAGGTCGTTCCACTGCTTCCTGATGTCATCCCAATTTCGTGGATGCTGTCCCACAGCGTTGACCCTGTCGACTATTCTTTGCCATAGCTCCATCTTCCTGGCAATGCTGGTGTGCTGCACCTGTGTCCCGAAGAGCTGGGGCTCTACCCGAACTATTTCCTCCACCATGACCCGGAGTTCAGCGTCTGAAAACCGGGGGTGTCTTTGGGGTGCCATGGGGTGGTGTGGCTGAGGTGTGGGGTGGTGTATGTGTTGTAGAGTGTGGTGAGTGTGGTGATGTGTGGTGTTTTGTGCGTGGATATTGTGTGGGTGATGGTGTGGTTTGCCTCTGTGTGATGGTGTTCTCTATTCTGTGCTGTCTGTCTCTGGCTTTCAGTCGGATTTTTTGGTCGTGAGGGTTTGTGGGTGATGTGGGTGTGTGTTTTATATTGTATTGGGTGTGTGGGAGTGTTGTTTGTATGTGTATGTATCAGGTGTGTATTTCGAATTGTCCAATGTGGTTGTGTTTTGTAAGTGTGTGTGTATTTCGACCGCGGCGGTGTGTACCGCCAATGGAATACCGCGGTTGGAAGACAGCCGCGTGGATTCATGGGTCGGAATGGCATGGGCGTATTTCTGTTGGCGTGACGGTGGAGGTTTGGTCATCGCCAATTTCCCGCTGACCTTTGGTGTGGCGGACTTTTGTGGATGTCGGGTTTTTGGCGGTTTGCCAGTTGCGGGTCAGAATGACCGTGGCGGTTTACCGTGCCCGCGGCGGTGTTATGGCGGTCTTCTGACCGGCGGTGAGCGCCTTTTACCGCCGAGGTCAGAATGACCCCCTATGTCTCTTCTCTATGGTGTGCAGGTCAACTAGTTGGCAGTACACTGATGGTTCTCTTCCTCTCCTCATGCCAGGGTAATTATGCGGAATCGTATATATATTGTATGTGGCATGAACAATGCACACATAATGAATATGTAGATATACACCTCACACATATCTGCAGTCGAGGTCGGTTACATCTAACATCTACAGTACAGCATATTGCTATGCATCCTATGACACTCTCCTTGGTGCACATTTCCTCAATTATCTAATGTATTATACATGCATATTTATCTGTGACTGTCAGTGTTTCTTAGTCCAACCGACTTTACATGTGAAACACTTTTTGTAGCACATTATGTACATTACCTATGCACATATGATGTTGAGAATAGGTGTACATTTCTATTACCACAAATCCCTCTGCTACACAGCTTTAACTACTCACATGCACAAATAGATTACTAAACCTGAAGGCAGTACTTACTGATATTTAGTACAATATAGGATTTGTTAGTTACGTAGATTCCAAAACGTTTCCATACATGAAATGTTCTCAATATGGCAGGTCAACGCCCATCAAAAAAAGGGAATCTGGCATGGCATCACCAAGCAAGTGCTGACCCTGGGAGTCCACAGCCGGCAAAGCACCTACTGTAGGAAGTGGTGGGAGGACCTGAGACGCTGGGCCTGGAAGACTGCAGAGGCCCAGCTAGGGATGTCCTCCCAACGAGGGAGGGGTACCCCTCCGACCTTGACCCCCCCAATGGCCCGTATTTTGGCAGTGGCCTACCCTGAGGTAGATGGGCATTTGAGGGCAGCACAGCAGCCACAAGGGGGTAAGTACTGGCAAAATACATATACGTACCTCTGCCAGTTAAGTGTATGATGTCTACGTATTTCAGCTGTGACAATGTGCTAAGTGCTACAGGTAAAGGGTCTCCTAGAAAGACATAGTTCTACAGTTGTCAAAATTGATACACAGATGTGGACATTTGTATTGTGTACAGGAACATGTTACTCACCTATGTTAACCAAATACTATGACAGCATGTGGTGATGCACAAGCAACAGTGTCATATATGTACCTCTACTCTGCTATACATATGTGTTAACTGCTGTGTCATTCTTTCCACCTACTGATCCACAGTCCATATACACAATTGGTAAGTTGTCCAGCTCTTTGGTCTCTGACCAGATCTATTCCACTCGATTTAATTCTATGCGCAACATAGGGTCTGACAGATGAGTAACAGGGCCAAATAATCATGTGTTCTGACATAGATGGAAACGTCATGTGAGGCTGTTAGACCAATCAGAAATTTGACATGACATAGTTACTACACTCCCTCTGAGGTATGTGAAGGTGTCCCCATTGTTATGTCTGACCTATACATTGGCAAACATGATGTTTGATCAGGGTGGACATCCTACATAGTGAAAAGCATGGTGGTGATAATATATTAATAGTACAAGACATAACATTAACATTTGTGTTTACAAAAATTTTGTACCATGTACATGGTATTGAGAAGGTAAATGGCTAGCCTGCTGATCCCTTAGGCCATGTATTTTGTTCATGCTACATAAATGGGTACAACATACACTGTTTTGTGCCTACATCATATGTCAATTGGTACTTTGTGTCTTCTGTTATGTTAAAGCCTCCACTTTGCCTTTGCTAATCTGAGGCTGTTACAACAGATCTTAATGGATCAGCTCATTTCAGCCTGACTTAAGTGTAGCAGGTGTTCCATTTGACATAAACATGTTAGTGGAATTGGATATGTTGTCAGTCAATTTGCTGGACTCTAGGTGTATGGGTCCATCATAGTTACATTAGAAGTGGGTTATGTCAGTGTTACTTCAGTCCTAAGATGCTAGGTTACAAATGTCTGGACAGATGGTAGTAATGTGGGTATTTTGATGTAGTAATGTGAAGGTTTCTACTCAGCATGAATAGTAGAATAGTATGTGGCCTTTATGCACGTTATTTGTGTCCATTGTATTGAAGGTGTTGGCATGCTCCGTATGGTTGTCTGTGGGTGTATCCTGTGTGCTAACTAGGCCACTGTTGCTGGACATTACTTTGTTGTCTATGTGTCAATGAGGAAGATAAGTGAGTCTAGAATCTCTATTTAAACATTTTTGAATACTTTTTATAGATGTTTTAATGATATGTTATGTATTTTTATTAGCCTCACTATTTGGGAATGCCATATATAGTGATTTCATCTGAGATATTTGACTTTGTGAATGTTATGGACAGAGTCACATGTTAGGTATGTGATTGCAAAGCAACCTGCTGTGTTGTAGTTGAACTGAGAAGAGTTTACCTTCATGAAACATGACTACTGGTAATGGCCTGGGCAAATGTGGATTAGGGGTAGACACGATATTGTGATGTCAGTTAACAGCACTTGCTAAGGATGATTTGTTGATACACAGTGATGATCTGTATAGGGAGAAACATTTTATGTTGCCAAATCAGCTTGTGCATGTTTGCAGTTGTGTTACAGCTGAATTGATGGGATGGTGATGTAGTGGTCACATGGTTGGCTTATGTTGTGTGTGATACTGTTGTTATATAGGATTGTTGGAAGTATGTAGTTCTGGCATGATGTAGGCTCTAAATGGTTCCTACCTGGGGCTTTCTAAGAAATAGATGTGATGTTACTGTTGTGTGTGATGTAATGTATGTGTATGTTAAGAATGTGATGACCCTCTCGCTCTTTCTGTTTCTCTGCATCAGCATCACCAGGCGAAGGAGACAGGGCACAGCTGAGTGGGGAAGCTGCTGGCCACGGGACCCAGAGTGCTGATACCACTGAGGGGCCTAATGGCTCGGAGGGCGACAGGAGTGCCACAGGAGACAGGGGATCCAGTTCTTAATCTTCAGAATCCTCCTCCAGTGGACACTCCCTGGCGGTGACGGACCCCCCTTTGTACCACCTATAGTTCCCCACCCAGTTAGCCATGCCCGCTCACCCAAGAGGGTGGGAGTCTCCTTTGCCGCAGGCACCGCTGCCTCTGCCCCTGTCAGCCCTTCTGCACTCAGTGAGTAGGCTATTGACCTCCTGAGGTCCATATCTGTGGGTCAGTCGACCATTGTGAATGCCATCCAGGGAATGGCAACTCAAGTCCAACAGAGTAATGCATTCCTGTAGGGCATTCACAGTGCACTGGCTTGCCTACAGAGATCCTTTCAGGCTCTGGCCTGCACACTGACGGCAACCAGTCATTATTTGTCTCCAGTCCCCCTTCCACCTTCCTCTTCCCAATCCCAAATACCTCTAACCCGACCCGGCCAAAGCACACAGAGAGACAAGCATGCATCCACCCGAACAACCAAGGGTTGTTCAGACAAACATATGCACCACAAGACACACCACCGGCATGCACACAAGCAACATACACCTGCACACACAGCAACAGTCACAACCTGCCCTGACACCCCTACCACCACCAGCATCACTGACAGCACACCTGACACACCTGCAGACACCACACCAACTTTCACAGATCCAGCCACTACACCTATCCTACCTACAGACAGCACCACAGCAGACCCTCAGACATCCACCCCAGTCACCACACTCACAGACACCACAACCAGAGACATGCCTACATGCAGCACATCCACCATACCTGCAATCACCACCCAACAGACACTCACCCACCCACCACGGCATCCCCCAGTACCTCCACTTCCCCACCTCCCAAGACACAGAAACACCCTCACTCACCCACCCACCAAACACCGATCAACCACAAACATACCTCGCACAAACATGTACCCAAGACATCCACACCAACACCTCAGACAACCACTCCCTCTCCCTACTCACCCAAACCCTTTTGCTATGACCATCCCTGTGTGTCTAAAAAAAGCTTTCCTTTCAGTGATTTCCCTTTTCCCTACTCCTCTCCCACCCAGCGATACCCCTAAATGATTTGTGTCCATCCCCAAGTCCAGCCCTTCCACCTCCAATACCTCCCCTGCCTCTCCTGCAAGTTCCCATGCCCCTCCCCCTACTAAGAAGTCAACGCCTGCACCTAAAGGACAACCCTCTCCTAAACCAAGACCAAGCCCAACCCCCCTTTCAAGCCAGATCACAAAACCCCCCTCCAAGACTAAACCCAAAGCCCCCTTCTGCCCCCTGCCCACCAGATAACCCCTGAGGTGCCTGCCTGCCCCATAAATTCCCCTTCCTGTGGAGGTTACATGGCAGTCTGGAGTCAAATTCTGGACACACATATGTGAACTGTGTGCATTGAGACTTTTATTGAAGGACTGGCCTGTGGCCTTTGTTTTACCAATATTATGGTTTGAATAATAATTTAAACCAGCTAGTTGTTGGTTTCCTGGTTATATCTTTGTCCTGCATTTCTTTCCCTAGTATGGAGTTGTTCCTGACTGACATTAATTGTGTGTCTGTATGTGTGTGTTCTTCTTGGGCTAAGTATGTTGTTTAGGCAGTATGTCAGGCTGTGAGTAGACTTTTGTGTGTTCAAGAAGTTTTGTTGTGTTGATATTATGTGTTGTTCATGTTGAGATCCGTTTGTTGGTGTGTTGTGTGGCTTTGTGTGCTTTGACTGTGTGCGTGTTATGTGCATGAAATGTTAGATATGGTGTTCTTTGTAAGTTGATCTGTAAGTAGTATGATTTTGTATTTCTGTGTATTTTTTGCCTGTTGGTGTAACGGTGTTATGTGTACCTGGGTAGTGTCCCCTGTGGGTCCCTGCCAAGTGATTGAAGATGGTGCGGTTGTGTCGTGGTTGTGATGTGTTGTGGTGTTATGTGATACTGTGTGAGTGTGGGCCTGTACAGTGTTTCCGTGCATACCTGTGTGTGTTTGTGACATGTGTGTGTGTGCTGGCATGTTTGTTGTGTATATGCGAGTGTGTGTGTGGCTGTATGTGAGTGTGTGTGTTAATGTGCATTTATGTGTTAGTGTTGCCCTCGCATTACCTTCCCGAATACCTGTTGTGTGATTGTACAAAAATTGTCAATCTGCAATTGTAACAAGTATTAGTGTATACTTACGGTTGCTGTTGTCATCGCAGATTCCGAAGTCGCTGGACGAGCAGGAGCAGCGGGAAGATGTCTAATTCTGGTTCCATCGCAGCTCCAGACGAGTATGGCTTCCTGAAGGTGAGTGTCTCCTTTTACGCAGTTGGTTTTCACCTGGGTTTCCGTGGTCGTGTGACCGCAGTGGAAACCTTGGGGGTGTGCAACCTCGTAATCTGTCCGGTGGAAACATGGTCTCCAACGGCCTGCAGGTGGCTACCGTCGTCCATGAAGGCCAGACCGCAGTGGCGGTGCCGGTGGTACTTCAGACGTATTCTGTTGGGAATACTTTCATGGTCATAATTTGGCAGTGTTCTCTGCCAGCCTGTTGGCGGTACAACCGCCAACATGGCAGTCCTGGAACCAAAGTCAGAATGAGGCCCGTGGTTCCTTCGAGATAAC
Source organism: Pleurodeles waltl (assembly GCF_031143425.1). Taxonomy (NCBI): domain Eukaryota; kingdom Metazoa; phylum Chordata; class Amphibia; order Caudata; family Salamandridae; genus Pleurodeles; species Pleurodeles waltl. Next base: position 1,743,854,908 of record NC_090444.1, read on the forward strand.
CTTGAAGGATAAACACAAAGGCCCTTTTGCTGAATTCAGAATTTTGTCTAATTTTCAGAAATGTATAGCTCCCAAGTGACCCACCATGGGTTTCACATCTGTTCCCACTGTGAAATGGAAGGAGAATAAAAGCATAAAAAATACAGAAAATGGGCTATCTCCTCGTAAAATGCCAAAACTGTGTTAGAAAATGTGGTTTTCTGAATCAAGTCTGCCTGTTCCTGAAAGCTGGGAAGATGGTGATGGCAGCACTACAAACCTTTCCTTGATGTCATTTGCAGGAACAAAACAGACAATTTCTTCTGCAGCACTTTGTTTACATTTTACCCCACGAAAACAAAACGTTTAGCTACATTTTGGCTAATTTCTTGGTTCCCTCCATGGGAATCCACAAAACGTGGGTACCTTTAGAATCCCTATAATGTTTGAAAAAAGGACGCAAATTTGGCATGGATAGCTTACATGGACAAAAAGTCATGGAGGCCTAAGTGTGAACTACCCCAAATAGCCAAAACAAGGCTTAGCACGGGGAAAGGGGAGGTGTAGCAGTGGATGGGTTATGGTGGCCTTACACTGACTATACAGCAGCTGGCAAAAAATTGTTACAGCCCTGTCAAGTTTCCCAGGTCCATGAGTGATGTCCTGCTCCAGTCCAGGGTTTTTCTTTGAGTTCTGGGAATTGTAGTCTTGTTTATTACATTATAAAAGAAGACTACAAGTCCCAGAATTCAAAAGAAAAAACATGGACTGGAGCAGCACACTATGCGTGAACCTGGAAAACTTGGCAGCTATGGTGTTATTAAAACCATAGCAAGTGGATGCCGGGTAGGAGGGTACAACGAAAAAGCAAGAGGATTGGGAGGAAGGAGGCAGGGAGAAGGGGACCAGAAGATAGCCCCTCCTCTTAACTACAAACCTGTGTCTGACCTCATCAGTGAAAATGTAGGACAAACACAAAAATATTGGAAAAGCCATTGGATTAAGGGCAGATAAATGATCTAGACAACAACGCCCTCCAGCCATCAGCAAGGCGATAACCAAAAGCACACTCTACATATATGCAATGTTTTAAAAAGTAGAGGTCTGGCTAAGGTGAGACCTAAAAAGTAACTGAAAATGATAATGTGTATTCAGATGTGGTATCTCTACATGCAGTTGTCTAAAGCTTTGTACTTGAAATGCTATGTAACCGTGTAAATATGCAATAATTAAGTTGAGCATTTCTTGTTTTGAAGAGATTACTGGGGCTTCTATGCAAGACTGTTCCAGTCGAATTGTTGTGAGGTTAGCTTTGTTGCAGGAGAGTTCTAAGACTGGCAATTGTTTCATGGTCAGGACGCATGTGGATGTCTGTACCAAGGCCGGTCCTAGGATTTTTGGGGCTCTGGGCAGAAAGGGAATTGGAGAGGCCTTCCCCTAATTTGAATATGCCATGACATCACATTAAATACTGTAAATTGACTATTAATACTATGAAGCGACTTTGCAAGAAGCAATTTTACTAATGCAATATCAGAAAAAAAAACAATAGAAACATAAATAATTACCCTAGTAAAATACGTTGAAATAGTTTAAACTATATTAAGTTGAAATACATTATATTATTCACCCTAGGTGGAAAAACTTGGCCCAGATTTCCACAAAACATATATTTTTACTTCAATGTTATCATTTTTCCCCGGCTATTACTCTATATATATAAGTATGTGGTATTTATACAGTGTAACCCTAACACAAAGGCATTGAAGACCTTACAGGGTAAAAGACACAGTCAATGTGTGTGAAAAGGGGTATGTGCTTAGTTGACTGTTATTATCATGGTGTTTTCTTCTTCAAAGAGGTCAATATTTAGCTGTTTCCTAAATTGGGTTGGGGATGCGCAGATGGATATAGGTATACCATTCCCGATTGTAGGTGCATGGATGGGAAATATATTTTGCCTTGTGTTTTTGCACTTCTTTGTCACCCTATTGATGGTGTCCTGGCTGTGGGTGTGCAAAGTGCCCTTGGATATTGCAAACTTGACACCCAAGTAAGCAGGGGTGCTGGCCGCCAAGAGGAGACTATGGAGTTCCATCAAGGTGGCATGATGTGGTCATATTTCTCCAAGCACTAATGAGGCATGGTGATGTAAGTAAAATGCCCTTAAGGCTGACGTCTTCAAATTGGGGAGCCTCAAATGATTCGGGGGCTGGGGTGTCAGACTCTGGCACAGAGAAGAATTATGCTGGTAACAGGGCTTTGTTTTAAGCTGAGAAAATATCAACAGCAGTAAACAGCCCTGTAATAGGCCATCACTAACGTTTTGTCATTTATATACAGGCTGGGAGTACGTGTCGAAAGGGAAGGGAATCCAAATACTCTTCAAAACCCCCAACTCACCCCTACTTCTAATAATCACACTGTGGATACTTTTACATGTTAGTAAGGCCAGCCTGGCCAGAATACTATGTTTAGCAACATGCAATGTTAAAAACATTGCAATTTAATAGAAAAATTGTGAAAAATGTCGGAAGAGGGTCCAATTCATTTTTTTTTTCTCATTGGTGGGGGCACGGCATTAAAAAGTTTGAAGACCACTGCCTTAAGGGGTGGAAAGTGTGGATTAAAAAAAAATCCAATATAGTTTCCCAGATACCCCTTGCAAGAGAAGGTGTGAGGCACCAAGGATTTTTGGACAAGAAATACTCCCCCAAAACGTCTCGTATTGCACCTACATTTATAAGTAGAGCTACCAAAGAGCTTCTCCATACATACATAAAAGTGAGCTATTTCTTTAGTTTTTTTCTTCTCATCTAAGCACCTATTCTCATCCATGAAGCCCACGGAAACCCAATAGAAATTTACATTTTTAAGAGCAGGGCACTACATTGTAGACCTTCTATCCCATGAGTCTTCAAACTGGGGGCAGGCCCCCATAGGCGGGGCCTCAAGTGACCACCTGGGGGGCACCAGGCTCTGGCAAAAAACAGCATTATAGAGATAACAGGGCTTTGTTTTAAGCAGAAGCATGATATTGCATTTTTAAAAGGTAACGGTGCTTAACAGCAATGTTTAAATGGGTCTTGACATATTTAAACAATGCCATCTTTATAAAATAATTGTGAAAAATACTGAGGTGGGGCCCAATTATTTTTTCTTTTTCAACTGGGGGGGTGCAGCCTTTGGTGACCACTGTTCTATCCTGAGTGGAATGACCAGAAGATGGTCCTATGGTGCACATACAGTACTTCAAAAGCCAGGGGCCATGTCTAATAAATCCAACAGATAAATATACACAAATTTTGCACATATGCCCAGCTATCCCTCAGCCATTTTCCAACTCCGAGGTTGTTGCACAAGCACGAGATTCAGAATGTGCTACCAGATAATGCAAAGGTCAGTAAAACACAGTCTGAATGTGCTTCACATAACAAAGAACAGTTCACCATAATCCACAAGTGCCCTTTACGAGTGGTACAGGAAAGAATGTTGGCTTGATAACAGGTATTGTCTTAAAAGACTGGCAAGTCCTACTCCTCCCAGTGGCTCAGTGAATGGAGCCTGGTCACTGATTAGAGGTCAAACAGGCCTGGCTTATTATACTAAGTACAGAGGTGGAGGTGGAGGTGGAGGTGGATGTGAGTGTTTGTGATGTTGGAGAGGTTGGTGCACCGTCCCCTGGGCCTTGCAGCCAAGTTGTAGCACTGCCAGGCCTAACAGAGGAGGCCTCGCAGTGATACATTATGACTGTGAGGCACAATGGGGGGCATTTAAGCATCCTTTAATGGTTGCACATAAGAAGACTGTTTCCTTCTTCCTAAAGTGCTTTTCAAGCTACATCTTCACATGTACATCAAGAACATGCCCTTAAAGTGTTTGTATGAGCGCATCATTTAAGTCACTGACGTGACTCCATAAAGCACTTTTAACCTCAATTTGAGGCCATTTTTCTCAGAGAATTAGACCCTGCTCCTTTCTTCCCTGTTGACTCTATCTCCATCCACCCATCCATGGATCCATCCATCCGTCCATGGATCCATTTTCTCTCTCTCTCTCTTCTTCATTCCTCTCTCTCTCCTGTAGCCCTCCCTGTGCCTGCTGAATCTAACCCCAGGGGGCTGAGTTAAAGTTTTAAAAAACTATAATTTTAGTAAATATATTATTTTCTGGTGTGCTAAAGTGAAACTCTTCAATCATATTATTAAAGAAATACACTGTTTAGAAACTTGAAGAGACTCTTGTATTTTTACTTGATGGTTTTGCACAAATAACATGACTAACATGTTCATGGCTTGTCTCGCGCACGGGCTCTTGGAGCAAAGATAGACCCTTGGTTTGGCTCTCCTTGTTAATTTGTTGGCTTACGTACCTCTCTAGGCAGTAGTGCTGCCATCTGCAATGGGAAGCCACAGGCCTTAGAACCAGTCTTGCCAAGTGCCACGCATCTTGTGTGAGACTAATGCCTTATAGGTTAAGTTACAGCATCCCCGCCAGACCTGCATGCAGTCATGCAAATGTGTGGTATTTGGCAAGGCGGCAACTGAGCATTTAAAAATGGCCCACAGGGTGATGGGTGAGGATTATCGCTTGGTTACATTAGGGCTCCCTCTGCTAGTACTGTTGTTGTGCTGATTTGGCTAATGCCACTGCTCGTCTTAGCACAGTAATGTGAAGTGCAGAAATTCACACTGACTGTCAGATCAGAGCTGCTTTGATGTGTGGGAGGAATTGTGGATGGGATTTTTTTCAAACACTTGTACTAGCAGAGCATGCAACTCCTTACATCCCCAGCAGTCTAGACTGTATGCTTATGCTAGCAAAAACCATAGCCACTGAGAGCCCTATTTTCGTTGACCTCCGTCCCAGAGGCTCCATTCTATTTTTCCAAATGGCATGCTGTTCAGCTGGTTCACAAAAACAAAAGGCTCTTATTTTGATGAAAAATTAAATTATACTTAAATTTCTTTGCCAGATTTAACAGTCTTTCTGTGGTCCACTTAGGTAGATGTTTTGAAACTGGACCATAACTCGAAGTGCGAAAGAATATATTCACATTATAGCACATATATTATTTTTCTAGATATGAATGCTTAAACTAAAACGTTTTCATCCAAAGTAGCAGTTTTTTTGCAGGATATCTGTTTTGCTGCACTAGACAGTATTCTAACCTGAGTAAGTTGTACCATTCAAAAACAAGCATTGGCAAAGCCAATAGGTCTCATCTATATAAGTGCTATTGGCTTTGGCAATGTGTTTAGCCATGTTGTACAGCAGTGTGGCTGCTGTTCAGCATGGCCAAAAGTTTGCGGTGAGGAATATCGTAGAGTGGAGTGGGGGAGTAGAGTGTTGTATAGCGTAGTAGGGGGAGGAGAGTGGAGGAGAGTAGAGTTGAATGTTTCAGTGGCAGAGTGTTGTGGCATATGGTGTGTGGGGTGGAAAAGGGTGGAGTGGGATGGAATGGATTGAGGTAGTGCGTTGGATTGGAGTAGAGTGAGGTCGACTGGATTAGAGTAGAGTGGGTGGAATGAATAGAGTGGGGTGAATTGGAGAGGGGTGGATTAAAATGGGTCGAGGTCACTCGAGTGGGGAGATTAGATTGGATTGGGGTGGGAAGATTGGATTTAAGTGATAGGACTGGGGTGGGGTGGGGTGGATTGGATTGTGGTGGGGTAGTATGGATTGGGGTGGTTTTGAGTGGGGTGAATTGGAGTGGGGTGGATTAGACGAGACTGGAGTGGGGGTGGATTTGGCTGGAGTGCAGTGGATCGGACTGGAGTGGATTGGAGTGGAGTGGATGGATTGGAGTGGGGTGGGGAGGATTGAGTAAGGTGGATTGAAGTAGGGTGAACTGAAGTGGGGTGGGCAGTACTGGAGTGAGGTGGATTGGATTGAATGGGTGGCTTGGATTGGGGTGGATTGGATTGGAGAGGAGTGGATTGGACTGGAGTCGGATGAATTGGATTGGTGTGGGGTGGATTAGATTGGTATGGAGCTTGGTGAAGTGGACTGGTGTGGAGTTGAGGTGGGGTGGATTGTATTGGAGAGGGGTGGATTAAGTGGTGTGGGTGGATTGGAGTGGGGTGGGGTGGATAAATGTGAACTGGATTGGAATGGGTTAGTTTAAGGTGGATTGGATTGGAGCAGGGTGTACTGGAGTGAGGTGAGGGGATTGGAGGGGTGGATTGGATTGGGATGGGATGAATTGGAGTGGGGTGGGTTGGATTGGAATGGGTTGGATTGGAGTGCAGTGGGTTGGATTGGAATGTGGTGGATTGGAGTGGGGTAGATTGGATTGGAGTGGGCAGATTGTTATGTATTGGTGTGCTGCAGATTGAGTGTGACAGAATGCTTTGGTTTGCAGAAGAGTCAATTGGAGTGGGGCAGATTTTTTGGATTGGAGTGTGGCAGATTTGTTTATTGGAGTGGGGCACATTGTTTTGGATTAGAGTGGGGTACATTGTTTTGGATTGCAGTGGAGCAGATTGTTTTGGTTAGTAATGAGGCAGATTGGTGTGGGGTAGATAGTTTTGGTTTACAGTGGAGCAGATTGTTTTTGATTGGAGTGGGGCAAATTGTTTTGGATTGGAGTGGCGTAATTGTTTTGGACTGGAGTGGGGTAGATTGTTTTGGACTGGAGTGGGGTAGATTGTTTTGGATTGAAGTGGTGAAAATTGCTTTAGATTGGAGTGGGCAGATTGTTTTGGATTGGAATGGGGAATATTGAAGTGGGGAAGAAACTTTTAGATTGGAGTGGGGCAGATTGTTGTGGATTGAAGTGGGGAAGATTGTTTTGTATTGCTGTACTGGAGTGGGGCAGATGTTTTTGGATTGGAGTTGGGCAGATTGTTTTGGATTGGATTTGGGCAGATTGGAGTGGGGTGGGTCCGGAGGACTGGAGTGCGGTGAATTGGAGTGGATTGGGGACTAGTGTTTTGGGTTGGAGTGGGACGGATTGGATTGGAGTGGGGTACATGGGGGCATACTGCACGATTGTGTGTTAAAGCATAATTTTGAAAATTACACATATGAAAAAAACAATGTTGCTTTACAATATTTAGAAGCAGATAATAGCAATCTTTTGAGAATAGCGCCCACAAGGAAAAACAAAACAAAAACATCAGTGCAAAGTAAGAAAAGTAGACTTGGCAGTAGAAAATACAACTTTGCAATTTTGTTTGTCCTGTTGGGCACGTTTTTGCCAGTCACACTCCTGTTTTCAGGCACTGGAATTTAAAAAGAACAAAATAGTACCTCAGTCAATGCAGGGGCAGCAGATGGGCACTGATTAAGTTGAATCAACCAGTGCTTGGTCCCTGCTCCATGGACAGGAACATAAATTATGATATGCCACACTGACGAACTGAGTGGTTGTAAAGAAGAGTGCCATACAATCAAACAAATGATAAGCAACAGGCAGGCTCCAAGCCCTTTTCTAAATACAACAGTGACTCGCAAATGATACGCATGCTCTAGAGCATGCTATAACAGGTTCGACCCTAAAGAGGCATGCCCACCTTCTTCAAATAATGTGTTTCAACATTTCCTTTCAGAAAAGGGCACCATTTCCATATTCATCAATGATGTTCAATACTCCACATAGTTTGCACTGTTCCACATACAGGTTTGTGTAAATATCTGACTTTTTTCAGACTAGGGATTGGATAGACCATTCCTTACTAAAGGCACAATCTAATTGTTAAATCATCAGCTGATATACATGTTCACTGGCAAATTTGCCCTGCTAGCCAATATCATATCCTAAGAACGTGAAGCCAGTTTTCAATGGCCAAAAAAAACTATTTGTCCCATAATGCAGAGTTCTATTGGCTGGAAAAAATGCAGAATGTTCTCGCATCACACAAAGGCTTCGGGATCAAGTGGAAGCTGTGCTTTCACACCAGGCAAAACAAAGTCAAATGATTTTCACAACATAATATGTCACACATAAGCACAACAAACACATGGAAATGTCACCCGTAGGCAGATTGAAAAATTGCCACCTGTGTATAGGCCTCTCAGCAATTCAGAAGGTGAGGCCCTCCCTTCCTCCGTGTGGCAGTTCTGATTCATGACTGTGAGGCCCAGGGTTAAAGTTCTCTTCTCCTTGCAGTCATGGTATACTGCTGCAATGCCCTGGGTAGGGGGCTCTCTCTTGGGCCTTGCAGTCACTAGGCCATGCAGCGATTGTGACCAAGACAACAAATGGGGCACCCTCAAATGCAGGAAAGATAGTGTGGCTACTCTTTCCTCCAGCACGCCCCTGACCGTCTGTGCAAGCTGTTGATCATCACCCCATCTCTTCAGAAAATCTACCTTGCCCTTTGAAGTGCGAGGCCGAGACACACCTCGCTGCCAAATAATGAATGGATGGGGGTGGGGGCACAAGAGGAGCACACAGAGTGGACAGAAACAAATGAGAGAAGTTTGCTGTGTTCTGTGGCCAACTGATTCAGGGCCTCATGTAGATAAGGTGAACGCGGGCCCTGGGCAGCTGCCCACACTGCCCATGCCTAGTGCTGGCCCTGGTCTGTACTTCCTGAGTAATCAAAGTACCTGCTCTTGGAGAAGCGCGCCCTCTGATTTTTAGGTCGAGCATAAGCGTACGACCTCTTGTATACTTTTAAGTATACTTCTTCTGTGGGCTTCAAGCTATATCATTTGTTAGTTTCAGTGTCATTCAAAAATCCTTGCTTCCTAGTGGTCAGTCATGCCTCTTTGTCCCTCCTTCTTCAGTGTGGGAGCAGGGACCCACTACTGTATAATTATGCATTGACCTGTTTATCTGGTCTGCAAGGGACTTTTTTTACTTTGTTTCCTGCTCCTGTCCAGGGAAGCTTCCCTTTTCATTTTCAGAGCATTCTTGATCTGAACTTGGCTGTAAACGAGGCTATAAATCAGGCTGTTATCTTGGTCACCTTTGGTCTTTATGGGCTCTCTGCTCCCTCTCGCAGATGTCTGTCTCCCCCCTTCCTTGGCTTTGATTTTCTTTACTAATTGTGTCTACCTGTGGTCCCCAGGATGGTGGATCACTTGCAATTGCTTATAGCCTTGACACCCATCTCTACCAGGGCTCCATAATCCTTAGAGACAGTGCCCACTTCTGCTCCATACTGGGATCCCACTCGCAGCTCCATCAGTGACCTTCAGATCACAGACTCCAAGCTCTCAGCTGTGCCACTGTCAGAAACCCACACACACTGTCTGCCAGAGCACCTCAGTTCTTACAGTCAGTAAACACTGCTGTTGCAGTACTGGGACCTCGGGTGCAGCTCCCGTAGTGCATCTTAGTTCACACACTCAAAGCCCCTCAGCTGTGCCTGAGCCAGAACCCCACACACGCTGTTTGCCAGAGCACCTCAGTTCTTACAGTCAGTACACACTGTTGTTCCAGTAATGGGACCACAAGCGCAGCTCCATCAGTCCACGTCAAATCACACACTCCAAGCCCCTCAGCTGTGCCCATGCCAGAACCCCACACAGGCTGTCTGCCAGAGCACCTCAGTCCTTACAGTTAGTACACACTGTTGTTCCAGTACTGGGGCCTCGGGCACAGCTCTATCAGTACACCTCAGTTCACACACTCTAAGCCCCTCAGCCGTGCCAATGCCGGACCCCCACACATGCTGTCTGCCAGAGCACCTCAGTTCTTACAGTCAGTACATACTGCTGTTCCAGTACTGGGACCTCAGGCGCAGCTCCATCAGTGCACTTCAGTTCTACCCCAGCGAGGACACCTCCTTTCCTATACTTGAACCCCACTCACATACAGTTCTGTTACAGCAGCTCAATTCTAATATTCAGTCCCACTGCCAAGCTAATACTGGACCCAAAAGAGCAAAACACAGCTCATCCAGTGCACCTCAAGTCTAACATCCAATGCCACTGCTGATGGGAACCACCACAGCTCCGCCAGAATCCATCAATTCTAATATTCAGTGCACGTTTCTTCTCAGTACTAAGGCTCACACACATGCCCCTCATCGCCCCTGTAATTCAGAGGCAAAGCCACTCCCATCTTGAGCCCCACTCGCAGCTTCAACAGGGTACTGCCAGGCTAAAACTCTAGAACACCAGCATGCAAACACTAGGTTCCATACATAGCTTCATTAACATACCTCACTTCTTACTTTGTGTGCCTGTTACTATTCCAGTTCTGCAGCCCACATACAACTTTGTCAGTGCACCTCAACCCTAACCTGCAGCGCCCCATTATTCCAATACCAGGAATTAAACAGTGCTCCGTTTCTCACTTCTCGCCTGCTGCCTATCTGTTCTTCCATCACTTGGCCAGAACACAGCTCTCTCTATACCCTCAATCCTGATCTGAAGCGCCCCAGTATTGCAGTAGTGGGGTTCACATACAACTCTGCTAATGCCCCTCCTGCTGTTCTCTTTATTCTTTCTCTTTTTTTTTATTTGCTCTTTCCTTTGACTCAGTATGCGTCCTTTCACTTTTTTTTAGTTCTTTCTTCGTTCCTTTCTCTTGTGATTTTCTTATCGTTGTCTGTCAATTCACGTTTTATACAAATCCCTCTTTTTCCCATCTGTATATGGAAGCCACAAGTTACTTGTCAGGACCCAAAGTGTCAAAGTGGTTTTCCCATTCTGTTTCTGTGGAAAATGTCAGTACATACTTGCCATGGTTCTTTTGCTGCTTGTTTCTCTCACCATCTCTCTAATGTTCATTTTTCACTTTCTTTTCACACTACTTTCATTATTTTTCCTCTTCGTCTTTCGTTCGCTAGCTTCCTTCCCTTTTTAGGGTCGAGCGCAAAGCGCTCCGCCCCTGGTGTAATCTCTCTGTAGGCTTTTAACCACGCCCATATCAAGCCCATCCATCTGGTTAGATTGTGGGCTTGCCTTTTAAAATTAGCTTGATTTCATTAGTGGAAGACATGTATACATCATGCCTCTTCCGGTGTTTAGCCATCCTCTAGCTCACCGGCCAACTACTGAAAACATACGAGGCTCCATGATTTCCTTATGGACTCTGCACTATTTTTTCTCTTCATTTCATTGGCAGCGCGATCTCGCAAGGCAGAAGTTGAGTGCTTTGCATAACATCGATCCTGTTACATGGATGTTTGCACTTTTACTGGTTACATGGGTAATTGCACTTTTGTGGTTACATGGATAATTGGATTGTTGCTGATGAGTTTCACTGTGTGCGGACTTCTGTTCCCTTTTGTGTGTTTAGTTTGCGTTCATGGTGGCCGTTGGCTCGCTTATGTGAAACTGTTTTATTTTTCAGTTTATGTGGCAAGAAAAGTCCGGTTGGGAGTTTACAAAGCTAATAGCTTCAACTCGAGTAAACGCGAGACCCATTGCATTGCAAATGCTTGTGAAATAGATTCTATCCGAGTCCCATTATTTTATAAAGCCCTAGTCTGCTGAGTAAAAACTAAACAAATGAAGATGTTTACCTTTAGATGAGGATGGTGCCCCTCAGGAAGGCGCTGTGCTGTACTCAGTTCAGATGTCCTTTTTCTCGCTGAGGAAGCAGTGGTTTAAAACATGTTCTGCAGGGAAGCGTGTTATAAACAGAACATGTTTGGGCGTTATTTACACGCAAATGCAATGAACATATCAGACCAAAGACCCAGCACGAAGGGTTGTATGTCACCACCTAAAATGCAACAGAGTCCATATATTGCTATATAGAATCTACCACATTGAAATGAGCCCCTCTGAGATTACCACTGGAGGGAATACCACTCCTGTGGTTACAACTACTATTGTTACTACCTCTGAGATTACCAATGCAACCATTACCTCTCCTAAGATTACCACCTTTGAAATTGCCACTGCAGGGATTACCACTGCTGAATTACCACTATTGTGAATACTACCTCTGAGAGTACCACTGAAGGGTTTATAACTGCTGTGATTACCACTTCTGTGAATACTACCGCTGAGATTATCCATTCCAGGGATAAACACTGCTGAGATTATCTCTACTGTGACTACTATCTCTGAGATTACCACTGCAGGGATTACCACTGCTGAATCACCACTATTGTGATTACTACCTCTGAGAGTACGACTGCAGGGATTACCACTGCTGAGGTTACCACTACTGTGGTTACTAAATCTGGGATTACCACTGCTGATATTACCTCTACTGTTATCACTACCTCTGAGATTACCCCTGCAGGGGTTACCACTTCTGAGGTTACCCCTACTGTGATTACTACCTCCTAGATTACAAGTGCATGGATTACCTCTTCTGAGATTACCAACGTTGAAATTATCACTGCAGGGATTACCACTGCAAGGATTACCACTGCTGAGATTACCACTACTGGGATTAGTACCTCTGAGACTACCACTGCAGGGATTACCACTGCTGAGAATACCACTGATGTGATTACTACCACTGACATTACCACAACTGATATTACCACTCCTGTGATTACTACCTCTGAGATTACCAGTGAAGAGATTACCACTGCTGAGGTTACCACTACTGTGATTACTACCTCTGAGGGTACCACTGCAGGGGTTACCACTTCTGAAATTACCATTACTTGAATTACTACCTCTGAGAGTACCACTGCAGGGATTACCACTGCTGAGATTACCACTACTGTGATTACTATCTCCGAGAATACCACTGCAGAGATTACCACTGCTGAATTACCACTATTGTGATTACTACCTCTGAGAGTACCACTGCAGGGATCACCACTGTTGAGATTACCACTGTTGTGATTACTACCTCTAAGATTATCCCTGCAGGGATTACCACTGCTGAGATTACCTCTACTGTGATTAATACCTCTGAGATTACCACTGATGTGATTACTACCACTGAGATCACCACTACTGATATTACCACTACTGGTATTACTAACTCTGAGATTACCACTGCAGGGATTACCACTGCTGAGATTAATATGTATATAGTTACTACCACTGAGATTACCACTACTGATATAACCACTACTGTGATTACTATCTCTGAGATTACCACTGCAGGGATTACCACTGCTGTGATTACTACCTTTGAGGTTACCAGTGCAAAGATTACCTCTGCTGAATTACCACTACTGTGATTACTACCTCTGAGAATACTGCTGCAGAGATTACCACTGCTGAGATTACCACTTCTGTGAATACACTTCTGTGATTACTACAGTTGAGATTACCACTGCAGGGATTACACCTGTTGAGATGACCACTACTGTGATTACTATCTCTTAGATTACCACTGCAGAGATTACTGCTGAATTACCACTATTGTGATTACTACCTCTGAGAGTACTACTGCAGGGATTAACACTGCTGAGATTACCACTACTGTGATTACTACCTCTGAGATTACCAGTGCAAAGATTACCTCTGCTGAGATCACCACCTTTGCAATTACCTCTGCAGCGATTACCACTGCTGAGATTACCACTACTGTGATTACTATCTCTAAGATTACCACTGCAGGGATTACTACTGTTGTGATTACTACCTTTGAGGTTACCAGTGCAAATACTACCTCTGCTGAATTACCACTACTGTGACTACCTCTGAGAATACCACTGCAGAGATTACCACTACTGAATTACTACTATTGTGAATACTACCTCTGAGAGTACCACTGCAGGGATTACCACTGCTGTGATTACTACCTCTGAGATTATCCCTGCAGGGATCACCACTGCTGAGATTACCTCTGATTACTACCTCTAGATTACCACTGCAGGGATTACCACTGCTGAGATTACCACTACTGATATTACCACTACTGTGATTACTACCCCTGAGATTACCACTCCAGGGATTACCACTGCTGAGATTACCACTACTGTGATTACCACTACTGTGACCACTACCACTGAGATTACCACTGCAGTGGTTACCACTGTTGAGATTACTACTTCTGAGATTACCACTACAGTGAGTAAAATAGATTTAAGAGTAAGTGTACTGACCCTATGCTAACCTATACCTTAAAATGAAACCTTACTTTATAACTACCTTCACCTTATCTTTATGGCCATACAGTGCCCTCTCCTTAACCCAATGGTTACATTGCGCCGGGGGTGCCAGTGGGCCAACCAGTACATATTTTGGATGACTAGGACTCTTCCACTCTGTCCCATGGTGGTCCTATTGGTATATACAATGCATGGGCCTGCTCTGTCCAGTGGTCCCACCGAGGCCCATGCATAGACATGACTGTTGCATTTTCAAATGGCAGGGAAACCAAGTGCTTCATTTTCCTGCATCCATTCTTATGTTAAACCATTCTGTGCCTTGGCAAAGACATGCTTTCATTTTTATAAAATAATATTTTTTACCCTGTAACAAGTTCAACATTTCAGGATTTTTATTGAGTATTTCCCTTTTCTTTGTCCATGTATACAGGCATGCTATCAGTTTTAGGTTGACCAGCCCCTTTGATATTTTAGTAGATGCTGCTTTGTTTCACTCTTTGCCTTTTTTTCGATAGAACACTAAAAATGTGTCCCGCATGTTCTAGACCTGCTTCTGCTTCATGAAGGGTGTTTATGAAAAAGGCAGCTGCATTTATTTCTTCACTTCCTGTCTCTTTGCAGTTCTAAATTGCCGGGTACCTCTCTCACTCACTCTAACTCACATTCTCCTACTTGCTTATCCTCACTCCCACTCAGGGGAGTAGCTTCAGGGGGGTGTTTGGGGTGTAACACCCACACTAATAAATGTATATTCTGATTAATTGTTGGATACAGGTGCTTTCAGTTGGGTATGGTGAGTTGTCTACCGGGTTTCACCTGGAATTTATGGACACACACACTGACAATGCACACAGACTGTCTCTCATCTCTGTTTTGAAAGCCCCAAAAATGTTAATTAATTTACCGAATATTATGTTCCTCCCACTTTTTAATCATACCAATCTGCACTGCTCTCTCTTTACACCCCTCGTAAGCCATTCTCATGTGATCTGCTTGTCATATGATGTATTTTAACAATATATGCCAGCCAGTGGTGGCAAAGCTGCGGGGCATGGGCACAACAACATTCAGTGATTTTTGGAATTTGCATTAATGGGAAGGATGGAAAATGAAATGCATACATACATTTGATAAACGATCGGCCATGTGAAACTGCATAATGACATTGTGTTATTATCTGTCTGAACAACATATTGTTCTTTAGTGAATTTTTATGGACATTTTACAGCAAAACCTGCTGTGTTGCCACTATATTTTAAAGACCTCTTGAGGAGGGATAGTCATGCTTAGCACACAACATAAAATTATTAGAATGTTTCAATAGCGCACATATATAAACTCTGGATTTTCAGTCAATCTATATAAAAAAAACTATGGTGTCAAATTCACAATTTTTAGGGTCGAGCGCAAAGCGCTCCATCCTTGGTGAAATGGTGTAATCTCTCTGTGGGCTTTTAACCCTGCCCATGTCAAGCCTATCAGTTTAGTTGGTTTGTGGGCTTGCCTTTAAAAATTAACTTGATTTCATTAGTGGAGGGCATGCTCACATCATGCCTTTTCCGGTGCTTAGCCTGCCTCGAGCGCACCAGCCAACTACTGAAAACATACAAGGCTCCATGTTTTCCATATGGTTTCTGCACAATTTTGTCTCTTTATTTCGGAGACAGTAGTAGAGCGCTTTGCATGACATCGACCCGGTTACATGGATATTTGCACTTTTGCCGGCTACATGGATAGTTGCACTTTTGCCGAGACATTTCACTGCGAGCAAACTTCTGTTTCCTTTTGTGTGTTTGCTTTGCGCTCATGGTGGCAGTCAGCTCGCTTATGTAAAACTGTTTTACTTTTCAGTTTATGCGGCAAGAAAAGTCTGGTTAGGGGTTAACAAAGCTAATAGCTTTAACTCGAGTAAACATGAGATCCATTCCATTGCAAATGCTTGTTTTCTTTTGTCTCACACGTTTGCTCTATTTCTTCTCTTAGTTGTGTTTTCGTTGTCTCTTTCTCTTCTTTCTTTTATATTTTGTGGCCCTTCTCTTTCTTCCTTTTGTCTGTTGTATTCTTTCCGCTTCTCTTTTTCTGTCCCATCCGCTTTCTATCCTGCGGCCTTGCTATGAATGGAGTAACAGGTGCAGTGGCACTGGGGCCCAGAGACCTACGGACCTCACTCAACTCTAATTACTGCTCTATTTTCCTACTGAAATTCCAGTCAACCATGTTCCTTTCTTACTCCAGGGCCCATGACACTGTTACTACTTCACTTGTCCTCTCCATCTTTAATCCCGACTCTCTCTTTCCTTTCACCCTCCAATCCGTCCAAAATGATATTTTTGTTATGGTGTTTTGAGCTTTACACTCTAATGTCAAAAGTTTATTTCTGATAAAGGTTTTTATGATAATTGTATATGTTTTAAGATGGAGGAAGAAGGTAAATGGAAGTGATTTAGTGAAATGCTGGGCCACTGGAATTATATGGCAGGAAAAGATGACATTATGAGGCAGCGTCGACCAATTTATGTGGCAAGAAAAGTCCAGTTATGAATTTACAATGTCATTAGCTCTAACTCAAGAAAATCTGAGAATATTAGATTGCAAATGTTTGTTTTATAGTGAGTGCATGGCCCGCTTTAGGGCAGTGAGACTGGTGCAGCCTCACTGGAGCTGACCAGGAAAGGGGTGCCCCCTTTTCTGAGGGCAACCCTGCTGACCTCAGAGGGAGCATGTGTTGAGCAAAACCTTGTGCTTTAAAATCACATGCTGCAGAGTTCCTTGAACCTCCAGCTTTCAGGCAGCAATAAAAAGAGTTAAGATAATTTTTGTCTTGTGATTAATGGTCATGCTTGGGAGAGCTAGATAGAGATATAGGAGTTTTGTCTAGAGGTAGTTTTGACTTGCCATAAAGTAGCGCGGAGGGTTAATATGGCTGCTGCAAATAACTAATCTGTATTTTAAGTGGATAGCTGAGTGGACCCATAAAAGCAGCCTTTACCAGCGCTTTACAGCAAATGAAATGTGTGTCACTGAGAGAAATAGGAACAGCCCAGTGTATTTCTGTGCGTGTGAGAAGGAAAGTTGAGAGTGAAAGAGACAGTGAAGTTTATGAAGGGGAGGGCATAAGGACAGAGGTCGTCCAACAAAAAGATGGAGAAATTGACTTTTATGCATTCAGTCAACATGCTTGTATATATATGCATGCATGCAAGTAGTGGGTGTGTTGTAATTCTATAGCGTGAACTATGCGTGTACATTATTTTTAGTTAGAAATTGTGAAAGAATAGTATGATTCCCGTTTCAGATATTATTAAGTGGGTAAGGAGAAGGAGTTTGTATTCTGACACAATTATTTCAGTGTTTCCCAGTGAGCGATTAAATGCAGTCTCTCTAGGAGAGATGCAAATTACCAACAAATGCAATTCTCCACTGAACTGAACACAAAGACGGCAGAGCCGCTATTTTGACCTAGTGGCGGTGCTCTGGGAGGCTGGAATCTCAAAAAGAGCAAAGGCTCTCGGTGCCCGAGGCTATGGAGGGCTTGGAGGTGATCCTGGCGTCCTTCGGGGGCGGCTGAAGCAGGTGTTCAGGGAAAGGCTTTTGGCTCGCTGGCGCGCGATCATTATGTGCCTCATCAGGCAATGGCTGGCTCCCATCTTCACTGCGCAACGCGCCGCTCCGGATAAAGATGCCCATCATGGCTGCCCAACCCGCAGCTTCGGATAAAGGCGCCGTCCGAAACGTATGATCCGCTGTCAAGGCCCAATATCCCGATAAGTCAAGGGAGCCTTGAGGAGGCAGGCTTTAATTTAAACACTGGGGAATGCGAGGTCTGTGTGGGGAAGTGGGAGAGAAGCGAGCATGCGAGACGCTCTGAGTTGCTTTCAGAAGGCTCCGCACTGGGCCCCGATTTCATTTTTGTGTCATCGCATGAGGAAAGTTATTGAAATGCTTTACCTGTTTGGGTTTAAGGGTCAGTCTAATTAAATGCTGTTTTCAACACTCCAAACGCAGGCAGAAAGCTTGTGTATTTTTACTTTCGCCTTATTGCCAGGTACGTTTTAAGGCAGTGCTTCCCAACCTTTTGACTTCTGTGGACCCCCACTTTATCATTACTGGAACCCGGGGACCCCCACTCAATCATTATTGGAATCCAGGGACCCTTCACTTGGTCATTAGTGAAAGCTGGGTACCAAATACGTTAGTATTATTTAATTTTCTAAGCAGTCGCTTAGGATTAATCTACTTTTGGTCTTATTTGTTAACACATGACAGCATGGCATGAGCATGAATTTATACTTAAATTATGCACTGTGTATGCATAATGTAGTACTCTGTAATACTGCCAGAGTTGAACAAGTATAACAATTGGCTATGAGTTAATCTCGGACATGCCCCTCTCGGTGACAAAAGTGTGCCTGAAGCAGACTATTTGGCCTGTTGATTTGATGTATGTGTCACATATAGTATTTAAATAATGTTTTGAATTCTTCTAAAAGTAATAAACATATTTATAGTGTGTATTGTATTGAAACACTAAAATCTTGGGGCCCTCTCCCCACCTTAGCAGGCAGTGATGAGTGAGGAAACTCTCTCACAGCAAAGTACAACATTTTGCACTCTCCTCAACCGAGGCAAAACTGCAGGCCTTATCCTACTGGACCTCTCTGCAGCCTTTCAACATCGTCTCCCACCACACCCTCTGCACTAGGCTGCAATATACTAGCATCTGCAGCAAAGCCTTAGGATGGATCTGCTCCTTCCTCGCTGGCCGCATCCAGAGAGTCAGGCTCCCACTGTTCACCTCACAACCGACAGAGATCAGCTGTGGAGTTCATCAGGGCTCCTCCCTGAGCCCCACCCTCTTCAACATCTACATATCCCCACTAGCTAATATCGTCCGAAACCACAGGCTCAACATTGTTTCCTACACCGATGATGCCCATCTGATCCTCTCCCTCACCGACAAGCCTACACCCGCAAAAATCAACGTTCACAACAGAATGAGAGCAGTCCCCGTCTGGATGAAAGACAGCTACCTGAAACTCGACTCCGACAAGACTGAGGTCCTCATCCTGGGACAACTCCTGGTGGCTTCCAGCACACAGCACCTCACCCCCCACACCCACTGACCATGAACCGTTAAGTCAATGCTGTCAAATTCTCATGGTTCCACACACTACGCCTGCTCTAAAAGATATTCAAATTGATCCCAATCGAATCCAGGAGAACAGTCACCCATGCACTTGTCATCGGCAAACTAGACTACGGCAAAGCACTCTAGGTGGCACTACCCAAGCTGCAGAGGATCCGGAACGCCTAGGCCAAACTCATCCTGGACATCCACCACGCAGCCCCATTTCAGGTCACCTGAGAGACCTTCACTATCTCCCAATCAACAAAATAATCACTTTCAAGCTCCTCACCCATGTGTACAAGGCCCTCCACAAAATCAGACCTGCATACTTCAACCGCCGCCTGACCTTCAACATGCTCACCAGACGTCTCCAGTCTACACAACTGGCTCTTGCCACAGATATACAGAAACTCAGCTGGTTGAAGATCCTTCTCTTACCTCGCCACAAAGACCTGGAACGCTCTTCCGCTATATCTCAGGCATTCAACTTCACTACCTCAATCCAAGAAGAACCTCAAAACATGGCTGTTCGACTGATCTACTACCCGCCAGCACCTTGAGACCCTCACGGGTGATCAGCCTCTCTTTACAAATACCTGATTGATTGAAACATGACAGTCTTTTGTGAGATTAGCAAAAAAGAGTGAAACCATTTGTTACAGTTTTATCTCGTTTGAAAGGGACAAGTTAGACAGTGAAGTATTCATGGTTCCATGTCATAAAGACAGAACAGGAATAGATGCTGACAAATTCAATCTTCATTTATAAAGACTGTCGGGGAGTAAATACGCTGACTACAAAGGCACACAGAAATGTACGCATGGATAATATAACATAATATCCTGCACCAAGATACACACCTTTAGGCCACTAAAGCAGCGGAAACAAAACTACAGGATGTGTGTAGGAGGGTGTCAGACCTGCCACCTCTAACCAAATTTTCACTGTGTAAGGGAGGTGCGAGGCCCCTTAGGGGTCTGAGCTTTGTGCCCAGAAGTACCTACAAGGCACTTTTGCCCCAGCCCTGCCCCCAAACCCCCTCCAAAGACAAGCATTTACAATGCAACGGGTCTCGCGTTTGCTCATGTTAGCGCTGATCGCGTTGTAAACTCCTAAACCGACTTTTCACCTATCGGGCAAAAGTGCATTCATGTACATAACCTGAAAAAGTGAAATTAACTATGTAAAGCGCTCGACTTCTGCCAAGCGAGATCGGGCTCGTAAATTAGAGAAAAAGCAAGCAGATTTTATTTAGGCAAGCCCACGAACCAATAAAAAACACTGACGTGAAGTTGGCAGGGCTCCGAGCCCTTTTCTAAATACAAAAGAGTCTCGCTGAGATACGCATGCGCGAGCGCATGCAACTCAGGCTCGACCCTAAAAAAAGAACAAGCCTCGCCCCTCCCCGGGCTAGAGAAAGGAATGTTGAGGGCTCAGCAGCCCTGAGACCTCATGCTAACATCATCCTGGGTGCCACAACATCTACTGTTTAACGTGGTAGCTTTGACACCAATAGGCACGTTATAGCAGTGCATTGAGATATATTTATTTAAAGTGTTATCTCCCAGTGCCTTCCAAAAATAAAATGCTGATACATTCTGAGCTGAAAAAACAATGGCAAAAGCAAACCAAATGCTGCCGTTTATTGGTGCCTTTGTACGATTTCAAAGGGGATCTTGAGGGGGGAAAAAATAAGCATGTTTGTTACAACTCCTTGACGCACGTTATAGAGCTGGGAAGGCGTTTTTCAGTCCTGCTGTCCTGTAAGTTACGGGAAGGAGAGCGAGAGTCTGTAAAAGATAAAGGATGGTGTCCATGTCTGTCCTTGTTGCATAATGGAGGAGTACAGGTTGTCTATGCTGTCCTAAATTTGGGGCCTCGAAATAAAATCAAATACTGTCGTCACCATCAGCGCCCACTTCCTAGGAGCACACGTCTGTGTATTTGAGGGAACGCCCTTCCCATGCGCTCACGTGAGTGCTCATGGAAACAAAAAGGAGAATGGTATTAAGAGAGGTTGCATGGTGGGAGGGTAACTTGGTCAGGGAAACTGAGACAAATCTACAAAAAATGCTGATTATTTCGGAGAGGGGATGTGGCATGACATTCACTACTGCCGACTTTGGAACCCGAGGGACAGGGTTCAAGTCTCAACATCGTCTCTCCCCCATGCCTTCCAAAAATAAAATGCTGAGACATGCTGCTCTGGAACATTGGCGAACGCAAACAAAATGCTGCCATTTATCGGTGCCTTTGTGCGATTTCAAAGGGGATCTTGATAGGTGGAAAAAACGAGTGTGTTTGTCCCCACTCCTTAAGGTGTGTCATGTAGCTGGGCCGAGGGAGTGCTTTTCACTGCTGCTGTCCTGTAAATAACGGGGACGAGAGTGAGCATCTGTAAAAGTTAAAGTGTGCTGAGCCAGGTAAACCCATGCACTTTGCAACAAAAAGAGTGCACAAACACAAAAGGTATAAGCTGTCGCACAAAGTAAATTAAACAAGAACACTTAACCTGAGCAGAGCCAGGCCAAAAAAAACAAAAAAACATTTGCAATGCAGTGGGTCTCGCATTTGCTCGAGTTAGAGCTATTAGCGTTGCAGGCTTTTACCCATGCCCACCTCAAGTCCATCACTTTCATTTGTTCGTGGGCTTGCCTTTCAAAAATCCCTTGATGTCATTGGTAATTGCTTTACATTTGTCCTGCCTTGGAGTCTCTTTTTGAGCTCTCTTATAGCTGGGAACTTTTGTTCTAAGGGCCTTAGTATTGCAGTAGGCCTGCCAGGCCTGAAAATGTGTAAGGCACTACGGCCTCTAAGGGCTAAATATATGGTTGCACCGCACTTCTTTGTGCAATTCTATTTTCCTGGTGTTAAGCCCTCTAGTGGCTAATAAAATGGTTACCTGACCATGTTTCTCACAAATTATATTTTTACAGTGGTGTCCCCTAGGGGCTGTTCTGTGCATTACAGTCAACATATCACAATAATTGCTGCACTTGGTCATCCCATAATGCATTGCAGGGCACTATTTTACAAATTATTTGTGCTCATAACTCAGTCTGTGGTGGTTCTAGGACAATGGGACCACCTTCAGAACGTCACCACAGCCTGCTATTTCTGCCCAGATCATCTGTGCCCCCACACTAGGTAATTGGGGACGTGAAAATAATAACCCCTCCCTCCATTCAGTGTCTTTTTAACCTTTTTCATGACTGGAACTTTTGTTTTACAGCTGATAGTACTTTGTGTTTTAAGGGTCTTGTTTGTAATGTTGCAGTAGGCCTGCTAGCTCTGAAAATATGCAATGTACTATGCTCTCTAGGGTCTAAATGTATGGTTACACTGCAATACTTTCAGCC
Organism: Pleurodeles waltl; assembly: GCF_031143425.1. Classification (NCBI taxonomy): domain Eukaryota; kingdom Metazoa; phylum Chordata; class Amphibia; order Caudata; family Salamandridae; genus Pleurodeles; species Pleurodeles waltl. The sequence goes on from NC_090444.1 coordinate 1,743,877,308, forward strand.
ATTTTGTTTTCCTACTATTTGGTAACATGACCATGTTTCTTACAAATGGTATTTTAATTGTTGTGTCCTCTAGGCGTTGTTCTGAGTATTAAGGCCCTCATTCCAACCCTGGCGGTCTCTGACCACCAGGGCGGAGGGCAGCGGAAGCACCGCCAACAGGCTGGCGGTGCTTCCTGGGCTATTCTGACCACGGCGGTAAAGCCGCGGTCAGAAAAGGGGAACCGGCGGTTTCCCGCCGGTTTTCCCCTGGCCCAGGGAATCCCCCATGGTGGCGCTGCATGCAGCGCCGCCATGGGGATTCCGACCCCCTTCCCGCCAGCCTGTTTCTGGCGGTTTTCACCGCCAGAACCAGGATGGCGGGAACGGGTGTCGTGGGGCCCCTGGGGGCCCCTGCACTGCCCATGCCACTGGCATGGGCAGTGCCGGGGCCCCCTAACAGGGCCCCACAAAGATTTTCACTGTCTGCTTAGCAGACAGTGAAAATCGCGACGGGTGCCACTGCACCCGTCGCACCCCTGCATCTCCGCCGGCTCCATTCGGAGCTGGCTTCATTGTTGCAGGGGCTTTCCCGCTGGGCCGGCGGGCGCTCTTTTGGCGGGTGCCCGCCGGCCCAGCGGGAAAGTTGGAATGGCCTCCGCGGTCTTTTGCCCGCGGGGCGGTCATTCGGCGGTGACCGCATGGCGGGCGGCGACTGCCGCCCACCGCGGTCAGAATGACCGCCGCCCACCGCGGTCAGAATGACCGCCTAAGCCTAATCCCGAACATTTATTTCTGATGAAGGTTTTTGGGGGGTTTATATGATACTTGTATATGTTTTATTAATCTCTCCTTATTGCAATTATGACCATGATTCAGGCCAACTTAACATCCTTATTAAACTATGACTGTTTTAACACTCTTGATATGTGTGGGTGACCCTTTTAGTTTATTTCTCCTGTTACTCCTCCGTGGCTGTCTTGTTTTGGGAATTGTTAGGCAGCCAGCAACTCTGATGGTGGGGTGATGAGAGTGGTATTCTATTGGAATTAACATGGCAGATTTAAATTGCGATACTAAATAGCAATATTTTCATTTTTGGCTGCAGATAGAGGAAGAAGGTAAATGGAAATGGTACTGGTGGATAAGTTTAGTTCGTTTTGTGGTGACTATGGACTTGAACTCAACCATAGCAAAACCAAACTTATGACCCTGGGCTGCGGCCCCACTAAGAGATACTCAATTTTCTATAATGGAACCCCCCTAGGTATGGTAAGCTCCATAGATTATTTGGGGGTGAGAATTAGCAACAATCTGCATTGGGGGGCCCAAATCGATAAAAGTTTAGCTCTTCTGGCACAGAGATCTGTGGCCATTTTACGCTTTTACAAGTCTACCTCTGAGAGAGTGATTACTCCAACTATTAAAATTTACCGAGCAAAGGCACAGAGCGCTGCGGTCTATGGGGCAGAAATTTGGGGGTCCTCGAACACTGGCAAGCTTGCAGTGGGGGAAAACAACTTTGTAAGGTCAACTTTGGCCTGTCCTCGCAGTACCCCACTGCTGCCAATGTTCTGGGACCTTGGCCTTTCACGCATCTCAGATGTAATTGCCCTACAACCATTGCTTTTCTGGGTCCGTGTATGGACCACCCCTGAGCTATCCACATACAAGGAGTCTATTCAAGACATTCTAGATAGACCAAATGTACTTAGCATTCCCTGGTTTAACCACATCTCAAAATGGTTTCATAGATTGGGTCTGAGTGAGTTTTGGAGTCATCCAGTAAGTATAAGGAAGGATCAGAAGAATCATTTGAAAACTGTTTACTGGATATATGTCAGGGAAAACTACCTGCTGTGCTCAACACACGGCAGACTGACTTCACAATTCTTTGATTTTAAATGGTACCCGTATCTGGAACCTTATATGGATACAATCCTTGACCCATTAAGTAAGAGTCTATATATTCAGTTCAGATATGGTTGTCTGCCTCTTAAATCCTATGGCAGTACACGGAGTGTGACTCCAAGTCCCGATCTTTGTCCGTGTTGTAATCACATTTCAGAATCTATTGTACATTTTATGTTTACAGTATATGCCCTGCTTATTTGACTGCACGACGGAAGTGGTTACGACCTGTGTGCGGGAATATGGGGGTAAGACACTGTATTGTTGCCTTAAGGATCATGATGAGGGAAACTTCTCTCCCTCTATCCTGTGCGGTTAGCAAGTATATTGTAGCGGCTTGGCATATACAAATTAATTTTCTGGGGAAAAATGATGATGTGGAACTAAAAAAAAAAGTGTTTTAGTTGCTAAATTTTAATCATACACCTAGACTGAAATAAAACCCCATGTTTAATTTAAATGATAGGTATTAGGGGGTTAGGTGCATTTTTAAGGAAAGTAATGTTATGTGTTTTAAGGCTGAAACATATGTTTTTATTTTATTCTTATCACTTTTTAAACTTAATTCCTATTTCCTTTTTTATTCAATTGTTGGTTGTTTTGCTTTTATGGTTGAAAGTAACCGAATAAAGCTATGTGTTGATGATGAAATGGAAATGCTTTAGTTATGTGCAGGGCCACTGGAATTATGTGGCAGGAAAAGACCAAATTATGAGGCAGGGTTGACCAATTTATGTTGCAAGAAAAGTCCAGTTATAAATTTACAACACCAGTAGCTTTAACTCCAGTAAATGTGAGACCCATTGCACTGCAAATGCTTGTTTTTTCTTGTCCTCTCTCAACTTACAGTCATCAGAATCTGATTCCTTCGCCCCATCACTCAAAAACATGTTCACCCAGGAAGGTTCCAAAACAGTGTTAGGGTGCCTCTCAGAGAACAAAACAGGTGGTGATTCACCTGTAAAGGTGTAAGGTATGAACCTGTACACTCCTACTCTTTTGGACATTTCTTATTTCCAACTTAGCTGATTATTTTTAGTCAAAGAAATGTTTTCCTTTAACACACGGTTAAACTTATCTACAATCCCATGGGTTTCAGGACGATAGAGCGCACACTTCTTGTGTCCAATTCCACAACCATTAAGAAAATTGTCCATCTCTTTAGACACCAGCTGCAATCCATTGTCAGCAAAGTTTCAGAAAGACCTTCCCTAGTTATTAGTTCTTTTGACAAATTGAATGACAAGTTTTTTTTCAATGCCTCTGGTAAAACACACCTTTGGCTATCTGGAGAATAAATCGATCACTACATGACATAACTTTCCTGATCTTCCCCATGAATAGGCCCTAAAATGTTCAGAGCAATAGCTTTCCACGGTCCCTCTGGGCGTTTACTGACCACCATAGGTTATATTTTGGGTTTCATAGCTTTCTCACTTACAGCACACTGTACACATTCCCTTAATAATCGCTCGACTTGAAGATCCATTCCTGGTCACCAGTATGAAGAGCGTAGCCTTTCTTTAGTTTTGGAGATTCTCTGATGACAACTGTGTGTTTGATCTAACAGTTATTTTCTCAGCTTGCTTGGATGAACTCATCGGCTTCCTCTAAACAACAGGCCATTGTTGGAGAACAATTGTTTTTTTACCCACCAGAAATCTTTGCATTCCACACCACTGTGTTCTTTGTTGTTCCAAACCATTTGCAGTAAGTTCATAACTTTTTGCAATCACCATCGAATCTCATCTCCTCTCGCCATCTTTCTTTGGAATTATCTCATAATCAATCTCACAAATTCAGGTTGATCACGTTTGCCCATTTCATTTTTCTGATCAATATTCAGTTCAGGTACCAACCTGGACAAAGTATCCAGTAGCATGTTCTCTGCCCCTGGAATATATTTCACATCAAAGTTGTATTCCTGCATTATCACAACCAATTTCATGATCCTTCCAGATACAGAGTCAATTCCTTTTGACTGAAACACTTCACATAAGGGCTTATGATCAGTTCTTACAACAAATGTACTGCCCTCTAAAAAGTTATTTAGTTTTTCATTATATGAAAATGATGGTATTTTATGTTACAAACCCATTCTGCTGGAGAACTGCACCCACTCCACTGAGACTGGCATATGTGGTAATTACTGAACCTTCTGCAAAACATTTTTAGTTTCGGCCCTGAGCTAATTTCCTTTTCAAATCAACAAATTCTTGTTTGCATTCTAGACTCCACACAAATTCAATGCCCTCTCTCAATAAACTCCTCATGTTTTAACTGATTTATGCAAAAATTTGAACAAACATTGTAAAATCTGCCACATCTAGAAGTCGCATCTAGAAGTCACATGTTATTCCCTAGTGGCAGGAGAAACCATGCTTTGAATAGTGCTGACCAGATCTGCTTTTACAACTACCCAATCTTCTGTTATGGTGTGGCCCAGGTAATCAATGGACTTTGTACTAAACCTGCATTTTTCTAACTTAATGGTAAGATTATGATCACATAAATTGCCCAGCACTTGTCTTACTCTAGCATTGGGTTCAGCCTCATCCTTCCCATATACAAATACATCATCCTGATATATGCACCCACCTTCTAGTGTATGTACATTTTTCTTCCTTGCTCATTGAAAGACTAAAGCAGCTGAGACTAAACCAAATGGCAGTGTGGCATACCGGAAGGTCCCAAAGGGCATTATGAATGCAGTAAGATCCTTAGATGACGGCTCTAATAGAATCTGATGATAGGCCAAGGTGAGGTCCATGGTATCAAGACTTTTTTCTCCCCCTAACATCATCAATAATTCTGACTTGCTGGGGAGGGGATACCTGTCAACTATCACACACTTGTTTAATTGCCTAAGATCTTCACATAATCTCAGAGATCCATTGGATTTTCTAGCTACAACTACAGGTGCTAGGCATGCAGATCCTCCTACCTCTTCAATTATCTCTTGAGTTTTTAATTTCTCTAACTAAGTATGAATCTCCTCCTCTATAGCTGTAGAGACACTACAAACTTTAGTGCAACAAGGGTGTGCCCCAGGGATCAGTCAATTTTCTTTCAGTTCAAAGTCTCACATTCTCATTGGAACAATCCCAAGTAAACATTCTTGTGGAATATGACATAGTCACATTCCACATGAGCTGAAGTCAAACCCAGGTTACCACAGTACTCTAAAAAAAATATCTAAGAATTGGTTCTTCCCACAATCAAGTCACTAATTCACCCACTCTTCAATCTAAAAAGATGGCCACTAACCCTCAAAGACACTCCTCCTGTACAAACTCAGGAATTAGAAGAAGTTCATTGGCCCCTGTCACTACACCATTTATCACAATGTTCCCAATGCCTATTGTAAAAGTTTAGCACCATTAGCCTCCAGAAATGCTGAATGCCAGGACGACCTCCGAAGAACCACCTCTGATGAACAACCTCTTCTAAGGCTGACCTTTCACTAGCCAAATCCCCAGATACAAGTGACTGAGAGCCCTCTGACATAGAATATAAAACACTAGTGAAGATGGACCCAGGGGGAATATTCAAAGTCAAAAGAGTGCTGGTTGCACTGGACATGCAATCCACTGATGCCTTGGCCAATGATGAACAATCAACTACGTCTATACCCTCTCATCTGAAGGTTTCTTTAGAATTCTGGGTATTGAAGGAAACAGCTGGAAGACATAAAGAAGATCAGGGTGGGGACAAGGGAGTAAAAGAGCATCAATTTTCCATGCCGTGTTTGAAGGAATTAGAGTACAAAATCTCAGAAGAAGGACTTTGTCTTCAAATGCAAATAGATTGATTCAAGGTGCATTAGAGGAGACACCATCTTCTGAAACAGGAGAGAAGATATTCTCATTGAACCTGACTTTGGAAAATTCCAGCTGAGTATGTTGACAGGCGTATTTTCTGCCTAGGCAGATAAGCTGCTCTCAGATGAGAATTTGTTCCTCCACTCATAAACATATCTTCAGGGCCAGGGCTTCCATAAGGAGTTTCAGTGGACTTCTCTAATGGCTAATATGTGAACAGACAATCTGTCTGTTGGTTCTTATGCACACTACCTGACTCTGATGATGTGTGGCAAATTTTAGAAGAGCTTTATAGAGTTCTGTCACATTCTTCCATTTGGAGGATCTTAGGTTCTCTTCTCAGGGCCAGAGACCCTGCAAACTGAGATCTCTCAGAATTGCTCTCCAATCCTTGGAACTTTCATCCTGGTTAGGATGGTATGGGAGGAAGAGATAAGAAGACTCCCCTGCCCAAACTGATTCATAAAAGCCACCATTGAATGCTTGAGCAGATCTCCACTGCAACTGGTGCCAGATGTTTGTAGTCCCAAGAAACTGGTTTCCACCAAACCAAGAGATGTTTTACCGGTGGTTGAGGTTGACAATAAGCCCAAGGCACCACCAAAAGGGTTGAAGCCATTTCACCATGTACCAACAGCCAGTACCTGACTGCTGCTTGATTTGTTTGCAAGAGAGTTGAAAGGTTTTGTACCAGCTTGTTCTTCCTTGGTTGGGGAAAGAATACTGGACCTAAGTCTGTTTAGAATAAAGAATAAATGAAATGCAATCTCTGAGACAGTACCAGATAGAGTTTCTTGAAGTTTGCAATCCATTTGCAGCTCGGAGTGAGTTGGCAAGTCTCTTGAATATCCTCAGAGGCATTGGAACAACAAGCTGCAGATATCAACCTGTTATCTAAATAAGAAAATAAACACATTCATTTGTAATGTCAAACCTTTGATAAATACTCAAGGAGCTGTTGATATTCTGAATGAAAGGACTGTATATTGGAAATATTAATTGTTCTCACAAAAACATGGGAACGTCTGGTATTCTGGATGCATTTGAATATGCAGTTATGCATCCTTTAAGTCTTGTGATGCCAGAAAGTTCCCTGGGCAAATTGGGGAATCAACTAGAGTAGCAGTTCTTAATTTGTGAGTTGGGGACCCTCAGGGGTTTGTGACACCTACTCAGGGACTATGGGATGGCTTATAAAATTGAATAATATTAACATATTATTCAAGTGTGTACGAATAAAGAAGTAAAAAGTAAAACTGAAAATTGTAACATGTTCTGTAAGTATGAAAGAATTTGAAACTGATGGCTAAAAATTAAGTTTATATCAACATATTGATTCATGGGAGCAATGTAAGTGCATCAAACAGAATACACAATGGGTGGCCTCAACTGGAAAAGTTCCAAACTTCCCATTAAAACCAAAATGTTCATTTTTAAAATATTTATTTGTTAATGAAATCAAATATTTCACCAGTTGTGAATTTGTTTGATAAATGATTGTTTCTCTATTTCATGTGTTTTGCAGTTAAAATCATCAATATTTCTTAGGGCGGAGTCCGTGGCTTCCAGTACTGGCTCAGTGGGGGTCCCAAGCTTCCAGTAATGATTCAGTGGGAGTGCACAGAAGTCACAAGTTACGAACCAATAAACTACTGAGTGACTACTTAAAAAGCAACATGGGTGATTAATGAACTGACTTCTTTGAGAACTAATACTGGATGAAATTCTTCTGAGTTTTCTGCACAAGGTAAAAGATCACATAACATCCCTGCCATCTTTTTTCCTCTTGGACGTGGATGGTTGCCCCTTTTGGATCAAGTCCTGACCTTCCAGAAGCAGGGGTAGATGTTGTACTATACATGTAAGTGTTGGCATCACAATGAGCTTTTCTGGAGGGACAGTGGGGAAGTGAACCTTGTATCTCTGATTCACTATTTTCAACACCCATGCGTCTGAAATTAAATCATTTCACACTGTGACGAAGTCCTTCAGACACCTTCCTGGTGGAAGATATTTTTAAAAATCCATCACTAAAAAGCCAGAATTCATTTTGGTAGATGAAACTGATGAGCAAGAGATCAACTGGGTCTTGTTGGTAGTAGGGGGCTCTTCGGCCATTACCACTCTCTTGAAAGATCTGTATATTTGTGTAAGAAGATGGAACAAAGGTTCTTGATGAACTGAAGCCTCATCCTCTTAATGATGGAACAATGCCATCAGTTTTTGTTCTACCGCTGACTGTCTAATTGTCCTCACAAACACTTTTTGGGCAGAAAATGGGATATGCATGAGAAGAGATTTTTGGTTTGCATCGGCTCCCCAAGACCTCATCTATAGATGCCTGTGAGCTGCATTAACAGAGGCTGCAGCTTCTGCAGAATGTAGAGAGTCGGAAGAGATGTCAGCTAAAAAGCACACCTGTATCTCCATGAATGACAAAATGAGGGTGTCATCATTGCCCTACTGATATGTCCACCAAGTTTTAAAAATCACTAACAAGAAATCAGATTATGTATGAAAAGTACATATTGGTACACTCTGCAAAATTACAGCCCACATAGGTGTACTTCAGAGCCACTTCCACTTAGTGTTTTTGTCCACTGAATCAGCATATTGTATTGTGCAAAGGTAGTTTCCATTTTCCCTATTCTGGTACTGTTGGAAGAAGTCTTCCCAGAAGATGTAACACTTCTTCCGAATAAGAACGCTGATTGTAACACTCCCTGACATGTTCTGGTTCATACCTTTCTTGTTGCAACATCCGCTGCTTGGGAGCAGGCTCCCTGGATAGGAAAGCAACAGCAACATCCTCATTAATTATCTGGGGAACATTATCCAGAGAAGAAAATTCAGCATTAGTCTGGAAATCTATGGGGCAGGTTTCATCAAACAGTCCACAAATTTATGTTTGCAAAAGCACTTAAAGGGCTCCATGATTTCAGCGAAGCCTATAGACTCCTATTAGACTTGGCATCCTTGGCGTGGTCTCCCCTAACTTTTTGTCTCTGCTTCCCAGGTTGTTGATGTGTGCTGGACTCTGTTTTTGCTGTTTTTTATATTCTGGGCACTTTACCACTGCTAACCAGTGCTAAAGTGCAAGTGCTCCTATGTAAAATGTAGGTGTAAATTGGCCTATCCATGATTGGGATATTTGATTTACTAGTAAGTCCCTAGTAAACTGTACTAGAGGTGCCCAGGGCCTGTAACTCTAACACTACTAGTGGGCCTGTAGCACTGGTTGTGCCACCCACATGAGTAGCACTGCAAACATGGCTCAGACCTGTCACTGCAGTGTCTGTAGATGCAGTTTTAAACAGCCAAAACAACTTGGCAAAGGTACCCACTTGCCAGGCCTAAACCTTCCCTTTTCATACATCTCAGGCACCCCTAAGGTAGGCCCTAGGTAGCCCCATGTGCAAAGTGCAGTGTATGTTAAAGGTGGGACATGTACTGATGTGTGTTACATGTCCTAACAGTGAAATACTGCTAAAATAGTTTTTCACTGTTGCAAGGCCTGTCCCTCTCATAGGTTAACATGGGGCTAGCTTTAAATCTGTTTAAAGTGTAGATTCCCTTTGGGAGCGGATGGACATGTGGAGTTTGGGGTCTCTGATCTCACAATTTAAAAATACATCTTTTAGTAAAGTTGATTTTAAGATTGTGTGTTTCAAAATGCCACTTTTAGAAAGTGAGCATTTTCTTGCTTATACCATTTCTGTGACTCTGCCTGTTTGTGGATTCCCTGTCTGGGTCAGTTTAACAGTTGTGCTGGTTGCACCTCACACTAGACAGTGACACAAAGGGAGCTGGGGTGTAGTCTGCATTTCCTGATGAGCCATCCATCCTAGGAAGGAGTGGTGGAGTGGTCACTGAAAGGGCTGTGCCTATCCTCACACAATGCAGTCTCCACCCCCCTGGTGAGAGTCTGAGGCCTAGCCTGGGCAAGGCAGGATTTTACATTAAAAAGAGACTTTAATTTGAAGTAGGCCTACTTCAAAGGAGAAATTGGGTATAAGAAGGGCACCCAAAACCACAGACTTTATAACACTTCTGGAAACCAAGACGAACCTCTGCCTGGAGAAGAGCTGAAGAGCTGAGGAAGAAGAGCTGCCCTGACTGTGACTGTGTTTGTGGAGCTATCCTGCAGTTGCTGCTTATGCCAGAGTAAGAGGGCAAAGACTGGACTTTATGTGCCTTCCATCGTGGGAAGCACTCTCCAAGGGCTTGATTTAGAGCTTGCCTCCTGTTGTTTGAAGTCTCAGGGACAGCAAAGACCTCTCTCTGCCAGCACCTGGATTCTCTGGAGAGACTACTACTCTGCCCTGTGGTGACCCATCCAGTTCCTAGGACCCTGAAAGGAGAAGCTGGCATCCTAAAAGGAAGAAATCCACGCACAGAGCGCCGTGCGGGGAAAAGATCGACGCAACTTCAATCTGCTGTTGAAGATATAACGCTCCACCGGCTCCGCGGCTGAAAATCGACACTCGCCTGGAACGTGACTGAAGAATCAACGCACAGAGCTGGGGAAATGATGCGCAGCATCACTGAAGAACGCTGGGAGATCGCAACCCGTGCTGCGTGGTTTTTGGATCATTGTGCGTCTGGATTTCCGATGCAAGCACCGTTGGGCGTGTAAAAACAACGCAAGGCCTGGCCGGACCTGAGAGTGCTGACCGGATCGACACATCGCTCTCCTGAAGAGAGAAGGAGCGACGCGCTCGGCCCAACGAAAGGAGAAACGATGCAAGGTCTCGCTCGTGAGTGAAATCGATGCATTGCAAGGCCTTTTTAACGCACACTCACCCGTGCAGGGTTATTTTTGACGCACCCAAGGGACATTTTCACGCTAACAGTGTTAGTGTGTGTTCTAAACTAAATAAAGACTCTTTTTGCCTTTTAATTGATAACTTGACTTGTGTATTGTGGATTTTTGTTGTGTTGGTCTTGTTTTGTTTCTATTTTTCTAAACTGGTGTTGTGTCATTGTGTAGTGTTTTCATTAAGTTACTGTGTGTGTTGGTACAAATACTTTACACGTATCATTCTGAAGTTAAGCCTACTGCTCTGCCAAGCTACCAACGGGGTAAGCAGGGGTTAGCTGAGGGTGATTCTCTTTTACCCTGACTAGAGTGAGGGTCCTTGCTTGAACAGGGGGTAACCCGACTGTCAACCAAAGTCCCCATTTCTAACAGTCACCAACTCAGTCCTTTACTTAATGCCCTAGTGGTCAAGGCTTATTTAAGTGTACTGTTGGTGTGATCCACAACCACGTTACTTTACAGGTGGAAAGGGTGTGAATATAGCAGTCAGTCTCCAGGAGCAGACATAACATCAATGAATGCTTTAGCAGCAAATGCAGGACCTTTGTCTGAATGAAAGATATGAACTGCTCCTACAGCTACTAGGCACTGGAATACTTTTATGACCACTTGAGCATTAGCATTATTTGTGGCCACATCCAAAGGAACCTGCATCCTGAGTCAACAGCAACAAATATGTTTTTAAGTTGGTTTATACGTGTGATTGACCCTCTATGGTCAAGGAATATCTCCCCAAACTGTGATCATAGATAGTAAGGGGAGTCTGTGCTGGTAAAAGTAGATTGTTTTCTCCATTAAAAAATATTGTATTGCTGCACATAGTTTTAGTTTGTTTCAATAACTATGACAACTATTATTGTTACTGTAGCATTGATACCATAATGTCTATGGCTATGGTGCAGATTATATCCCTTTATGCACTGCTTTGATTACATGTAACCTAATTTGTTTTTTAAGAACATGTTTGTCTTCTAATCCAGGCATGGAAACAATTGGAATGATATCTGGTGTGAGAGTGTAAGTGCATTTTGAAGTTTTTGTGTCTAACTATTTAAGAGGGATCTTTAAAGTTCCTCCCTTGTCACCGATCTCTGAACTTAAAAGAATTATTGGATAAGATAACCATTTGAAATATGAACACTGAAAACAAAGGCACAATAGCATATTTGAATTGTAGCTGTTGCAATACCATTATTAAGGGAACTACGATTAGGCATCCCACTCAAGGTACAGCCTTCAAACTATACACGACCGTCACATGTGTGTCTAAGCATGTTGTTTACCTACTAAAGTGTCCTTGTGGCCTGGCTCATATGGGAAAAACTGAACAGAAGATCAAAACCAGAATTATTGATCACAAGAGCAACATCAGAAACAAAAATGAAAAATCCATTGTCACTGTGCACTATAATACATTCTCACATAATGTTAGCCAACTGAGATTTCTGGTGCTTGAAATGGTACCTATTAAGGAAGATACTGACAACAATAAACATTTACTCCGATTAACAATTCTGAATTAAGAGGTTAAACACTTTACAGTGTAAGGGATTGAACAATCCCATTGAATTCAGTTGTTTCTTGTGATTTATTATGCTTTATTATTTTTTTATTTTTTTATTGTACTATATAGTCATTGTATGTAGTTTGTTTCACTAGGTTACATGTTTAGATCAACTTAGTTTATCTTTTGTACTTTTATTACTTCTCGCTATGGATCCAGCTAAAGATTGGGTCCATTCACAAAATTGTTTCTTGTTGTTTTTATGTTCACAGAAATTAGTCATATTACATATTGTTGTTCAAAGTCATTTTATTACTTCTGGTGCCTTCGTATGATGGCACCCCTGGTTACACTGGTGGCTGTTGTTTATGTTTACTTTTTTTTTCAGTACACAACCACAATGCCCCAGGTTAAGATGGTGTTCTTTGTTTATTTTTATGATTGTGAGGCTGCATTTAATGGTGACTGTGGGTTTGATGAAGCTTGTCACTGTAGCTGACTGCTCATATGAGCGAATGAGCAATTGCAAGGCAAGTTTCGATTTGGACTCATTTTTTCACTTTCATGGTTGATATTTTGCCTGGCATTTATGTATCGAGTGTACTGGTGTCCGCTTTACTGGCACTTGAACTGTTGAAATGCACGTTGTTTTGCTTTTTTCCCACACACTTGGACTTAATCATTTTATATTTTAAGTTTGAGTGCACGGTTGCACACTCTACATGGTAAAGTTAATCTTGGCTGCATGAGAATATATTTCTTTCACTTTTCCTGGTTGCTGAGTGCCTCATGAGGCACATAAGGATTTGCATTGCACTGATAATTTACATTCCAGTTTGAGTTTATTGGTGGTTTTCATTTACCTTTTAACTGATGACACTATTTTTCATTCTTCATTTCCAGTTTGAACACATTTCGTATCTTAAGGTTCGCGTTTGCTGCATGAATATAATTTTTTTCTTATGTTTTCTTGTTGTCAGGTGCCTTATGAAGCATGTGAAGATTGTACACTGATACTTTTCCCATTTTCTGGGATGGAGCTGTCATATGAAAGCACAGTAATTCTTCTTTTCTTCCCTTTTTTCACTTTGGTATATGTTCGAATAGATAGCAGCTTTATTTCCCTAACACTCTTCTTGTTGGTTCATAATATTTGTAGGAAACATTTCCCCTGATGAAGGGCTTTGCCCGAAATGTATTGGGATGTTTCCTTTGATGGTAAGGAATACATTTGGTGTTTTGAGAATCTCAATTTTAAAGATACAGCATCCTCATGAAGACTAATGTTGGATTGCACCTTGAATCACCATAAGAATACTGTTTATATACCTTCAGAAAAAGATTATTTTGGATTTCTAATAAAAGACTGTTTTTGTTTACATTTTTTGAGTGTGACTACTATAGTTACGAGTGCATCAGGGGGATGTCCCCGAGTTTGGAGGAACTCTGGTTTGTCTAGCCCATTTTGAGGGAAAGTCATAAGGAGGCTACTCTGCTTTCAATACTTATTTAATCCCTGCCAATATATCTGTGTTGATCGTAGTTGCGATAAGGTTACAGCAGCTACTTTGAAGTCCCCACTGTTGTTAGTCCTCTGCACAGTTCACTTTAGTGTGAATCCCTCCACTTTTATGGGGTCTGGTGTGCTAAACATGGACCAAAGAAATCTTATCCTGGAGGAAAGTCACCTTTCCCCAAAGATGGATATTTTTAATTGACTTCCCTGTTGAATCTCTGAATCTGTTTAAGCTTTGGGTGTGGCATCTACATTGTAGGCTTGAAGTCAAAATGCTGAACCCAACACTATTAGTGTGGAAGCTGAGTGACCACTAATTTGTAGTAGAAGTAACAGGGCTTTTATTTCTGTGAGCTATGCAGTATAGTCACCTAAATCTTTAGCGTGTGTGAATAAGTCTTTACATTTGTAATCTTCAAAACCTCAATACACTGCAGCACAAGGTGTGGAGTATTTTTGTCTAGTTCCAACTATAGCCTGTGCATAGTCGCCTGTGTAGAACATGCTCTTATATACTTGTATGGGTAAGATGTGATGAGTTTGTGGTATATTTTGAGTGTACTGTAAATATTCTTGTATGCAGAGTGTAGGGTCATATTCAAACTTTTCATCAACTCAATTTCAAGAAGAGGCCCGCTACACACAGCGCAGGCTTACAGCGTGAGAATTAGGTATTCTTTCTCTAGTTGGTGCCTCTACTATAGGTGTAACAGACACTATAACAAATTGTTTTGCTACACCTAAGAGAGCTCCTTTAATGTTTTCCCAACAGTAAGACTTGTTTTCTTTGGAAGTGAAGCGTGCTTAAACTGTGAAGTACAAATGTGATCTGTATGCTATGGGAGTTGCCTGTCCTTTACTGTAAACTATGTAGGTGTAGCTTGAGACACTGACAATAATTCTCACTAGGTTTGTTTTGTTGTTCCTGGTCTGTAAGTACTTAGTCTCACACATGTCTATTTGCAGTCCACGTAAGATAGCTGTGTGCTTTTCCATTTATTGTTTTTTAGAAAATGTGAGAGCAATCAAGTCATACAAAGTCTTCACTCGCTCAGCATAAAGTGGCAAGTAAGCCCTTCCAAAATTAACAAATCCTATCAGGTAGTGTAGCTTCTTTTAATATAGTTGGAGGTTATTAAGTAGCACACTTTTGAAAGAAGTCAAATGCCAATCCTTTATTTTAACTGGACAACTCATATCGAAGGAAAATCACATTTAAAGACACAATTTTTTTTTTTTTTTAAATTAATTTTGATTCCCAAGATGGCCAACAATGTCACTATTCTGTTCACCCTATCCAGGGGTACATTCAAGTCATTGTGGTGTACATGTCATCTATATATGATAGTGCCATGGAATCTTTTTGTAGGATCTCCACGAGTCTTGCTGCAAACAAATCAGGACTGTTTCTGTAGCCCATAGGCAACCATGTATACGTGTAATGAAACCCATTGAATGAGAAAATGGTTAGATACTGGAATATATTTTGTCTACCAATCAACTGAAGATGAACAGGGTTGTTCTGTACTTTTTTCCATACCAGTTCATTATTACTTCCATAATGTGTGAATTTTGTGCAGCGTGGGTGCATGTATGTGCATTTAAATGTTTCAATCTATAACAATTCTATATGAGATCTCAGGGTTTAAAACCAGGAATAGAGGTGTGTTTATCGTGGAACAGTTGGGCACTATAATTCCTTGAAACTGTAGCTGGTCTACAACGTTTTTTAGCTCACTGTTAGGTTCTGGCTTTAGAGAATATTGATTCTATACTAGTAGCTCACTCCCTAAGGGAATGATGTGGAACCAACTCTTTGTCTCACCCCACTTGATTTCTGTACCATGAAGGAACCTGTTTTAAAGCCCCTTGGCTTGCATATTATTCCCTAACTTCTGTAGGTACTAAAGAGAAGAATGCTTGCAGTATCATCTCCTCACCTCAAGGTGTATCACTTATAAAAACTGGATGTCAATCAACTGCTGAAGGAATTATGTCATAATGATACTATGAATGAGGCCAGAATTTTGTCCTTACTCTCAGCTATATATTCACTTCAATTTGTATTTCTTAATGATAAACTGTATGCAGATTCTATCTGGAGTCTCCACCTGCCTGTGCTCCTTAACTGGAGTCACAACCAGATGCTCTCTGAGATTCTGGCAAACTATTTTTATTTTGTCAGGAATCCCCAAGGTGCCTCCTAAATTATCTGTCAGCATCCCCAGGGATTTGAGTTAAATCATATCTCTGTTCTTGGTTAAACCTTCCTGTTTCTAAGTAAGCATAATGTACTTTCTTACACAATTGGTTTTATCATATGCTTGTTTTACCAATGCTTGTTTGCTAATGGGGAGCAGGTGTAGACATGTGCTTCTAATTGGGTGTGATGACTCATCCACATGTGGAAACTCAACTGCTTTCCTGATTGGCTACAAATAGCAGAGTGAAGCATGCCTCCCTGCTTGGCTTTGTTTTGCTTCCTGATCTCAGCATCTGACTCAGCAGTCCAGCCCCTGCTGTCATCCTCGTATTCAGGACTTTTGAGGCAATTCTTTTCTTCGTTCCTGTACCAGATGACACCAAGCATTACTCCAACACTCCGGAAAAGACTGCAGCTAAGTGACTAATATTCTCCAGGGAGTTTGTTCTTTGAGCGCTGCGCTTTCCTAGAACAGCTGGTGTATTTCATACCTCATATTTTGGCAGAGTGCTTATCTTGAGGAGACAAATGCATTTCTGAACATTCTACATTATTATTGTAGTTACTTGCTTAAATGTACTTCAGGAAATCTGCTTGAGCTCAAATACTACAAAAAGTGACAGCGCAATTTTAAAAGAGCATTTATGTGACTTTTCGTTCTCTAATAGCATAACTCTTGGATTTTAAATTGTTTCATATATGCCTGTGTTTCAGGTTTGAGGAATTTGCTTTTTGAATGGTTTTTCACACACACAGTGAAACCAAACCAAACAGTGCCACCCTAACTGTTTGGACCCAGGGTGGACATTTGTAATTCTTGGATTGTTTTTGTTCCTTTTAGTTTAACCCTATGCTTGCGGAAAGTTATATGTGATATAATGAATGCCCTTGTTTGTCTTTCTTGTGCATGATAAGTGCAACCACAGTTCTAATTGTAGTGTGCAACAGTAAATCTCTGTGAAGCCAGCCTTAGTGTCGCAGTACTTATTGTTATGGTACTCAGTTTGGGTTTTTGGTAATGCACTGTTAGTAATTGTGCCAACAGTTATTCTTATCCAAGCAAAGTGCTGGAGCATTCTGGTGTTCTTCTACCGCTCCTGTGCCCATATCAGAAAGAGAGATTCAGTTTCAAGGAAGTTAAGTATACTAACTCTACTATCACTCTGTCAACAACGACCTTCCCCCCGATGATACAGGGTGCCTGGCTGGACCAACAAGACATGGCAGTGTTTTGTCTCTTTCTCTTCCACTCGCCCTTTCCCTTTGGGACACCTGCCAGGGTTTCTGTGTCCACCAGGAAGTGCTGAGAGGTGTTCCAGGAGGTCAGGGGGCATACCATCGCCCGTGCAGACATCCTGCTTTTCAGTGGCCCCGTCACAACATAAAGCCAAGCCACAACATACAGGGCTGCCTGGGCGATGGATTCTTCAATGTGTACTTTCAAAGGTTTAGCACAGGCTTTACCAGCTGGTCAGGATGCTCCATCTTTATTAGATTTAACTAGGGCCCTGGTAGGATTAAAGAAGGAAATCTTTTCCTTAAAGCAAGAGAACCTGGAGTTGCACACTGAACTACAGCGGTATAAACCACAAGACACCCCCTGGGGAGGAGTCAAACTAAAACAAAGATCTCTAGTACTACAGGCCCCTCAGTTTGGTTTGTCTAATCATGTTCCTAGACCCGATTCAGGCCCAACGACTTCCACCACACAACTCATACAGGTAATGGTCACAACACCAACCCCTGTGCCCTTAGCTCCTCCAGAAAGGTTTTTTGGAGATAGTGCCAAGTTCAACATTTTTCTTAACCAGTGCCAGCTACAGTTTTTGTGTTGGGCAGCTGCATTCCTCAATGATGCTGCAAAGGTAGCTTTTATCATCACTTATTTTGGAGGCAGCTAATTGGTCTATTCCGCTGATGGAGCACAATGACCCTATACTGTATGATTTCAACCGGTTCAAGGAAGCCTTGCGGAAACTGTTCGCCAAACACCTCTTGGTGCAAGCCAGTGACAATGAGTTGCTAAATTTGCACCAGGGAAACAAGGATCTACTGTCCTAAATCACCTCTTTCAATCGGTTGGTGGCAGAGACTGAGTGGCCTGAGGAGAAGAGGACCTCCCTCTTCTATCGTGGCCTTCGGGACGATCTCAAGGATGTTCTAGCCCAAATTGTGGAACCTCCTATGGAGTGTTCCAAGTTCATTGACCTGGTGGTACGATTGGATCACCGCTTAAGTGACCGTAAGGGAGAAAAATTCTGGGATGACACATGCTTAGTGGTGCTCAAAACTGAGAAAAAGGAGTCCACCATTCCCTCTCATGATACACCTGAGCCCAGGCAAATTGGCAGTGTTCGGGGCCCACTATCTAAGGAAGAGATAGAACGTAGGGAAAAATTGAAACAGTGTTTATACTGCAGTAAGGCAGGGCATTTTGCTTGGGAAGTCCTAACAAGCCTACGGCTCCAAAGAAAGCCATCGGAGCGGTAACAGGGCCTGAATTCTCTCTTC
The DNA here is from genome assembly GCF_031143425.1 of Pleurodeles waltl. NCBI lineage: Eukaryota > Metazoa > Chordata > Amphibia > Caudata > Salamandridae > Pleurodeles > Pleurodeles waltl. Next base: position 1,743,895,569 of record NC_090444.1, read on the forward strand.
CTGACCAGGCGGAAAACTAACTGGCTCGATAACTTCTGAGTCCACTTTACTGAGTGCTTCTTTCAATATGGTCTCACATCTTCTGGCAAATACCACCAGTCCAGTACCTCAACATCTAACTCTTATTGTGACGTTAGTGTTGTCCCCTCAGGTTCGTAAGGTCATTCATATATTGCTTGACTCTGGGGCTACCAGAAACTTTTTTTTAGACTTGGGTTTGGCTAAAATCCTAAATATTATGACTGTCAGAAAAGACGTCCCTGAACTAGTCAGAGCTGTGGATGGCTCAGAATTGTCCTGCAGGCTTATCTTTTATCAAACAACACCCTTGTCCATGCTTTGTCAAACAACCATACAGAACAAATTCAGTTTAACCTCATAGATACCCCAGTATTTGGAGCCATTTTGGGGATACCCTGTCTTCAGTTCCACAATCCCAAAATTGACTGGGCAGCAAGGACAGTGACATTAGACTCTAAACATTGCTGGCACTCCTGTTACCAAGACAAACCATTATTAGTGATATCCTTGCATTGTGGGTCCACACATAGTACGGCTATCAAGCCGGAGGACACACTGGCCACTCCTACACCGTATAAAGACTTCTATGATGTCTTTAGTGAACCGAAGGCCACCCAGCTGCCACCACATAGGTCATACGATTGTAGTATGAACTTATTCCAGGGGCAACGCTACCATGTAGTAGGGTGTATGCTCTTTCTGATCCTGAGAATCGTACCTGCGAGACTACCTGGATGATCTATTGGCTAGGGGTTTCATTCATCATTCAACGTCACCAGTATCGTCATCTTTGTTCTTCGTGCCCAAGAAAAATCGCGAGCTGCGCACCTGTGTAGATTATCGCGCAGTGAACAAAGTGACCATAAAAAATTGGTATCCACTTCAGTTGATCCCGGTACTTTTAAATCAGGTACGTCAGTCGACCATTTATACTAAACTCAACCACTGGGGCGCCTACCACTTGATCCGAGTGATGAAGGGGGATGAGTGGAAGACAGCGTTTCGAACTAAATTCGGACTCTTCGAGTACACAGTGATGCCCTTCGGGTTGTGTAACGCTCCGGCAGCATTTACATTTTTCATCAATTAAGTGCTGCACCAGTTTCTGGATATCTGTGTAGTGGTATACAGAGGCAACATTTTGATCTATTCATCTTCCACTGAGTAAAACATAGGGCATGTAAGAGCAGTTTTACAATGGCTTTGTGAACATCAACTCTTCACCAAGCTGGAAAAATGTGTTTTTCACACTACAACTGTAGAATTCCTGGGATATGTGATCACTCCCAATGGAATTTCCAGTGATAGGTCTAAGGTACAGGCCATCCTGGATTGGGTAGCCCCAAGATCCATTAAAGAAGTGCAGCAGTTTTTGGGTTTTGCAAAGTTTTATCGGAGATTTATACCCCACTTTTCTACTGCAGTATCTCCCATAACTCGTCTCCTACGAAAGGGGGTTAAGTTCCTCTGAGATGCCGCAGCTGAGAAAGCCTTCCAACATCTTAAAAACACATTCACTGTAGCACCCATTCTCCATAATTCCGACCCGGCTCAGCCATTTTTCGTCGAAGCAGACTCTTCTCAAATGGCAGTGGGTGGTGTCTTGTCCCAATGAAATCCTGAGTCTGGGCATTTCCATCCAGTAGCTTACTTCTCAAAGAAATTGCTACTCACAGAGCAAAATTACACAGTGGTGGAGCTGGAACTTCTGGCCATCAAGCTTGCCTTCCAGGAATGGAGTCACCACCTACTAGGAGCTAGACACACCGTAAATATTTACACAGATCACCGTAATTTACAGTTTGTTCAAGCGACCAAGGCCCTGACACCTCGTCAATTACGCTGGCTTCTATTCTTTAATGAGTTTGACTTCATAATCACCTATAGGCCCGGTACTACACAACAAAAGGGAGACACTTTCTCTAGGATGGGTTTCTCCTCTGATATTGCGCTAGAACAGGTCAGAAGCATTATACCTCCAGAAAAAATCATGGCTGTGTGCACTTCCCAAGAGTTCCTTGAGAAAATATGGGTAGCCCAACACAAGGTTCCCTGTTCAACTGATGTGTTTGAAAAAGAGGGTTTACTATACCATGCTGATCAGTTGTAGGTCCCTTCAAAAGAATTACGGGATACAGTGTTACATTGGGGACATGATTCTGTCCTCGCAGGTCACACGGGTGAGAAAAAGATGTTAGATCTCTTTCAAATATGTTTTTGGTGGCCCACACTTGTGCAGGATGTCAAAAGCTACGTCCAGACTTGTTTCACCTGTGTTCGGGCTAAAACCCCACATACTCCATCCACAGGATTGTTACTTCCCATGCCAATACCGGTGGCCCCTTGGCATACCATAAGAATGGATTTTATTTCAGATCTCCCAGCTTCCAATGGATACACTGTCATATGGGTGGTTGTAGATTACCTAACTAAAATGGCTCATTTTGTTCCATTAAAAGGCCTCCCTACGGCTTCCAAGCTCTCTGATTTGTTTGTCCATCTCATTATACGGCTTCATAGGTTGCCCATCACAATTGTTTCCGATCGTTGCCCCCAATTTATATCACAGTTTTGGCGTAGCTTCTGTTCCTCTGTCGGTATGGACGTACGCTTGTCCTCTGCATATCATCCACAAATGGATGGGCAGACGGAACGTGCCAACCAATCGCTGGAGCAAATCCTGAGATGTTACATTAACACATGGTCTACTGAGTGGGATAAGGCTTTACCTCTTGTTGAATTTGGATATAATAACAATGTCCACATGGCTACAGGAGTATCCCCATGTTACTGTTTGTTATAACTGGGTCCCAAACATCCACAAGAGTCCCATCAGTACAGAAACACCACAAAGAGTTACAAAAGATTCAAAAACAAGTACAACACCATTTAAAACCAGACCACGCTCAAGTAAAAAAACAAGCAGACAAAAGAAGGAGACCTGCTCCCTCTTATCAGATAGGAGATCAGGTGTGGCTCTCATCAAAAAATCTCCATCTTCCAGAACATTAAACCCCTGATTTCTAGGCCTCTTTCCTATTGCCAAAATCATCAATCCTGTGGTAGTAGAACTGACATTGCCAGATGTTTTCAAGGTACACCCCGTGTTTCATGTGCTGTTACTCCGTCCCTATTCCCCTGATACCCGCGATGCCCCACCACCTCCCCTGGTAAAAGTACACGGGCAATAGGAATTTGTAGTGGCCAAAATTCTTGACTCCAGGCGCATCTACACTATTTATTGGCATAGAAAGGCTATGGGCCTGAGGACAATTCCTGGGAACCCGCTCCACAGTTCATGCTCCACGTCTTACTAAAAAATTCCATCTCCTGCACCCTTCCAAGCCCCGCCCTTTGAGCGGGTCCTTGCTGGGGAGGACTGTCAGGAATCCCTAAGGTGCCTCCTACGTTATCTGTCAGCATGCCCAGGGATTTGAGTTAAATCATATCTCTGTTCTTGGTTAAACCTTCATGTTTCTAAGTAAACATAATGTGCTGTGTTACACAATTGGTTTTTATCAATGCTTGTTTTACCAATGCTTGTTTGCTAATGGGAGCAGGTGTAGACATGTGCTTCTAATTGGTGTAGTGACTCATCCACATGTGCAAACTCAACTTCTTTCCTGATTGGCTACAAATAGCAGAGTGAAGCATGCCTCCCTGCTTGGCTTTGTTTTGCTTCCTGATCTCAGCATCTGACTTGGCAGTCCAGCCCCTACTGTTATCCTCGTATTCAGGACTTTTGAGGCAATTCTTTTCTTTGTTCATGTACCAGCTGACACCAGGCATTCCACCAGCACTCCGGAAAAGACTGCAGCTAAGTGACAAGTATTCTCCAGGGAGTTTGTTCTTTGAGCGCCGCGCTTTCCAAGAACACCTGGTGTATTTCAGACCTCATATTTTGGCAGAGTGCTTATCTTGAAGAGACAGATACATTTCTGAACATTCTACATTATTATTATAATTACTTGCCTAAATGTGCTTCAGGAAATCTGCTTGAGCTCAAGTACTACAAAAAGTGACAGTGCAATTTTAAAAGAGCATTCACGTGATTTTTCTTTCTCTAATAGCATAACTCTTGGATTTAAAATTGTGTCATTCAAGTCTGTGTTTCAGGTTTGAGGAATTTGCTTTTTGAATGGTTTTTCACACACACAGTGAAACCAAACCAAACTGTGCCACCCTAACTGTTTGAACCTAGAGTGGACATTTGTATTTCTTGGATTGTTTTTGTTCCTTTTAGTTTAACCCTATGCATGCCGGAAAGTTATATAGATATAATTAATGTCCTTGTTTGTCTTTCTTGTGCATGATAAGTGCAACCACAGTTCTAATTGTAGTGTGCAACAGTGAATCTCTGTAAAGCCAGCCTTAGTGTTGCAGTACTTATTGTCATGGAACTCAGTTTGGGTTTTTGGTAATGCAGTGTTAGTAATTGTACCAACAGTTATTATTATCCAAGAAAAGTGCTGGAGCATCCCGGTGTTCTTCTACCACTCCTGTGCCCATATCAGAAAGAGAGATTCAGTTTCAAGGAAGTTGAGTGCACTAACTCTACTATCACTCTGTCAACAATGACCTGCCCCCTCCAAAGATACAGAGTGCCTGGCTGGACAGGCAAGACGTGGCAGTGTTTTGTCTCTTTCTCTTCCACTGCCCCTTTCCTTTTGGGACACCTGCCGAGGTTTCTGTGTCCACCAGGAAGTGCTGAGAGGTGTTCCAGGAGGTCAGGGGGCATACCATCGCCCCTGCAGACATCTTGCTTTTCAGGTGAGTGGCCCATCATGACACACTTCTGCTGCACTGCCCAGAAGTGCTGTTTCCTAAGTCCTGTTCCACAGAAATATCCGTAGTTTGCAAAGCATGTTTTTTAGTCAGTCTAGCCACTTTCTTCTTTTTAAAATAAATTTTAGAGTCCATCTTTACAATAGCGTCAACTTTGAATCCTGATTTAGCTCTTTGCTTGATATACTTGTCTTTTTTCAGCCATTTCTCTGTCAGAGTCCTGGATTTAACAAGAAAAACATTTATCAGAATACTGATACTTATCTGGGTTTTTAATGGTAACACAGTCCCTCAGAATATATCCACCCCCCGATTCCTGTGTTACAGGAGATACAGTCCTTATTTTCTGTATTGCCTTTTGTGTCTTGTTATTTTCTAGCCTAGCTTTACACTTGCCAGGCCCACAATTTCATTTTTAGCATTAGGTTGCAGTTTAGGAGCCCAAGCACCTAAGGTATCATGGCCCACAGAGCCATAAACATTTGTAATAATTTTTGGTAGCACTCATTTATGATAGTTCAGGGGAGGGCTGTGGCATGATGCTATACAGCAGTGTAGTGGGCAAGTGATATGGGGACAAAGAATAAGGAACTAAATATAGTTATATCATGTGCAGTTCGGAGGAGAAAAAGGGAAGGGGACACAATAGGTTCCATAGTGTTACTTACAAGGTGTGTATCCCTTTAGGGTGGGAGATCATCATCATTAGAAATAATTTGTGGTCAAGCAGCAAGGTGTCCTTTAAATCAATGATCAGAACCCAAAGGAGCCTGCATTTCTCCTCTCTATGTTAAAAGTGTGCCCTCCACCTGAGCCCAGTGTTGGAGGTCATTATGCCAGGATGATAAAGAGAGGGCAGTAGAGGATTACCAACACTGGCTGATTGCTCGGTGCACCAGAAGGAAGGCAAGGTCGAGGAAACTGGTAGTATGTTTGGCGCCTTTTAAACTAGTAGGATCACTACAGGGGAGTGCTAGAGTGGTTGTTCCATAAGCTGAGGGAGTGCGGAGAGTACTCCAGTCTAGAAGAGCCTCAGTTTTTCACAGCAGTAGAACATATGAATCTGGTGTGTTGGCAATGTATGACATTGTGTGCAGTTTGGAGAGGACATTTAGAACAGTGCATGGTGCTTCAAAGGGGTGACATACATCATACATTGGAGGGTATGTAAGAGGGGTATTGCTGCATTGCCAACTATTCTTGTCATTAAATGCAGTGCAAAGCTCATCTTCCAAGTTACATCTGAGAGTAGATAGGGTTACTCCTGCATACTTTTCAATGTCCCTGTATGACTAGGTTATCAGCCCTCTCCCATGGCCAATTGATGTAAGAGTATGTGGTGTGGCATAGGTAGGGGGTTTGTTGCGAAGAGTTTTCCAGGTGTCGTATATTACTAGCCATATCATGCCATAGGCAATTAACTCAGCTACAGGGAGTCAGTTTTGATTATTTACGTAGGAGACCATCTTCAAACAAATACCCAAGAGTAGAGATACACCAGGCTCCCAGTGAATGAGGTCACGAGAATTGAGTGCTGCCGGGTGGATCCGGAGGCCCAACAGCTAAATTGCTAGTGAGTAATATGGGAGCATAGTGGGCATACTTCAGGGAATTATTCAGGCAAGTTCATGCCACCTCTAATAGCAGGGTACAGGTGAGCGGGCCTCTGGCATTCGGAAATAACACAATATGTAGTACCCATCTGCTATCTAGTCCCCTGTGTGGGCCATCTCAGCCACGTAGTACCCCATGAGCCAGTAGGTGGGCCAGTGTAATTGTGCTGCATAGTAGTAGGTCGCAAAGTTTGGTGCCCCAAGGCCACTGAGGTTAGGGAATAAAAGTTAGGGCAAGGCAATACACCAACGGCCCGAACCCCACATTAGGTTGAGGGATAAAGTGTTAAGGCCCCAAGATGTCTTAGCAGGGTCTACACCAGCAGGTTTCCAAAGTGGGACAGGAGTCCTGGGACAACCACCATTTAGAGAGGACTATGCACCCCATTATAGTTATTGTTGGATGTTCCAGAAGGCCACCTGAGCCAGGATGGTATGTATTGTGGGGCTTAGGTTATCATTTAGAAGGTCCACCGGAGTGTGAACATTTTCTATACCAAGGTTTTTGAAGGAGGGAGATGCCTAGTGGATTAATATTGCATGGAGTTACCCATGCCGCACTGGAAAAAGGAATGTTTTAGTTGAATTGACCCTCTGGACAGACAGAGAGTGGAAGGCACCCAGTACAGCCACAAGGACCTTAAGATCTGTATTAAAGGAATGCAGAAACAATAATATATTATTTGCATAAAGAAGGAGATGGTATGTATGGTTTCATCTTGCGGTATTCCCCATTCGCCCCCTGTCATTCGTGCTTAGATTGCCAGTGTCTTAACTGCAAGGATGAATAGGAAAGGGGAGAGAGGGCATCCCTGCCTAATGCCATGGGCAACAGCATACTAATCAGAGATTTGATAGCCTGTCTTAACCCGAGTGGAGGGGGAGGAGTATAGCAGTTAGATCCATTGCAGTAACCTGGGGTCAAGCCCATACCATTTGAATATTGCTAACATATAATCCCAGTTTACCATATCAAATTCTTGTTCTAGATAAATGGAGATGCAAGCTACCTAGTTCATGAACGCAAAGCCCATTTAATGATGTTGTATAAGCGATGTATGTTGAGGGAGGAATTACGCCAGGGTACATATCCATTTTGATCTGAATGAATAAGAGTTAAGGGAGTATTTCATTGATAATTTTATAATCAGTATTGAGGATAGGCAATGGGTGATAATAGGGAAGACTTGTGGAATTGTAATTGGGCTCCCCATCACTTTTAGTGTGATGGGGAGAGGCAGCTCAGCTTCAAAGCTTCAGCGAACAGAGTTTCTAGGTGTGGTGCATGAAGGGGTCATATGTAGCATAAAACTCAATTGGTAGTTCATCCAATCCAGGGGTTTTATGACGTGCTAAAGCCTGTATCGCTGACAAATTTCTTGTATAATGATACGGGATTCAAGAACTACGATGGCATCCTGGGGAATACATGGGACAGTTAAATCCTCTAAAAAGTGATGCAAAGCTGGTGGGGCAAAGGGGGAATCACCGTGTATAGGGCCTTATAGTGTTGCATGCCGCCTTGCTATCATTTTGTGTGAACACTAGCAACCCAGAGATATTCTTGACAGAGTGTACAGTAGACATCATGTCATGGGGCAGATTAGGTAATTAGGTGAGCTAACAATTTGCCAGATCTATCAATCTCACTGTGGATTCTAGCCACATAAGCCAACACATCAAGGCAGAGCAGCCATTCCATAAGATCCCAATGTCTCTTTTGTGCCTACTGGTCAGTGAGGTCAGGGGTATTGAAGAGAATTTTTGAGCTCTCGCACTGCAGCCTTAGTTTGTTTCAAGTCTGACTCCAAGGACGTACATGTGCCAATTGAGGTAAGTAGCCTACTGCCACAGATGACAAACTTGTACACCTCTCCTTCAATCACTTTGGTTGAGGCAAAGCCAGCATTTCTCTTAAAGTACTGCACGGTGGCGTTGCACAGCATTTCCCAAATGTATTTTTATCTTCTAGCTACAAGGGTTGCAGATGCCAGGGAGGGTATCCATCCCCAGGTTAGGTGGATTCATAATGGATTATTACCAGTGTTGGATTTACTGTGATAGTCTATGCAAAAGACCTGTGTTTGGAGAGGAGTGGCATACACCAGTTGACAGAGATGAACATGGTGGGTATGGGCAGCTGAGTGAAAGGAGTATTCCTTCACGTGAGGGAGTTGTGCCTGCCAGATATCAAGAAATCCCAATGGTGAAGCCAATCTGTGAGTCATCAAGTTACATACAGTTGATGTACCTAGGAGGATGGATTATGATCAGTCCAGTGTAGAGTCGCTTTGTTACCAATCTAGATCAGCCCAGGGGGCAGCAGAAGTGGAGAGAGAGGCCCAATATCACGGTTGATCAGAGTGAGGAGTCTATATTGATCCCAGTACCACAGGTAGCCTGTCTAAGCACCCTCGGGCCAAAACAAATCTGCCCTCTGGGTCAAGCCAGTTGTCTTCTAGTTCAAAAGGTATTCCTGCATGGACCCAAATGGTGGCACCCAGTGCAAACTAAAAGTAATTTGTACTAAGGATTTCTCCACTCCATTTGCAATGAAAAGCTAGGACTTCCATATTGTTGAAATGTGTTTCTTGAAGAAAGGTATTTTTACCCTTTGTCGGACCATGTGCGCTTGAATGTGATCAAGGTTTTCTGTTGCCGCCCACTTCCCACATGTTCCAAGTGATGGTAGTGTATCTACCTTGTGGCTCATTGGTGGTCTTGCAGGATTGCTACAAGGTTGTGTGTACCTTGTTAAGGGGCTAGGAAGGTGAAAATGGGACCAAAATGTGAGTCCCTGTGAATCCCTTCAAGTGGGGTCTGCCCTAGGAGCAAAAACAGCACAAATATTAGCAAAATAGTCAACTGGTCAAATAACTAGTTCCTTCCAACAGGAGAAATGAAAATATGAACCTACGGGCTGAAAAAAATTCATGAAGGGATGTCCATTCAGCTGTTGGGAAAGGTGAGTAGCAATAGGAGAGGAGCCAGCTAAAGGCAACTGCTTCATCTATACATACAACTAGGCATGGGCAGAATTGTAGTACATTCCACTAGGAGGTTCTGGATAGCTGATATATTGAAGGGTGGTTTAGGATATATAGTACAGCCTGGTGATCAGGTGCATTCACAACTCCAGCCTGTGTCTTGTGTGCTGTGGGTTTTACTTACTGTGCTCATGTCACCCTTCCCTTGAGGCACCTCTCTGTACAGAACATTCCAAGTCATCCTTCCCTTGTGGCACCTTCCTTTCTTGAGCATTCCAAGGCCTCCTTCCCAGGAAACTTGAACCAAGGACCCTCCTGTTCTTTTGCTATACAGGTTTAGTCTGTTTTGTTCCTGCAGATTATCACATATCTTAAAGGACAAGTTACGTTATCCATTGTGACCATTTGAAATGTACCATCATGCACTTGGGTTCCGTTATACTTATTTGCCAGTTACTGTTTGCACCTGACACCTGAAAGGTCTCATATCCGTTGTATCTAACGTGTGATCTTCCCCAGGTTCATTAGAAGTTTCCACACTCCCATGTGGGACATGTGCCTTTCTGGAAAACTCTTTCCTTCCAGTATAAATACCCCACTTTCTGCCGGTACCTGGCCTCATTCCACTCCTCATGGGCAAGTCACCCAGAACTTCGAGCTCCATAGTCTTCCAAGCCTTCGTCATGATTCTGTGATCCATGCGTCTGCGACACTTCCAGTGTCTTTCTCCTTAACCTACAATTCTGCCTCCTCTTGAGCTTTTTTGCACTGAGTCTCCTGATGTCTTTGGATTCCAGTTCAGGTACTGTCATGTCTAAGCACTTCCCCTCATGTTAGGGTACACTCATCCATAGGTTAGCAGATAATCCAAAGACTTATTATTCTTTTAAAAGTATGAGCACATTTTTGGATTTTGGACATTGTTTAAGTATTAATCCCTGTTAGGCCCAGTGCTCCAGACTCCTTCGTTGCAGCACTCTGAACTCTATTGTACCCAAACTGAAAGTTTGCCACTGTGTTTCTTGACAAGTTGTACCCAGTATTTTGGGAGAAACTTCTACAGCATGTAGTTGTATTTGGGTGTAAATCGTAATTCTGTTGGTTTCAGTGTGCCAGAAAATCACCAGTTTATTCTTGAAATGATTCTTCTCTCTCACTCATGCAACATTCATGATGAAGTCAGTAAATGTACAAATAGTGTAAACTATTGATAGATCATTTTGAGTTAGGAACCAATGGGTAACATTGCCTTTTGTTGTTTCCAGTGTATCACACCTACATTGAGAATAACGAGGTCCAAACAGTTCCCTCGGTGATGCAGTGATGCAAATTCATCTTTTATTGTTTTATCCAATCCCTCTTCCCCTCTGGGGGCAGTTTTTGGAACCAGACAGTTGTTACTGGTTTCACTAAGCTGCCCCAGCCTGGATTAGAGGTCCAGCATTATGTCTGCAGTTGGAACCAGGCTAGTGCTTGACAGAAGGCCAAGCCTCTCACTTTCTACTGCTCAGATGATGTGGACGGCCAATTACATGTTGACAGTTTGGCTCAGGCATTATCTGATGTACAAGGTGAAGTTCAATCCTTGCGACAGGAAAATCCGTTGCTTAAGGATGAGTTAGATAGATATCGCCCCACTATTCACCCTGGTTAGCTGATGCAGGGGCTGGGGAAACTCCTAAAAACACATGCCTGTTCTACATCCGGCACACTTTGGTGGAAGAAAATGCAACTAGTACACCCCCATTTGGTAATAATAATCCTGTGCATGTCACTGTAACTGCTCCTACTCCTGTGCCTCTGGCATTGCCGGAAAGGTTTTTTGGGATGTAAATTTGATGTCTGTTGCAGTCATTGCCAATTTCAATTTTTGATTAAAGCCTGGGCTTTTTCTTCCGACACAGCTAAGATAGCCTTTATTTTATCCTTTCTTGGGGGCACAGCTGCTAATTGGGCGATCCCACTCATTGAAAATTATGATCCTGTCTTCCATGATTTTGGAAGATGAGTTGTCTCTGTGCAAAACACACCTTTGTTCAGGCTAGTGATGAGTTACTGGATTTACATCATGGTAGTAAGGATCTGATGGCTTATATTATGACTTTTTGTAGACTAGTTACTGAAACCCAATGGCCAGAAAAGAAGTGAACCTCCCTCTACTATAGAGGGCTGAGAGATGAGTTGAAAGACTAGCCCAAATTGTGAACTGTTCTGAGATTATTGACTTAGTTGTCTAGTTAGACCAAAAGCTGACTGAATGTAATGGAGAATGTCCTTGTGGGGAACCTAGACTATTAGTGATACATCCAGAGTGTAGAGAGATAGGCCAAACTAGATGTATCAAAAGATTTTGTATTCTCAATTGGTGCAAATCGCAAAAATAGGCTCTGTCCAAATGCAAAATCCCCTTTCACAATGTATGAAAGGCTATCGCAGGCCAGTTTAAAGGAATTGTAAAAATAGCGAGTCCTTAAAAAAATGACTCAATTTTTCTAATCGGAAATTGCAGTTTGCAAAAAGGTAATCTCAAAATCAATGTATGAACCATTTGCAAATTGCGAATGATCGCAAAATGGGGATTTTCCATGTGCTATTTACCACCAACTCAAATCAGGTGTTAAACCGGTGTAACCTATATAAAGAGGCCCAGAGTGCATCAGCCCTTTCCAACAATGGCTACACATTATGTTATGGCAAGGAGGGTGAGGATCCTGGCAGGTTTGAGGAGAGGAAGGAGGAGAAAGGAGCACATTTTCAGAGTGCACATAAGATTGTTTGACCAAACAGAGGAGAAGATTTATGAGTAGTATAGGTTCAATTCTGCCATGATATTAGACCTAATAGCAGATTTGCAACCACAATTGCAGTGACACACACACACAGAACCAATGCAATACCCACTCGTGTGCAGGTGTTATGCTCACTGCACCTTTTAGCCTCAGTAAGCTATCGGGGGTAACACCAGCAGCTGCAGGTGTGTCCCAAAGTGTGCTCTCATGCTTCTTTCATGCATTCCTGAATGCAATGTTAACTATCATCAATGAGCACATCAAATTTCCCAACACCCCACTGGGCTTACAGCTCACAAAATAAAAATTCTATCAGGTAGCCCAATTCTCACAAATCATTGGCTGCACTGATGGGAACCATGTCGCAATCTGTCCACCATCTGACAATGAGTATACCTACATAAATAGGAAATGTAGCCATTCATTAATGCCTCACACATAATCACCGATTTAGGGGCCAGATTCCCTAGCAGCGCACATGACTCCTATATATTCAAGCATAGTGGATTCTACATCTGGGTACTTGGTGGAGAATTTGGAGAAGGATACCTACTTAGTATTTTAACACGGAACAATGTAGCGTAGTGTTCAGGTGAGGTTAAAGATGACAATGATTCAATATTCGTTACTGTCATTGTAGGAGACAGTCCATATGAAGTGCGGTCCTTCATCCTCACACCATAACTCACTCCAGCTAATGCTGTACATAGGAGGACACAACGTGTTATTGAGAGGACTTTTGGCCTGCTGAAGAGTCGCTTTCGATGCCTGCACAAAAGTGGCAGGTCACTACAATACAGTCCCAAGACCTGCTGCAAGATTGTCGCCACATGTGCTATGTTGCACAACATTGCAACATCAAGAGACATACCACTGATATGGAGCCTGATGAGGATGATGACCCATTACCACCCCATCATCCATCAGATGGATCAGAGCAGTAGAAGGCACACAAAGACGTGCAGAAATTACACAGAATTGAGTAATTAAGAGGCTACGTATTGTTCTTTATTACTTCAGGTTTCACATTTATTGCCTTAACATCAGGTCAAATATGTGGACATACAACATAGGTAGTCCAAAAGCACTATCTGTACTTAAATCAAATGCACCATAAACATTGTATTAGTAGTAGAATGTCACAAAATAACAAGCCCCGGAACATGTCTCAATTACTTTTTGTGTCCATGCGCTCCACTGGAACGGTCAGTGGGCTCAGCAGCATCTCTTGTTGAGGCTTCTGAGACTGCAAAGTGTCTGGAACTGCTACGCTTATACTCCATCACAGGGACAGTAACACTACTGAGGCTGGCGAGCTCCACACTATCACCACCACCTAGGTCGCTGTTTCCAATCATCCGGGCTGTCTGCATGTTCTCCGGTACGTTGGTACCCTGCACCAATCCTCATGGAACATCTCCACTGCAATGTGCTATCTCCACTTACATGCCCACGGCATGTTGTGACAGTAAAGCTGTTGCATTTGTGAGGCGATGGACAGATCTGCTAAATTCATCCAATCTACCCATCAATTGGTGATGGCAACTATGGTGGGTGACATGGTCCTGCTGCATTACTGTGCAAAGTTCCTTAGTGACATTTGTCATCTCCCTTAACTTGTCTGCTGTTGCTTTCTGTCCTTCCAACACTATTGCATTTAGCTGGCACATGCTGTGATTGAGAGACACCAACTGCCTGTGCATTGATTTTGATGTGCTTACATTGTAGGCGCTGTACCTTCAACATTGATGCCTCTAGACTGCCAAACATAGATGGGCCCTCACCTTCCTCTGAGCTCTACCTGACATCTGCTCTACATCTCCTCAGGGGCGTGTATTGGCATGGGAAAAGGGACCGACATCTGTGAGTGCAGCTATCCTCCGAAGGTGGTGTATGCATGACTTCTGTCAAGTCATCGGACTCCAGATTGAACTCAGGTAGTGGTTACACTGTTGCCCTGCATCTGGGTTGTGCAGGTGTTATGGACACATTTGACTTCAGACCGCGGCTGGTTTTTACTCATTCCTATCAGTTTCTGTTTCTGCTGCATGTGGTGCAGGGACATCTGCAACATCAATGAACAGTATTTCAGTCATAAATTACTTTTGCATGTCTCAGTTCACAGTTTCATTTTGAAGTAAATAGTTTCCCTGATATAATCTTTCTGCTTGTTATTTGTCTTGTCTGTCAGTGTGGGGATGCACAATGCTGCAATGTTTGATCTTGGTTCACTGTTGGAGTATGGACCACCACTCCCATAAGGCATTGTTGGCTTGCATGGAATGTGTGGCATGGGCTATTTTAATCAGTGAGTGCTAACACTGATTTTCTCTAGGAAACAATTTTGCCTGCACATATGGTAATTCAAATAATTGTTGTCCTTAGCTTTGCTGGTGCCTGCTGTGGCTGAGGTGTCTATTTCGGTGACCCCAACAATGACTTCAGGCTGCAGAGTTGCTTCCACCATGTCCTCCAAGGGGGGCTGATTGTGTCTGGGTGTATGGTCCTCTGCCAGCGCTCCAGTAGCTACCCTCTCCTTTGCACATGTACGTAAATCGTAGCAGGGCTAGCATCTCTCCTCAATGGAGCACTGCACCACACCCACCACACTGATCTTTGTCTGGATGTCACTCTATAATTTGTTCTTCTCACTCTCTAGGACATGTAGTGAGTTTTTCAAGAATAGCTTGTCATGGCTCTTCACCACTTCTTCAGCAAGCACCTCTAGTTCCTGATCACTGAATTTCAGCTTCCTCTACCTGCCTCCAGCATCCTTGGCATTCCCTTCAGTGGCCATGGTGTGTTTAGGTCCTGACAGACACTCTTGACTGGGTCCCTCATGCTCAGCTCAGTGAGTCTGCCACCTCCTGTGGCTCAGGCTTCTGGAAACAGCATGGAGAGCCCCACTTTCTACTTGTGAGGTCATCAAGCTGCTCCAGAACGCAAAAATCGCAAATTGCGAATACCAAATAGCAATTCGCTATTTTACTGAATCACTATTTGGGAATCGCTATATGTGATTGCGAATTTTAGGTAATCAAAAATATTTTGTGAATATGTTGTTACATCACATTAGGGAATTTCAAATACCGATTCCGTAAAAATCGCTATTTGGTAATCGTTAATGGGGTGCATCATACATATGGCCCCAATTATCAGGATAACACGGAACCCAGGCAAATTGGGTGCTAAAGTGGTTCATTAACTACAGAAGAAAACGATTGAAGAAGAAAGATAAATCTATGTTTGCATTGCGGTAAGGCAGGGCACCTTGCCCGTGAGGGTACGGTCAAGCTTAAAGAGATTCAAAAGAATGTTACAGTAATGTCTGGATGCAGGAAAACTAGAGAGCCTGGCGGACATAGGGGGTCAGCCAGGCAGGTAAGGTCCTAATGCAGAAACCCAATTTTGGCAAACACTTCACATAAAGTCCCACAACGCTTTAATATTTGTTACTTTAAAACTTTTAAATCCACAGAGGAAGGTATTAACTATACTTTTCGATTCTGGAGCTACGGGAAATGTTTTTGATCTAGTTTTGGCCAGGACTTTGCATATACCTCCTGTTAAGAAAAAAACAGTTAGAGCTGTGGATGGCTCCAACTTTCTTTTGGAATGATTACTTATAAAATTGTTCCTATTACTGTTGTATGAGAGAATGGGCACACAGAGATCTTGACCTTTCACCTCATAGGCACAGATACCTTTGGCACTATTTTAAGGGGCCCCGTGAATTCAACTTCACAATCCACTTATTGATTGGCCCTGTAGCCTTGTCACCCTGGGTTCCCATTTTTGTTCAAACCATTGTTATAAAGATCCGCAGGACGTTATGTCTCCATTGATGTGTGGCATTAACAGAAGAATGCACAACTCAAATTCCTATAGAATATCAGAACTTTCATTATGTTTTTGATGAACAAAGGCTACACAATTACCTCCCTACAGAGAATTTATTTAATGCATAGATTTAAATCAAGGCGCTGTGCTTCCTTGCAGTTGCATCTACGCTCTCTCTGAACTAGAGACTAAATACCTGAAAAATACTTGGATGAGTTACTAGCCTTGGTTTTCATTTCTCATTCCACTGCCCCTGCCTCAACATCACTTTTTTTGTACCAAAGAAGAATGATGAATGAAGGACGTGCATAGACTATAGGGCCTGAATATAGTTACTGTTAAGAACAGATATCCATTGCCTCGATAAAATTCATGCTCAGTCAAGTTCGGCAGACCACGGTTTACACTAAACTAGATCAGCGAGGAGCATATCACCTCATCTGTGCAAAAGAAGGCGACAAGTGGAAAACGGCCTTTGGACCAAATTTGGGTTATTTGAGTATACAGTCATGCCTTTTGGGTTACGTCATTAATGACCCTGCAGCATTCCAGTATTTCATAAACAAGGCTTTGCAAGATCTTCTGGACATTTGTATAGTTGTATACATCAATGACATCATCATTTATTACCAAAACATGACAAAACACATAGAGCATGTCAGGAAGGAGCTGCAACAAACCGAGAACATGACCATTTTGTTAAACTAGACAAATGCACCTTTCACACTCAATCTGTTGATGTTCTGGGATATTTCCTATACATGGAAGGCATTGCCATGGATTGGAAAAAGATGCAGGTGATACTGGATTGGCCCACACCAACCACAGTAAAAGAGGTACAAAGTTTCATTGGATTTGCAAACTTTAATAGGTGCTTTATCACCCATTTCTCAAACATAGTAAGCCCAATTACCAATTTTTTGCAAAAAAGGTGCCTTTTGTCTGGTCCCAGGAGGCCAATGTGCATTCAAATTACTCAAAGAGAAATTCAACACAGCTCCAGTGCTCAGACATCTGGATCCCAACTTACCATACTTTGTAGAGGCAGATGCCTCTCAGGTTGCCGTAGGAGGTATTCTGTTGTGACCTGACAGCACCACAGGGCACATGCATCCAGTAGCATTCTTCTCTAAAAAGTTGTTTCCAGCTGAACAGAACTATACAGTTGCCAAATGAGAACTACTGGCAATTAAATTATGTTTCCAAGAATGGTGAAAGTAAATGTGAGGGCCACAACATACCACTACAATATATACTGATCATAAGAGTCTCCATTTCTTGAGATCATTCAAAGCACTGATCTATAAACAAGTAAAGTGGTTGTTGTTCTTCGGCTAATACACTTTCAGCATTGCCTATCATCCAGGCACACAACAGACTAAGGCAGACCTGATATCCAGGTGGCATTACTGGAATCAGATTTCTTTGGACCAGGCACCACAGAGCATCATAGCACAGTAACACATAATAGGTCTTTGCAAACAAGTCATTTCTGAACAGGATTAGACAAAGCATGAGCCAGGAGGTCTTAGATTCTCGGGTAACTGATAAAGAAAATCATGCCCATAATAATGTTCCATATCATGGTACCACTTTATTTGTTCCCTTTAAGGAATTAAGACAAGGGGCAATAACTTGGTATCATGATACTCCCTGGCTGATCATCCTGGAATTCACAAAGTCTTAGCTGATTGTCAGTGAGGGTTTTGGTGGCCAACACTGTCCAAGGATGTGCATGATTATGTACAGAATTGCCCCTTCTGTTCTCAGAACAAGACTTCTCACACTGTCCCTGCAGGTCTGTTAAGGAACCATGCCTCTACTCTCACATCTCTGGCATATTATAGGTATAGATTTCATTAAAAAATGTCCCAACTGCAACAGTTACAATACTATTTGGGTAGTTGTTGGCCTATTTTCTGAAAGGGCACATGTTGTTGCCTTAAAACAAATACCCAATGCCAAGACTCTTTTCACCCTGTTTGTGCAGCATATCCTGTGGTTACATTACCTGCCCTCCGTCATTAGCTCCAACAGAGGCCCACAGCTAATTTCCGGGTTCTGGCACAATCTTTGCATACTATTGGACATTGACACTCAAGTCTTGTCTGCTTATCACCCACAAAGCTATGGGTTTACAGAGCAAGTTAGTCAAGTACTCAGACACTGAAGTCTTTTAACTTCAACTCCTAAGGAGTGGGAGTCCTTGTTACATTTTGTTGAGTTTGCATATAGCAATTCACAGCATTCTGCCACTAGGCTATCTCCTTTCTATTGTATAACAGGCAGTAATCCACAAATGTTACCTGAAAATATTGTTAAAACATCAGAAAGTGTACCTGAAATACAAAACTTTGTAAAGCACCTCTCTGATTCTCAACAAGAAGTTTTGCTATACTTACAACAGGCTAAAGTAAACATGGAGAGAAATGCTATTAAACCTTGTCAACCACCATCACATTACAAAAGCAGTGATCAGGTTTGGCTTGCCACAAAAACGTACTGCTACATTGTCCTCGCAAATTGCAACCTTAATTTATTGGTCCCTTTCCAATTGAAAAAATGTATTAATCCTGTGGCAGTCCAGTGCCAGCTGTCAGATAATTTGCCTGTTCACCCTGTGTTCTATGTTTCTCTCCTCAAACCATATCATGCCCAAACATGTTCCACTCCTCGTTCTGCACCTGTAAACCTTGATTGTCACCTAGATTTTGAAGTCCAAAGGATTCTTGATTTACAGCCTGTTAAGGGTCACTTGTTTGGAAAGGGTATGGTCCAGATGAAAATCCTTGGGAACCAGCTCACCTGGGTCATTCATTTCATGCCCACCACCCTGACAAAAGAAGCCTGGTAGGTTGGGGAGAATGGTAACAGCTTCATCTTGTGCCCTGTATGCTGTGGGGTTTACTCATCAGGCTCATGTCATCCTTCCCTTGTGGTGCCTCCCGGTAGTGAGCAAACCAAGTCATCCATCTTTTTGGCACCTTCCTGTCTCAAGCGTTCCATGCCCCCCCCAAGAAGCTTAAACCATTGATCCTCCTGTTCTGTTGCTATGCAGGTTTGTTTTGTTTCCAGCAGATTATCATGTGTCTTTTAGGACAAGTTACACTATCCATTGTGACCATTTTAATTTTACCATCATGCACTTGAGTTCCAGTATACTTGTTAAGTGTTATCAATTACTATTTGCATCTGATATCTCCAAAGCCTCATATCCACTGTATCTAACACGTGATCCCATGGTTCATTGGAAGTTTCCACACGGTCATTTGGGATATGCCTTTCTGGAACACTCTTTCCTTCCAGTATAAATACCCACCTTTGAGCCAGCATTGGAGCATTGTCCCCGCACTCACCTCCTGAGTCACCCGGAACTTCCAGTGCTCTAGCTTGCCAAGCCTTCCTGATGATTGCATGATCCAGGCATCTGCAACGTTTCCAATGGCATCCTTCATGATCTGCGATTCTGCCTCCCCTTCAGTTTCTTGCCCCAAATCTCCTGTCGTCTTCAGATTCCAGTTCAGGTACTGTCGCAACTAAGTACTTTCCCCTCAGGTTAGTGCACACTTATCCATAGATTAGCAGAAAATCAAAAGACTTAGGCCTTCATTATAACCCTGTGGTCGGTGATAAAGCTGCGGTAATACAGCCATCATGCCGGCGGTAAAAAAAAATGGAATTATGACAATGGCTGAAACCGCTCACACAGACAGTCACTTTAACACACCGACCATCACGGCGGTAGCAACAAGCACCACAGCGGTAACCGCCAACAGTCAGGCGGAAGACAATGTACCGCCCACAGTATTACAACTGGCCTATCTGTCACCTTTTCTGGGGCAGTACCAACAACATCAAAAGCACGGCGGAACCAGTACACAGAAGGCAAAGGACTCACCTCTGGAGACTCAAGGAAGAACCACAATGCCATGGAGCCCGAACTGCAGATCTTTCCCATGCTGGTCTACATTCTCCCACACCAGGAATACCAACGCTGGCGATGACAACCATGGTGAGTACTGCCGCCTAGCACGCAGGGTAGAGGGGAGAAAAAAGAGAGTGACACACACACGCAACACGCAACACCCCCACCCCCAACATCATATATCCACCCTGTGCCCCTCAGGAATAATGCAAGGACAAAAGGAATAGATTAAAGTGAGTCTATTAAGATAAAATACTAGAAATACGTCCTCACAAATCAAAACAGTATTTACATATATACAAATAGAGGGACACTGCCCAGTCCATAATGTCCGTGGGCCACAGGGCCATATCACATAGGCCAAGGCCCCTCTTGACTCCTGCCTCAACATGGAGAGAACACTGCTGGGGCATCAGGTCAAAAATACACAGGCACCTCAGGGGAAAGGGAAAAAGGGGGGCACCACAGCCAGAAGATGGTACAACGCCACTGGTCCTGGAGGGGGCTACATGTCCTCTGCGATGTCCTGGGGAGTGCAAAGCAACAGTCTCTCAAGTGGGTGGTTTGCCCACTGCTTGGGCCTGAGGAGTGCAAGGCCACAGTCTCTCAAGTGGGTGGTTTTCCCACTGCTTGGTCCTGGGAGTGCAAAGCCACAGTCTCTCAAGTTGGTGGTTTGTCCATTGCTTGGTCCTGGGGAGTGCAAGGCCACAGTCTCTAGTAGATGCCCTCTTCCACTGGTTCTGGAGGGGGGCTTGTGCCCAGTGTGCTTCATCCTGGCAAGGAGGGGGTGAGTGGATGCCTTCTTCCACTGGTTCTGGAGAAGGCTTTGTGCCCTGTGATGCAGCACTTGGGAAATACAAGGTCACAGTCTCTCACGTGTGTAATATCCACAAGATGTGCAATGGGCAGGATGCATAACACTCCATGGAGGCAGGACTACAGCCGATCCGCCAGCGGGGATGGCTGCACAGTGGTGGCAGTGCTGGTGCTGGTGTTGGTGCTGCCAGTGGTGGTGGGAGGATCCAGCCCTTCCCCTGTGGCGTCAGACGGCTGCCCACTGGGGCTGCTGCCAGTTGGTCTGGTGGCGGTGCAGGTGGCGATGCTGGTGGCTGTGCTGCCAGTGGTGGGGGGAGGCTCCAGCCCTTACTCTGCAGCCTCAGACGGCTGAAGCGCCACAGTTGGTGGGGGGGGGGCTCAGATACTGTCACAGCACCAAGCCTCCTGTACCTCCTGCCTGCATGGGCTGACCCTTTGCCCTTGCCCTTGGCAGCTGGTGGTGCCTCCTTATACTTGCCCTTGGCAGCTGGTGGTGCCTCCTTCCCCTTGGCAGCTGGTGGTGCATCCTTGCCCTTGGCAGCTAGTGGTGCCTCCTTGCCTCCTTGCCCTTGCCCTTGGCAACTAGTGCAGGCACACTGCCAGTGCCAGTGCTGAGGGGCGTGTGCGGATAGGCGTGATGGTGCTAGTGGATGAGGATGTAGTGTATGCAGGTGTGAGTGTAGACGCTACTAGGAAGGAGGTGGATGACGAGGAGGAGGGGGACACATTGGAGGCAGTGGATGTTGGTATGTCTGCTTCTGGATGGTGTTTGTGTGAGTGCATGTGGGATGATGTGTGGTGCTTGTGTTTGCCTGAACCACTCCTGTGTGTTGTCCTGGGTGCATGCTGGTCTGAATGTGTGCTTGGGTTAGGTTGGGGCTCAGGGGAATGGGACTGGGTAGAGGAAGTTGGAGAGGGAGGCTAGAGACAGGGACAATTGCTGCCATCAGGGTGGAGGCCAGAACCTGCAATGATCTATGTTGAGCCGCCACGCCAGAGTGACTGCCCTCCAGGAATGCAGTTGTATGTTGCAAATGCCCTGCCAGCCCCTGGATGGCATTCACAATGGTATACTGCCCAACAGAGATGGATCGCAGGAGGTCAATAGCCTCTCCTCACTCAGGGCCGCAGGGCTAACTGGGGCAGGGCCTGAGGTGCCTGGGGCGAAGGAGATGCCCACCCTCCTGGGTGAACGGGTAAGGGAAACTCACTGAGGGGCTACTGGGAGGGTGGTGCTGGTACAGGGGAGGTGGCTGTACCTGCCATTGGGGTGGGCACAGAGGTATCCGCCACTCCCAAGGAGCTTCCATCGGAGGATGTATCACTTTGAGAACTGTCCCCTCCAGTCTCTGCCGTGGTGCTCCCCTCGCCCTCAGTCCCACTGGTGAGCCCACTTTCTGTGGATTCTGCCTCATGGGCCCTGTGGGATTCAGCTCCCTCCTTTGCAGGTGCCTCTGCTCCTCTGGCAGATTATGATAATGCACAGAAGGACAGGGTGACAAAACAAAAAGGGGGGGCGGAGACAGAGGATACACTTGGTCAATGCCAGCAACAACACCACTGTTGGCGTGCACAACACACAGGGGACAGCTCTACGCACTAAGCGACGCGCTACCAGTCACAATGCTAATCACCAGGCCATGGACAGTGATACCTAACGCCTACATACCTGAGACCCACAGATCCCTGCCCAGTAGTGGATGCCCACTAGCATGTTTGGGGGTGGAGTGCATCACCCCCTGCCCAACATGGAACCTACCCTGCAATGTCCGGCCTGGCCTAGGGGCACCCACAGGCGCACATCCCCCACCCAGAGACCACCCCTCCACGCGCAAATTGTATATTGGGAACTGTACTCACCCCCTTGTGGCTGCTGTGATGGCCTCAAGCACCCATCCAGTTCCGGATAGACCACCATCAGTTCAGGGGGGGCAGGCCATTGCACCTAACTGCGTCACAGCAGACATAAGCACATTTTGGGACTAAACATCAACATACTGGTTCTGTCACAATATGCAATGCATTGTACATTGAGGAAATGTTGAAAACTGACCAGATGCTCATCATTTTTCCCCCTAGATTACAACCGCTGAGGATTATTAGAAGATGGAGAAATCCCCCGTGTACAGGCCCCTTGGTGGACTTGGCAACAATGGAGGACAGGCACATTATCTTCACCTACAGACTTGATAGTGCCACAATCCAAGAGCTTTGTCCCATTGGTGCCAGGCCTGATCTCAGCTATCTGTCAGCCCACTGGGATCTCCCCTCTTGTGCAAGTCCCATCTATGCTCCAATTCTTGGCAAGTCGCTCCTTCCAAGTGACAGTGGCCTGGGCAGCAGGAATGTCACAGCCAATGTTCCCAAACGTGCTGACCAGAGTGTTGTCTGTGCTGATGAAGCACATGTGCAGCTACGTCGTATTCCCCAAGGTGGAAGATTTGGTCACAGTGAAAGATGACTTCTATGCAAAGGGACATATCCCCAACATTGTTGGGGCAATTGATGGTACACATATTGCCTATGTTCCCACAGGAGAAATTAACAGGTGTTCTAAAATCGAAAGAGCTTTCACTCGATGAATGTTCAGATAGTGTGCCTGGTGGACCAGTACATCTCCCATGTCAATGCAAAGTATCCTGGGTCTCTGCATGGTGCCTATATCCTGAGTAATAGCAGCATCCCATATGTGACGGCTCAACTCCAGAGGCCCTGGGTGTGGCTAATAGGTAAGCCCATTGTCCCCACCCAGTGTATATTGGTATATGGGTGTGGGGTTGGCCCTAAGGGTGAGTGTCTGGCTAAGAGGTATCCCTGGATATCTGCAGGTGACTCTGGTTACCCCAACCTCTCATGGCTACTGACCCCAATGAGGAATCCCAGGACAAGGGCAAAGGAACGTAACAATGAGGCACATGGGTGAACAAGGAGGATCATTGAGCGCACCTTTGGCCTCCTGAAGGTCAGATTCCGGTTCTTCCATCTGACAGGTGAATCCCTTTACTACTCACCCAAGAAGGTGTGCCAGATCATCGTGGCATGTTGCATTTTGCACAACCTTGCCTTGAAACGCCAGGTGCCTTTTCTGCAGGAGGATGAGGCTGGAGATGGGCGTGTGGCAGTGGTGGAGCCTGTGGACAGTGACGAAGATGAGGTAGAGGATGAGGATTTGGACAACAGGGGGGGAATGGTTGTTGCTGGCACCTCCTGTCCGGTGACGTTGGGTGTGGGACCTGTGGTGTGTAAATGCAGTGTTAATGCTTTTGCTTGTGACATCTTGTGCATGGGTGTGTTGCCCTGTGTGGTTCTAAGTGCCCTGTCAGCTTTGCCTTGTGTGAGTAGTTATTTTGTGGGCTAGCTGGCTCTCTCTAGTGTGCATGCTGTGGTGATGGGTGTCCATGCAGGGCTGTGAGTGATATCCATGCATTGGTGGTGCGTGTAGGGATGGGTACTGGGATGGGTGGGTTGTGATGGTGGGGTGTATGTGAGGTGGTGGGGTGATGGGGGTGAGGGTAGGGGTGGGGTTATGTGATGGCATGCAGGTAGGGGGGGTGATAGTAATAGAGATTAGACTTACCAGAGTCCAGTCCTCCTTCTACTCCTGCCAGGCCCTCAGGATGCAGTATTGCCAAGACTTGTTCCTCCCATGTTGTTAGTTGTGGGGGAGGAGGTGGGGGTCCACCGCCAGTCCTCTGTACAGCTATCTGGAGTCTTGCAACCACGGAATGCACCTTCCCCCACAGGTCGTTCCTCCTCTTCCTGATGTCATCCCTTGTTCTGGGGTGCTGTCACAAGGCGTTGACCCTGTCTACGATTCTCCGCCATAGCTCCATCTTCCTTGCAATGGATGTCTGCTGCACCTGTGATCCGAATAGCTGTGGCTCTACCCGGATGGTTCCTTCAGTAATACAAGTTAATCTTTTATTGTTTTATTCCATCCACCTTTCCCCTCTGGGGCATTTTTCAGAACCAGACAGTTGTTACTTTTCACTAAGCTTTGCCAGCTAGGATTGGAGGTCCAGCATGGTCTCCGTGGTTGGAACCAGGTGAGTGCATGACAGGTGAAGGAAATCAAACTGGCCATGGTGAGGAGACCTCCCCTCAAACCAGGTTATCCACCGTCTGTGGGGTGAGTTAAGGGGAGATCATTGAGCTCAGGGTGGATGAGTCCCTACAGTCATCACTGGAGCTTGGTCTTGGTCCAGATTGCATCTAGTTCAGGGGCTCTGGAAATCAGCAGTCTGGTGGGCACTGGGTACGCTTGCTGTACCACATATATGGGAGATAAGACTATGGGGCAAAGATAAGCCTACGGGACAAACTCAACTCAGAGCCAGCACCCATTATAAAGTGTGCCCTAAGCGTTCTCCACACCAGAATACCAGTGATCCAAGGATTGGTATAGCGTTATAGGTTAGCCCAAGAAAACTTGTAAGGCAGAGTGCATTTTAATTAAAAGGTTGGATATAAACTTTTAAGTTTTACCTGTCCTGGTAGTGAAAAATTCACAAATCTTTTTTTTACCACAGTGAGGCCTAATCTCCCTTAGGATAACATTGAGTTGCCATAATACATTTAGGCCCATATTTATACTTTTTGACGCAAAACTGCACCAACGCAGTTTTGCGTCAAAAAAATTAGCGCCGGCTAACGCCTTTCTGAAGCGCCATGCGGGCGCCGTATTTATAGAATGACGTTAGCCGGCGTTAGCCGACCGGCGCTGCCTGGTGTGCGTGGAAAAAAACCACATACACCAGGCAGCGCCGGCGTAGGGGAAAATGGCGTATGGGCGTCTCAAAATGGGGCAAGTCAGGTTGAGTCAAAAAAATCGCCTTAACCTGATTTGCGCCATTTTTTTACGACGCCCATCCCCCAATAACATGACTCCTGTCTTAGCAAAGACAGGAGTCATGCCCCCTTGCCCAATGGCCATGCCCAGGGGACTTATGTCCCCTGGGCATGGTCATTGGGCATAGTGGCATGTAGGGGGGCACAAAGCAGGCCCCCCTATGCCACAAAAAAAAAAAAAAAACTTACCTGAACTTACCTTAATGTCCCTGGGGTGGGTCCCTCCATCCTTGGGTGTCCTCCTGGGGTGGGCAAGGGTGGCAGGGGGTGTCCCTGGAGGCAGGGGAGGGCACCTCTGGGCTCATTCTGAGCCCACAGGTCCCTTAAAGCCTGCCCTGACCCAGGCGTTAAAAAGAGGCGCAAATGCAGGGTTTTTTGCCCCGCCCACTCCCGGGCGTGATTTTTGCCCGGGAGTATAAATACCACGCACATGCCTCGGAGTCAATTTTTTAGACGGGAACGCCTCCTTTGCATATCATTAACGCAAGGAAGGTGTTCACGCCAAAAAATGAGGCTAACTCCATGAACTTTGGCGCTAGACGCGTCTAACGCCAAAGTATAAATATGGCGTTAGTTTTGCGTCGAATTTGCGTCGAAAAAAACGACGCAATTTCGGCGCAAACGGAGTATAAATATGCCCCTTAATAAGTGCTAATCTTTGATTGTTCAGACCTATTTGGTGCTTGTAGCTGCTTCTGGGTTACATGACTGGGTGTAGTAGGCAGTTGGCTTTTGTTTATTCCTCCCCAACAGTCAAACAATGGAAGGGTTATGTGTGCCTGGATAGGCCATCACTGGCAGTTTGGGTGGTGTGACGATAGGCACAATTCTACTTAAAGGTCAATAGGCTGTGCCCTGCCTTTATAGAAAAATTTCACACTAGTGCATTGTGCCTGTAATCAGGCTGGAACAAGGGCAGGGGAGGCAGGAAACTCCAAGCACTTCAAAGGAAAATCTCTAGAAACATTCCCTACTTCAAAGAAAGCACCAGGTATAAAAATAAGACCCTCTAACCCACTCTTCAGTACACTTTTTGGACCTGCAGAAGGATGGTAAGAGGTCTGCTGGTTGCTGTAGCCTGTTGTGTATTTCATGATACTGCTTTGTTGCACCTGAAACAACTGCTTTGCTGCCTGAAGCATGCCAGAAAAATAAGACGGTGAAGGCAAAAGGTTTAGGGGAAGACCACCCTAATACTGACAGATCCAACACCTGCCCCCTCAGTGACGAGATTCAGCATGTCCCGCAGAAGGCCACACTTGTCTGGACTGACCCTTGAGAACTACCATCAGAGGTTCAGGGACAGCCACAATCTCCAAAAACAGTCTTGGATGGATTTCTTGGACTATTCCAGGAAGGCACTTAATGGCTGGGTGAGGAGCAGCAAGGTTAATAATTATGTTGGGCTGTAGAACTTGATCTTTAGGGAGCACATGCTTAGTACTTATTTTACAGAGTTGCACCATTACCTTGTGGGTAGTAAGCCCACTGACTCAAGTAAGCTTGCTAAGAAGACGGTCCTCTGGCTGGGTCAGTACCATAGTGTCCAAGAAGAAATCAGTGGGGGGGCTTCCAAAAGTGTGGTAAGGGTTCCCTCCAGAAGAAGGAGGGGGAAAAAAAAAATTAGAAGGCGTTCTAACTAGGCCCACAAAATAGTTCACAAGGGAAAGGGACCCAGCCCCAATCTGACCACAAAAAAATGGGTTTGCAAATAAGAACACTCGTAAGTTTGTCCCTAAATGTTATCAGAGTTGCCAGTTCAGGCATACAAATGGAGGTACCAAGTGCCCCTAGAGTTCACAACACCCTCTAGTGGGCATACCCCTGGGTTGGCCAGTGTAGCACTTGGAGAGGAGATGGCCCCAGTTAGTGTGTGGGAGACAGCTGAGGTCACTCTAATGTACCTGGGTGACAGAGAGATGATGCTCAAAGCCCACCTGCCTTCTAATGATTCAAAGTATAAGCAGTGCGTTGCTATCAGTGAGCAGAGGGTAGAGACGCTGAGAGACACAGGAGTCAGCATGGTGTGCTCAGAGCAGGTGTTACACAATACCTTCCATCAGGTTATAGTAGCAGACAGCTGTGACAGCCATTACCCAATCGCTCTGGGTTCTTTTGCTTGCGGGGGGAGTCTCAGGTTCTGTTAAGGTAACTGTTAGCCCTGCCATGCCTGCTGATCATTTGTTAGAAAATGGTCTGGAGCACCCTGCCTGGAAAGAAGTGGAGCTCTGGTCACACCTGGAAATGTTGGGGTTAACTGCATATGCCTGCATGACCACACAGTCCATGGCTGCCCAGAAGGGGAGTCAAGGAAGCCTGGAGCGTGGCAGAATGGACCAGGCAGATGCCAAGGAAGGAAAGGGCAGGGGGCATGGGAAACCAGCCCCTGAAACTCCCACAGTACAGGTGGATGGGGGCACCAGAGGAGGCCGATCAGGAGTATACTAGGATGGACATTGCCTCCCTAGGAGACCTACCTGAGCATGTTGGATGGCATATAGAGGATGGGTCTATCAGGGAGGAGTTCTTCCAAGCATAGAAAGAATGTTCAACCTTAGCAGGCATGAGATGGAAAGCTGAAGCCCAAGCAGCTGGTGACATCTTTGAAAATCACTTCATTTATTGGGAGAATGGCTTCTGTATAGTGAGCTTAAAGTACCTATGCA
The DNA here is from genome assembly GCF_031143425.1 of Pleurodeles waltl. Classification (NCBI taxonomy): domain Eukaryota; kingdom Metazoa; phylum Chordata; class Amphibia; order Caudata; family Salamandridae; genus Pleurodeles; species Pleurodeles waltl. The sequence goes on from NC_090444.1 coordinate 1,743,923,859, forward strand.
TGGGGTAACAAATGTATTGGTGGTTCCCCCAGTGCTAAAGGGCCATCCCACTGAGATAACCCTGTGAGGACATCTGGGGCTGGACAAGACACTTGCTAGGTTTCTCCCACTTTTCTTGTCCCTAGATGAAGACATCCTTAGATACCTTCTATAGGACTTCTCACTTGCCAGGCCAGTAGAAAAGCAGGAAAAAGTTAAAAGCTCCCCTGAATCCCTTACCTGTCAGTGGCATGCCCGTTGAAAGGGTGGGTATCAATATTGTTGAACCTTTGGACCCTTGAAACTGCTCTGGGCAATAGTTTTATCCTGGTTAAGGTAGGCCATTCTACCAGGTATCCACTGGCAACACTCTGCAGACTGTGACGAGGGGAACCAACTTCATGTCTGCCTACATGAACTCCATGTGGGAAGAGTGTAGAGTAACTGTAGGAAGCTGGGGTTTTGCTGCAGTCCCACCCTGCATGCTTTTTACCTGGTTTTTGATGCAACTTTGACTGAAGTGCACTGGGTTCCTGCTAGCCAGATCCCCAGTGCCAGTGTTCCTTCCCCAAAATAAGACACCTGGTCACTTGATCTCCAAGGGGCTAGGCCCTTTAGCACCTCTGTATGTCTCTAGTAAATAGTACCTCTGTTATCTAGGGCCTAGGCACTAAGGGCCATATTTATACTTTTTGACGCAAAACTGCGCCGCCGCAGTTTTGTGTCAAAAATGTTACCGCCGGCTAACGCCATTTCGTAGCGCCGTGCGGGCGTCAAATTTATACTTTGACGCACGGCGGCGCAATCAACAGGTGGGAGTCACTTTTTTTTACGCACATCGCGGCGTCAAGTCGTAAAGGAAAACGACGTTAACGCAGCGTAAATGACTGTGGGTCGATTTACGACACCGCAACCCGGATATGCGCCGTTTCTTTTGACGCAATAGCGTCAAAAATACCCGTGAACACTGCCCTTTCAGCAGAGGAGAGCCAAAATGGATCCCAGATGCCACTACAGACCCCAGGAAGATGACAGCAGATCAGGAACCAGCCAGGACGATCCATACAAGAACCAGGACATATATAGAAAAAAAAGAAAGTGTCGCTTCAGTGCAGAGGAGCAGGAAATCCTGGTTAAAGAGGTGACGGAACACCAGCACCAACTGTTTATCACCTCTAGGTTGCCAATCAGTAGGAGAGAGGCCATATGGCAACAAATTGTTGACAAGATCAACAGTGTGGCTGAAGTACGCAGAACAGTCACCGAGTGTGAGAAACGCTGGCATGACTGCAAACGTAGGACAAAGGAAAAAATAGCCAGGAACAGGAAGGCAGCACTGCAGACTGGAGGTGGGAGTCCAGCACACCAGGAGGCCCTGGACCACATGGAGGAGATGGTTGCAGCCGTCATCCCCGAGGAGATCCTCACAGGGATTCAAGGACAGGATAGTGCAGACTACCACGAGACAACGCACATGCAGGGTAAGTCGCATGGGGATTAAAAATACAATAATGTTGACTGTAAGCAGGGGGGAAATACCTACTGCACATTGCATGTAAGTCATCATATACATGGAGTGGCATGGGTAAAGGGCCACCGCAGGGGGGCATGGCCTGCACATACAGAAGCTGGGGCACAACATAACACTACACCAACAACAGTCCCATGGGGGCATCCTGTCATGCCAGCAATGGAGCAAAGGGAAAGCCTCGACAGGAGGCAAGGCCACTACGTCAAACTTACATCCTGGCACTCGTCAGCCAAAATATCTCCTACATTAACTAGGGCCCTATCAGAAATCCTCTAGCCAAAACAACAACTGCAATGTAACTGCAACAACAGTTGACACTACCACCTCTGATCTCTGTGCAGCTATAGTAGCCAATGGCAGTAACCTCCCCATGGAACATACATGCCTAAATTAGGGGGTGAGGGTGACATCTGCAACAATCTCCTGAAACAAGACAAAGGCCCCAGTACACGCAAATGTCAATGCCTATAGTTGTCACATACATCAGCCAAAGTAAACAGCAATAGGAGCGAAACAGCACTAAGGACACACCCATGCTGCATATGTCAGGGTCCTTCCCGTACCTGGCAAACAAGGCAACATCACAAAAGTCATACTGCTCAGACAACAGCATTGAGGAGGGGACACATGGAACTGGTCACTGAAATACACCTGCACAGTCAGAGGACCAAATAGGACACTGATACGATAATCAGGGCAATCCAATGTAACACACATTACCCAACATCAGCAGGACACATTAACAATGTCAACATCCATATCACATCATAACATTGCCATGCATAGGATATGCCACATGTCAATTACATTTAAGTCAATGTGAACAATCAGGGATTGGGGCAGGGCCTGAGAGGCAATTGTGCTGCCAGGACCATCAGAACACCCACAGCCAGTGAAAGGTCTCACCATGAGAATGGATATACACGGAGGGTTGAGTAGGACAAAAAGCTGGCTATTCTCTATTTGGTATAAAGCAACACCTAGAGACAAGTAGGCAGACAAGTCTGATAACTCAATATCATACATGTGACACACAGGTGGGCCATAGGCCTATAACAATGCCCATATGAAGGACAGCAGATACCAATACCAAACAAGACCACAAAGTGAATTCATCAAAAGGCAGGCATGTTACGTCAAAATTGTCACAACACAGACACACTAATTGTACCCTGTTTCATTGCAGAGGAAGATGGATCTCCTGCCGATATGCCTGTCCCAGATTTCCTTGATGACATGGATGACGAGCCCATAAACATTCCCCAGGAGACCATCCAAAAGGTCCTTGAAACCCTCCAGACCCCACCTTCAGTCACAAGGAGGAACACAGAACAAGCAGCCATCACAGAAGAACCACCCACCACCCCAATTGCAAGACCTGCCAGCTCCTACACAGCTGAGGACTCTGACGACACTGGCACCAGCTTTGAAAGAACTGTAGTTGGAGTACAGCGGGAGCTGGCCAAGGAGGTGCGGGTGGGGATGCAAAATATGGCAGCCAGCCTTGAGGGGGTGCGCTCGTGCATGATGTCATCTGCAGATCAGGCAGCAGCTATGCAAGCCCTAACATCCATACTGCAAGGACTACACAAAACTGTAAAGGAATTCACCACTGCAGTAAGGGAGTTGCCACAACACCTCGCACCCCAAACTTTCCAATGCATGCACGAATGCAATCATGACTCCCTCAGGGCTGACCTGGCTGCATACCATCGTGATGTGGCTGCTATTCTCAAAAACCAGTAGGCCCTCCTTGCTGCAGTACTGCCCTTAAGACCTTCACAAGGAACAGCCACCGGGATGTCTGACTCCTCGTCTTCTAACGCTGAGGTGTGTGTTGCCCCTTCACAACCAACAACAACAAGGACAAAGCAGGCAACACACACATCAGAAGAAGAAGACATGGAACAGATCACATTCACAAGGAAGTGTACCCGGAAGCACTAGTCCCTGCACCATGGCCTACTTTGACCAAGGTCCTACGTTTTGTCAATTGCCAGTCTCACTACAACTATACTCAATGACTGTTCTGCTAACCACTGTATAACTTGTCAGCATTGCCAGTGAATGTCTCTCTCCTACTAATTGGCAAATCCTGTCCCTCTGCACTGTTGGTAACATCACCCCAGAATGTCAGGAGCATCATCCACACCCCTTCTGTAGGATCACCATGTAAGATTTCACTAGAACGGAGTCAGCAAACCTGGACAATGTACATATTGCACTACAGCACCTATCAATAAATAGCACTTGCACACCTAATATGTCTCTGTGTAATTTGACACATCAACTGTGCAGTAGATAACTCAAAAGTGCCTGTGTGACAACCATGTAGCTTGTCAATACAACTGTCCTGACATCATGTAGTCTGATACATCTGTGCAGTGGCCAGGATTGCATCATAGCCTGCCCATCCTGAGGAGAATAAATGATGAAGGGAGAAACCACACACAATCATGCTGTGTTGGACAGAATAATGCTCCATCAATAGAAATCAAAGTCAACTAATGGTGGCTGATAAATGTGGTCACCATGCAATACTAATACATTGAATTATGCAGTCTAATGTAAGCAAACACAACTAAACACAGCATCAATCAACCTTTCTGAGTAAACTTCCAAAAAAGTACTCATGCTGATTTTTTGCACACATGATCTATGTCAGTAATGAAGACAAGAAGACAAGAGTGTTAACAACACCTCATCTTCAAAGATGTCCCTGAACATCACACTGCAGTCGAACCTAAAAAAATCCCCACAATACCAAGTCTGGAAGCACACTTTGTGATGTAGAAAACATACTCATCAACACAAATCCTTTGTGATCCATGTAAACTCCAAATGGTGGTTCTATCAAATGGTGGATACTTACCAAGTTAGCACAGGGGTAGCTGCCATTTTAAACCTCTTTTTTCTTTGGTTTGTAGCATAGGACACATTGTCATAGAACAACAATCACCTACACTGATGGCAAGGCCATGATCAAGTAGCAGTTAACACATAATGCAAAGGGTTAACTATATATTTATTCATAAGTAATCACACCAGAGGCAACTAAGGAAAAAGTCATACCTACACTAATCTAACCTGACTACTCCTAACCCACAACTGTCCCTAACTAACCTCAGCTAAACTTACTCTACACATATAACAAATCGATCTAAACATCAACCCCCCCACCCACCATTGTGAGACAGGACACATGCAGGACAACACATACTAACCTACACACATACGATACTATCCTAAACAATCATATATATATATTTTTTTTATATTTATTTATATATATATATTTTTTTTCTAAACAGACAGGAACCCCAACATTGACCCCCACCCACACACTTAATAATGAAAAGTAGAAAGAATAAGGACCCCCCACCCTCCTCCCTAACACTAACTAAGCTAACAACCTATACTAACCTAACACTAATCCCCCAAGCCCACTAATCATGATAAAAAGGAAAGAGGAGGGAGGGGAGGGATAAATTTAAAGAGACCATATCAGTCCTGGAGGTTGGCCCTCCGGAGGGTCCGCCTGGTGGACCTGACCCGCTTCTTTATGTAGGCCACATCTTGGCTCAGCTTGTCCACCTTCCTAATGAACTTGTCCATTTTGCGGTCCAAAGCCTGGAATGCCGCAGGGTCAATTGGAGGTGCTGCTGCTGTCTGGGTCCCGGCAGAGGTGCTCTGTGTGGGTGTTGAGCGTAGCCCACTGGACTGTCCTGCAGCTCTTATAATGCTGGGTCCTGGTTGTGCTGCAGAGGCAGGGACAACTGTCCCCGCCGTTGCTGGAGCCACTTGGGGAGAACTGGTGGTTGTGGTGGTGGTGGCTGTAGTGGGCAACGTTGGGCCACCCTGTGGTGAAGCCCACCATGCTCCGGAGGCCCGATTCGCCTGGTATTTTCGGGCCATCCGTCGGAACCCCGACTGCACCTGCAGGATGTGTCGGTACCTCATGGCCCGCCTCTCAAATTCATGCCTCTGTGCGGCACTCATGTTTGCAGCTGTGAAGAGAAAGGGCAACTATTTACCATAGGAAATGCATTGTGTGGAATAGCACAATGGGTCAATTGGAAATTACTTTTACTGTAGTTGTAACAGCTCATATCACCATATAGATCATTGAAAGTCTCAGAGGACGTACATGGGAAGCCTGCATACAAAGGTCATCTCACACATAGCATATACAATTATCTTCATGATGGGTGACATCAGCCTAAACTTCTCATCATAAAAATTACAAATGTAGCCTACATTTATGCTGCACCTCCTCCGCCTATTGCCTGGACTCCATATGTCAGTGTATGTGATAACAATCACAACCCTCAAGATCTGCAATTTGTAATTGGATTTGCTGGTATAGAACTCATGTGCCATAACCGAGTGTGTACACTAGGTTCAAAACAAAGTTTCAAATGGTCACAAGTATGTGTAACATACTGGTTGCTACAGTCTTAGGTACCCTATTCCCAAACACATGGCTGTCTTTGGGGGAGGGCGGGGGGGGTGGGAAAAACAACCAACAATCCCAAAATCGATGCACACCCAGGAGTGTATAGAAAGCTCAACATGTTTTTGCCTCCACACACACAACACCAGTGAAGGGCTATCAACAAATCGGAGTCAGCTAAACCTTGTCCTATCCAAGGTCCACACATGTCAAAATGTACTGACCTAGGCCAACATCACAGACTTCCAGTGAGGCATATTTTTCTACAGACACAGAGGAGCAAGAACACCCATGATCATGAATAGCATGTACACCTAGGCCGTTGCACTGTAGTCCCACACACTTCTAGTACAACTTGTGGAAGTACATGCCCCCGGAAGATCCAACCTACAGTGTACTCAGTACATCGTTTACTAGGGAAGCAGCAGATTTCAGACAAGCCATTTGCAGAAGCTATCTGGGAGAATGTCAGTCTGAAATGCAGACTCAGTCCGAGACGAGTCCCAGAGCAACTCTTACCTTAACTAGTGTATTCCACATGACTCACCCCATTTCCCATAGCGGGCCCTACAGGAATGGCCTACAGACCCAAATTCTGACAAATGGATAAGCATGGGTCAACTCAAAGTGAAGTGATAACTGAAATCCCACTAATGGAACAATACTAATGATTGGGCAGTGCATCAAACCTTGCAATCTGTTCAACACACAGTAGTCCATCATGCATCACCAACAAACATAAAAAATACCACACATGCAACACTCACTGTAGGTGTCGGGGTCCTCAAAATGAGCCACCTCTCCCACTGTGTACGGTGCAGGTCCACCTGTAAAGCATGGAAGGAAGAATATACTCAGAATCCGTGCACTGACAAACAATTGCAAATACAAAGACAATGTGATAATATGACATGAGTAATGAAACACTTTCACACATGCTCATACTGCATGGAATTATTCATGCGCAACATTTACATCGGATGAGTCTCCTGCTACAGTTACACACACTACTACACACATGCAGTGGCCCGGAATGTCATGTGGTGGCAAAGATGCACCTTCATTAGTATGCACCAACAATATAGGTGTGCATTCATCTCATCATGTGCATCCAAGAGAGACACCCAAAAGCTGGTTACTTGAGGACTGCCTGACCTCTCAAACAGCCTATGTGGTCATGACACATATGTGACTGATAGGTACATGGTACAGAGGGCCAGGTACTTTGGCAATACCTCATGTTGTTACAGTTTCATACATTGATGTGTCCAAACAATAGTGATTGGCACCAAACATAGATGTTTGTACCCTAGTACCTTTGGACTGCCATCCCTATTCTGATTTGGGCACAAGTGACAATAAATACCTGTCTAAAATGTTAGCTGAGGGCACCTGAGTCCTTAACAAATATGGTTCATGCTCAGATCAGGCATGTAACAATTAAATGTGAAGGAGCACATTTATTACGACAAGGCATGGCACTTCCAAGAACATTTTCCCTACACACCAACCAGACACACATGTGACATATGTGTGGATAACATTGCTAACTTCAATTGACGTGAAGGCAGCACTCATTTTCAGCATCATGTAGGGTTTACAAATGTCAGTCTAGCTATAGCGTCTACATATGTAGGTATGATGTTTCTACATCCATATTTCACTGGCTATTGTGACCTGTAGAGTCCTAATTGCGTCATTAATGTGTCGCTTGTCTGACACAAAGGCGGCACTACATTACATTCTGCTACAGGCAACCGGTATGTGTAGAAATCATGAGCTACCTGACTGCTAGCATTTATCATCCTTCACATTGTGCATCAATTACCCTGTATGTTTCCCTAGCATTACACACAGTCAGCTACTTATCTGGCAGATTGGGTAACAATCATCACATGTCACAACACAGCTTTAAATTGTGCACATTTAAATGATCTGTACTCACCAACACGTCCACCAATCCTGATTCCCAGGTGGTCCAGCAGATCTTGCTCCCTGGAGATCAGATCAGCCCAGCGGTGCTTCAATTGATGGTCATTCCTTTGGCTACCATATAGACGCACCAAGTGATGGCGCACCTTGCCCCACCGGACTTTACGGGCCTCCGTGTGATACCCCTGTATCACCCTACCCCCAGCCTCCAGCATAAGTGGGAGGAAATGGCAAACAAGCCATATAAACCCCCCTAATTCCTCCTCACCCATCCTGGAAAGCTGTGGCCTACCAGACATGTCAGCACTGAAAAAGGGGAAAAAGTAGTAGAAAAAGGAAAAGGGGGAAATGGGGAAAGGTATAGTGGGGAAATACAAAGAAAACTTAAGAAGAAGAGCCCAACTATCCCCTATATTACAGTACCCACAACAGACTCCCACAGACAATAAATACAACACTGGACTTGACAAATTAATACAACACAGACTCAGACAGTATTCTACAACAAGACAATAATGACAAAAGCACAAGTGAGATGGCACACTGGACACAAAAGCACTAATACACAGGACAACACTTTGCACACAGCCACACAGTCTAGAATAATCTGAGACTGCAAAGTGAAAGTGAAAGTACACCCACTGTACAGATTCTGTAAACAGGATATCCTATTACATCACATCCTGCATAAAATGGCCGCAGTTTTTTTCCACTATGAGTCATATTTTCACGCATACAGCTTGTGCGTCATATTTTTTGACGCACAGGAGTGCAAATAATGCAGAGTCAAACATTTTTTCATTATTGGGATATAATATTAGTTTGAGGCATATTTTACAGTTCTAGAGTTGAAAATTAAGCCGCAGCTAAATATGATATCTATTTATGAAAAATATATTTGACTCAGCATTATATGCACTCATGTGCGTCAAAAATAATGACGCACAAGCTGTATGCATGGAAATATGACGCATAATGGAAAAAAACGGAGGCCATGTTATGCAGGATATTATGATATCTATTTATGAAACATATTTTTGACTCTGCATTATCTGCACTCCTGTGCGTCAAAAATTATGACGCACAAGCTGTATGCGTGGAAATATGACACATTATGACAAATATGTCTTTCATTTGTCCAATTGAGAAATGAATTTTGTCATGACCAAACGGTGCTAAGTGATAAACTTTGGGGTTAGCTATAGCAAATGTCCCTTATAGGATGCATAGAAGGTATTCACAGTGCAATAGTAATGATTGGCCAGAATGGATATTACTCATAATTCTACACATATGTAGGTAATTGCTGATTGCTAATTTCAAAATATGAATGAGATACCAGGATGTATTCCTTAGCAAAATTGTGTCCACATGTATCAAGCTATTCAAAATTAAATAAAGGCCAATTAGGTAGTGCAATTGTCGCCTAAACATTTTTTGGGGGTAACCATGTCCTATTTACGAGTTAATTTATCTGAAATGTGTTTCACTTTTGACATGTAGGGCACACATGCACCTTATGCATGTGTGTGCTTCACATGTGCATAAAAAATGTATATTTGGGGGGCAGCAGAGGGGGACTTAGGCCCCCAGCACACTGGGGTTTGCTCTTCCAGACTTGCAACTTTATCCAAGGGTTTCCCAAATTCAGTAATGCTAAACCATCGGCAGCAGGCCCATGGAAGCAAATTGGGTATGATTCACTGTTTGCTAATCTGTAATCCCATTTGCCCATTTGACGTTTGCCCTATTGATTCTTTGGAGAATTCTGACATACCATTTTGCATTGATTTTATAGCAAAATCTCAACGTTCCTTATGTCATGATAGCAAATAGGTTGTTGATGTATGTGGCCCTTTATGCATTACCTGGTTTAGAGGCATGTTTCATTCTTCCTGCTAGGTTACAACTGGGACACTACTGTGATCGGCTGCTTGCAACCATTTTGTTGATTTGATGGTACATGTACATGTGTGTGGTCCAATATTGATCCAGTATCAACTGTCAAGGTGTATGTTGTCACTGTAACGTACAGGTCTCCTCATGAGTTAGTGGCAGCTAATCGTGTATCTAATGAGTATCGTTTGTAGCAAAATTTGAGAAAAGTCATTGAGGACATGGTCACCTACACGTGGATGGTCCCACCCTGTCACTGAAGACGTGTAATGAGACTTTCAACTGGGCAACCTTGGTGTGCTGAGTGAGAGAATGTCTCAGGTGTCTGGATCCGGCATGTGTCATTGCAACATTTGTACTCAAGTTGGCCTCTGTGGATGGTAATGTATCAGGCAACATCATAGCCTCTGTGCAGAAGTAAATGGCTGGTATTCAGCACATACAACTCATCTTTATTATTTGAACAATGTAACTCTGCGTGTGAACTGCCAGGGTCCTCATATGTGTTGACTTTTCATGGACATTATCTGAGGTTGCTGGTTTGGCTGGAGGCCACTTACACCATCAAATGCTATGGTCCAGGTACACTGTCACACTTTGTAGTTTAGGCATTAATGAGGGCCAGACAACGGAAGGGCCATGATTTAGCTATTCAGGGGCACTGTCACAAATATGATACAAATAACAGTCAGATGATGCAATACTATGTATTTGAGTATACATTGATGAGGCTAATGACAAATTAGTGTCTGAGGTACAAGAGGTTTTGGACAGCACGTGTGGTCCATAGGTGGACCCCAGGTATCTTTAGGGTGACCCACGGACAGGTGCCAGTCAGGCTGACAGGATGCTGGGTCAATCAGGAGCCAGCTCTTTCACAAATTACATGATCAGTGGTCTGACTAGGAATGTTCAGAGGGAGCAGTAGACAGTTGACATGTCACACTGTGCATGTCCTGTGTGGTTTTGAAGGTGACACATGAAACCATATACAGTGTTACACGGCAACATTAGTAGCAATGCTTAATGATGCAATTGCCCAAATGCCAACATCTATGCTGTAGGAGGCATCAGCAGGGACGGGGCATGTACATTTGGGTGGTGTGCATGGAGGGGATCGCTGGTGTCGCCTCCATCAGTGTCTCACTAGTCCTGTCAGATGAGATTTGCAGAAAATTGGCCTACAGTACCTTTCACACGAGAATCAATCTACAGGTGATACCAGGCCTTAAAAACTCCAAGCCAGTGTATTATATGAGCTGAGTTCCATGCAGTGAGATGGTACTATCAATCAATCAATCAAAGATTTATAAAGCGCGCTATGTACCCGTTAGGGTTTCGAGGCGCTGGGGGGGGGGGGTGCTGCTATCGTTCGAAGAGCCATGTCTTGAGGAGTCTCCTGAAGGTGAGGAGGTCCTGGGTCTGGCGTAGTGAGGTGGGGAGAGAGTTCCAGGTCTTGGCGGCGAGGTAGGAGCAGGATCTGCCGCCATAGGTCTTGCGCTGGATTCGGGGGGCGAGGGCAAGGTTGGCAGAGCGTAGTTGACGTGAGGGAATGTAGAAGTTGAGTCTGGAGTTCAGGTAGGTGGGTCCGGTGTTGCGCAGTGCCTTGTGTGCGTGGGTGAGGAGCTTAAAGGTGATCCTCTTGTCCACGGGGAGCCAGTGGAGGTTTTTCAGGTGGGGGGAGATGTGGCACCGGCGGGGTACATCGAGGATCAGGCGGGCGGATGCGTTCTGGATGCGTTGGAGTCGTTTGATGTCTTTCGTTGGGATGCCTGTGTAGAGTGCGTTGCCGTAGTCGAGTTTGCTACTGCCGAGGGCCTGGGTCACCGTCTTTCTGGTTCCTGTTGGAATCCATTTGAAGATCCTGCGGAGCATGCGGAGGGTGTTGAAACAGGAAGAGGAGACAGCGTTGACCTGTTTGGACATGGTGAGAGTGGAGTCGAGGATGAAGCCTAGGTTTCGTGCGTGGCTGGCTGGGGTGGGTGGGGGGCCGAGGGCGGTGGGCCACCAAGAGTCGTTCCAGGCCGAGGGGGTGCGCCCGAGGATGAGGACTTCCGTCTTGTCGGAGTTGAGTTTCAGGCGGCTGTTGCTCATCCACTCGGCGATGGATTTCAGTCCCTCGTGGAGGTTGGTTTTGGCGGTGAGAGGATCTTTGGTCAGGGAGAGGACGAGCTGGGTGTCGTCGGCGTAGGAGACGATGCTGAGGTTGTGTTGGCGGGCCAGTTGTGCGAGGGGGGCCATGTAGACGTTGAACAACGATGGGCTGAGTGAGGAGCCCTGGGGGACGCCACAGATGAGGTTGGTGGCATTGGAGCGGAAGGGTGAGAGTCGGACTCTCTGAGTTCTGCCGGAGAGAAAGGATGAGATCCAATTGAGGGCTTTGTCTTGGATGCCGGCTTCGTGGAGGCGGTTTAGTAGGGTGCGGTGGCAGACTGTATTGAAAGCGGCTGATAGGTCTAAGAGGATCAGGGCTGAGGTTTCGCTGTTGTCCATTTGTTGTCTGATGTCATCTGTGGCGGCGAGGAGTGCAGTCTCAGTGCTGTGGTTTCGTCTGAAACCAGATTGAGAGGGGTCTAGGATGGAGTTGTCTTCTAGGAAGTGGGCGAGTTGTGCGTTGACGATCTTCTCGATGACTTTCGCTGGGAAAGGGAGAAGGGAGATCGGTTGGAAGTTTTTGAGATCGTTGAGGTCAGCCTTAGGTTTGGATTTCTGCGTGCTTCCAGCTGTCCGGGAAGGTAGCGGTGTGGAAGGAGAGGTTGATGATCTTGCGGAGTTTGGGGCGATGGTGGCGTCGGCTTTGTTGAAAACGTGACGAGGGCAGGGGTCAGCGGGGGATCCTGAGTGAATGGAGTTCATGGTCTTTCGGGTTTCGGCGTCGTCTACTTGAGTCCAGGTGGTGATGCGGTAGGCGTGGGAGGAGTTGTTGTTGGGGGTGGGGTCCGGCAGAGGTGAGGCGTTGAAGCTGTCGTGGATGGATGCGATTTTCTGGTAGAAGAAGGTGGAGAGATCGTCGCAGAGTTCCTGGGAGGGAGGGACGTCGTTGACGTTGGCGTTGGGGTTGGACAGTTCCTTCACGATGCAGAAGAGTTCTTTGCAGTCGTGAGCGTTGTTGCGCTGATTGTGCGTCAATTTTTTTGACGCACAATCGGCGCAAACGGAGTATAAATATGCCCCTAAGGTTCCTAAGAGCTTCAACATAACTTGTGCCACTTTAAGGCCCACATTTAAGAAAAATGGCACACAACTGCTCTAACACAGTTGTGCAGCACTTTTTTTAACGCCGGCTAACAACATTCCTTAAAGCCATCCGTGCTCCATATTTATAAAATGACGCATAATGGGGCTAAGGAATAGCTAGTGTCACAAAAAAAGACACTAGCTGGTGGGGGATGGCGTTAGGGGAAATGGTGCTAGTGGGTCTGAAATTACGTTAGGCTGGTTAGCGGTAAAACTTGCGCCGCTAGTCAGCCTAGTGTCATCTTTTGACCCACAAGCAGCCCAAAAATTACTCCTGTCTAAGTATAGACAGGAGTCATTACCACCACCCTACTGCCCACCCCAGTGGACCTGCCTACATACCCAGTGCCAGGCAGGAGGCCCCATGTAAGGGCCAGGAAGTGGGCCCCATGTAATTGGCCCCAGGGCCCCCAATGGCACACCACACACATTTACCTGCAACTTACCTGGGATGGGCTCCCTCCTCCAGAAGTGTCCCTGTGGTGCAGGTGGAGGTGTTGCTGGGGTTTGGGGTGGACATTTTTGTGCCCATTCCATGGTGTTTCCCCATGGAAATGGGCCTACCTGCTCTTTAACTCCTGGTCTGACCAGGCACTAAATAATGGCACTAGGAGGGCTTAGCGTCATTATTTATGTCCGCCTCCCACCCAAGCGGCTTTTCTGCACAGGTAGTTAAATATGGCGCTTGGGGGCTAGCGTCATTTTTAGGAAGGGAACGCCTACCTTGCATCTCATTGACAGTAGGTTGGTTGGTGCTTCCTAGAAATGGCGCTATCTCCAAAACTTTGACGCTAGACGGGCATAGCATCAAAGTATGAATATGGAGTTAGGTTTGCACCACTTTAGCGCCAATCTAAATGGAGCTGAGGTGATGTAAACCTTCCATAACTATGGGCCTAAGGGACCCACAACCAAACTCATGCAGACTGCCACTGCAGGCGGCGTGACAAGGTGCTCCAAAAAGTAAAAACACGACAAGTCCCCTAACGCTGCCTGTAATATTTGTAAGTTACCCCTACAGCAGGCCTTACAGCCCTAAGGCAGGGTGCTTTTTTTTCCATGTGAGGGCATATCTGAATTATCAAATGTTCCCCTACTGTGCCCCTCATTACGACTTCGGCAGACGGAAAAGGCCGTCCGCTGAAGTCCCGCAGTCAGGTTACCGCCAGTGAGGTCCCCTTACCCCAGCCCCTATTAAGAGTTTCCCGCTGTCCCAGCGGATGCAGCCCACAATATTGATGCAGGCTCATAATAGAGCCGGCGGCAATATTGCGTGCGTAGGGTGTACCAGCACACGTCACGCTTTTTGAAATGCGTGATGTTGCTGGCCATGGGGCCCCCTCCACCATGTCTCCAACAGCCTTTACATGGCAATGCTACCGCCATGTAATTGCTGGTTGGATTAGGACCGCCAATACCTCCAGGCCCTCCATGGAGGAGAAGTGGCAGTGCTGGCGGTCGGACTGTGGCGCAACCACCATGGTTATAATGTAGCTGTTGGACCGCCACAGTGGCGGTCCAACTGCCACTGCGGCCCTAGCAGTATTAAGACCGCCAGGGTCGTAGCAAGGGGCTATGTCTTTGTCAATTCTTGAACACAGTCCGTGAACAGGGAAGCCATTTTCAATAAATGTGCTGGACACTGGTCAATACAAGTTCCCCAGCTACATGATGGCTTTACTGAAAATAGGGATGTTTTGTATCAAACATCTTGTATTAATAAACCCTCACTGATTCTAGTGATGGATTTAATAATACATGCACTCAGAGGGCACCTTAGAGGTGCCCCCTTAAAACCTACCAACTGATGGTGGACTAACTGATTAGTTCTAAACTGACTAGCTCTCACCAGCCTGCCAACAACAGATGAGGTTCTAACCCCCAAGGGTGACAGCCTTTGTCCTCTGGAGGTCAGAAATAAATCCCACTCTGGCAGGGGCATTATACACCCCTCCTAATAGAATGACCTGCAAATCTGCATTCCAAGGCAGGAAGCTTCAAAGAAGCCCACTGACTTCAGTATGCAGATCTGGCTCTCCTCAGAGGGAGATGCCGACTCCCCTGCCTCAGGACCCATTTGGCGCCTGGACAGGCGGATTAATTAGCTACACAGGAGGTGTGTTACACTGTCAAGCTAGACACACCCCTAGGGTGTCCAGCCTGAAGGGAACACAGCCTTAGGAATCTGCCATCTTGTGTGTGGTAAAATTAGGAATTCTGGGACAGGGTGATGCCCACTCCCCAAAGGAAGTGGACATCTAGGGGGGTGTATGGATCCCAAGAGTAAGTAGCCCTTTCGGCTACTACCCTTCAATCCCATTAATGCCCCAAATTTGAATATTTAGGGGACCCCTTCATAACAGGAAAACAGATCTTTGCTGGATACAAAAGAAGGAGTGAACAAGAAGCCTGCTGATCCGAGAACTGAGGAGCACAATGGTGCCAACGCTGCCAGCCTGCCTGCAGCATCTGACCCTTGTGGAGCAACTGACCTGTCCTACCTCTGCAGCATTCAATAAACCGGAAGAGTTGCCAGTGCTTCACAAATTGCCAAGAAGAACTCCCTTGGAGTAGAAGAGATGCTTCCCTGCATCTAAAGGCAATGAAAGTAAAAACTGTGAGGACTGGGACTGCCAAAACCCTACGCCAGACATCACCACTACACCTGAGCTGGCTAGCCCAAGCAGAAGTGTGCCAACGGTGTCAATGTGGTTTCAAGCCTTCCAGAGAGGAATCCCACTTTGAGTTTGCCCACTGTGGACTTCCCAATGGCGTCTTCAGCCTCTTTCTGCAGACACCTCCTTCACCGTGACCGCCTCCAATAACGAAGACCCGGCAGTCCACTGCACGTCTGCATCTGAACACCCCGGACCGTGGAGAAGTGGACCACTGGTGTTCAGTATCCCCCAGGCTTGTGAGACCCGAGCCCACTTGTTGGTTCAGCCAGACTGGTCTCCCACTCCCCACCTATATTCTGTTCTGTGGGCCCCCCGCTACCGCGACTGCCACTGGTGACGGAAACCCAATGGTCCAAACCACTGCTACATCATGCCACCCCAGAGCAAGGAGAACAGGACCACTGGGGTCCCTATGTTTCCGAGCATCGCAAGACTTGAAATCCCTCTGTGATTCACAAGGACTGGACTCTCAGTCCACCCCTGCAGCATCATTGTGTCTGATCCCCATTGACTTACACAGGGCACCCAATGCTGAATTGCACCACTGCACCCACCCACTCATTGCTGCCCGAGGTGACCTGTTGATGTGACCTTGGACCCAGCCCTTTACTCACCTTAAGTCCAGTAGATGTTTTCTCTCCCATGGAGTAACATTGCAGCTACAGAAAAATGCATTGTGTCAACTTCTGAAAACTCTAAAAATGTCTATCTCAAAAAAGCACTCTTCTGATTCCGGTGATCTTGGTATCTAAAGTTGTACAAAAGTATGTGTGATTTTTATAAATTGGTGTCCGATGTCTTTATTGAGTGTGTGTGTGTGTGTGTGTGTGTGTCACTTATTTCCTGCATGTGTGCCTCACATGCTTAGCACTACCCTCTGAAATGCCTCATTGCTCGCCCACACTACCACAAAAGAGAACATTTGGGGTGTCATTTGTGCCTCTGTAATTCCTCTGAGGTTTGCTTGGACTCTTTGCACAGTATACCTCTTTTTAATCCACTATATAAAGAGACAGCTTTCTACAGTAATAGACAAGTTCTCTATACTCTATCATCCTCAAATCAATGGAGTTGTTGAATGGTTCAACATGACCCTAAAATGCATGGTTATGGGCCTGCCTGAGCGCATGAGGTGGTAGTTGAATATCTACTTTCCATCTCTGCTCTTAGCCTACGTAGAGGTACAACAGACGCGAGTTGGGCTTAGCTCATTTGAGGTCTTCTGTGGATACCCCGTTTGGGGACCTCTAAGTCTGGTAAAGAAGAGGTAGGAGCATGCTTCCAAGAAACACCACTAGAAATCCTATAAGGGTATTCTATAACAATCCCATTAAACCCCACTACGAGAGGTCTGAGGTCACCATGCTGTTGGTGACAGATGATGGAGTGAATGAGGAGAGTGAACTTTTCCCTGACCTCCTATCATACAGAGAAAAAGATGGATCAGGGGAAGGTGTCAACTGCTCTCCTATACTGACCCTAGAATAGCAAAGGAACTGTTGCCTCGCTGTTTACCCTATTCCTGGGCTTACACACTTGTGTACCCATGATACAGATACTAGGCACAGCCTGCCTATTAAAAATAAAATATACAGACTGCCTGACAAAGTGAGGGCCAGCATTAAGAAGGATGTCTGAAAAATGTTGGAATAGTGAGTGTTTGAGCAATCCAGTAGTCCAGCCCAATGTACCCAAATCCTTCCCACTGGGGCTGTCCCAGAGCTCAAATTCAGCATGGACTACAGGGGGCTCAAGTCAGTCACCAAGACTGATGCTCGCACCATACTCTGAGCTGATGAGCTCAGAGATAGATTGGGGGCTGCTGTGTTCCTGATCACTTTCACTGAACTGGCAGATCACCCTAACTGAGTGGCAAAAGAGAGGTTAGCATTCTCTATCCCATAGGGTCACTTTCACTCCAAAGTGATGCCCTTTGGATTGCAGAATGCCCCTGCCATTTTCTAGAGGTTGGTGAACCAAATCTTAGCTGGAATGCAGGTATTCAGTGCTGCATATTTAGAGGACATAGCTGTTTACAGATGCAGCTGGGAGCACCACCTATTTCACCTCTAGGAAATGCTTTAGGCCCTACAACAGGCAGGTGTGACTGCCAAGGCCAGCAAGGGCCAGATAGGGCAGGGTTCTATGGTGGGTGGGGTAAGCCCCTCTAGGCCAAAATCAACACTATCATAGCCTGGGAGCCCCTCAAAACCCAAATAGCAGTGAGGACATTCATGGGCCTCACTGCATACGACAGGAGGTTTGTTAAGGGTTTGTCACCATTTTTTGTCCCCTTAACTGAGCTGTTTTCCAAGAGACAGCCCAAGAAGGTGATCTAGACAGAGGCCTGTCAGAAGGCCTTTGACACCCTCAAACAGGCCACGTGTTCAGTCCCTGTACTCAAGACATGTGACTTTTGCCAGAAATTCATTTTACAAATGCCTCAGAGCATGTCATAGAAGTGTTATCACAGTTAAATGAGGAAGGCCTACACCAACCTGTAGCCTTCATCAGTAGGAGGCTGCTTTTGAAAGGTGGGTCTTTGTTGTGGTCTAGGTACTGAAGAAGCAGCGACCATAATTGTTTGGGGCTTGCTTCCAGGTTCAAACATACCACAGCCCCTCACATGGCTCATTCAAATGAGTGTTGACAATCCTAAACTGTTGTGGAGTTCAATCTCCCTACAGGGAATGGACTTCATAATGGAACACCGTCCTGGGTCAACCCACATCATTGCTGATGATATGTCCAGGTTTTTCCACATTAGTGATGAAAACTTCCAGGAGGTTGGCTAGTTATTCCCGGTTTTAGTTTACCACCAAGATAATGGTCCTCCTGCCAAATTTTGATGCCTGCAGAACTTTGGCTTAATCACGGTGAAGACTACTCAGTCTCCATCATGATTAAGTACCTCTGATGGCCCTATGGCATAAGGGCTGCAGGAGGCAGACCTCTAATTGGACCCACCGAATTTAGATGGGCAGAATTAGAGGTCAGTTTTTGCTGCCCATCACCGACAGGAAAACCCTGGCAGTAAGGGGAAACAAAAGCTGCTAAATGTTCCCTCACAATGAAAGCAGACTCCCATAAGACGGGAAGCATTTTCTTTTTGCAAATGAAAAAGAAAACAGTTTGGTGCAGGGCTCCATCATTTTGACTGAGCCCTGCACCAAACTGCAAAAAGGATTGACAGGAACCATTGTGACAGTGGTTCTTAGCACTGCTTTAAGATGTGACTGCCTGCTTGCTGGCAATTTCTAAATCTGCTGGACAGTACCACTGTTCTGTCTGAATAGTTATCCTGCTATTTCTGTCACAGTGCAGCTGTGTGGATCAACCACTGTGGCAGCAGGCGAAAGCCACTTGCTGTGCCTCAGTACAGCAGACTTTGATAAAAGTGGTTGTCAAAGTCATTACTGTCCTGATGCACTGGCACCACAAGGATTTCCTCTTTAACACCTACCCCTTTTGCTAACTTATACAATACTTTACCAGAGATCTGTTGAAGGCTGTTAGGATGAACAATAAATAAAAAGTAGCAAACTGGCATTTCAGGTATGTGAAATTATTAAACAATGCTCTTTAAGTGAATCAATATTTAACACACACTCACTCATCCCTTATAAGTTCTATTTGTTTATATTGGACAGCAATGCTATATTTCAGCAGAAATGGTAAACTAAGATAAATGTGTTCACAGAAACATTAGTATCATATATGCATGTATAAATTGAAGAACTAAACAAAATGTAACAATGTGAATTAGGTGGAATCACAGTTGTATGATAATTACCTCAGAAAACAAGTTTTTCTTTTTAAAATTAGGAATAACGTGAAATTTTATAGTTATCCCTGAGTAAATTCCAACAGGTTTGACCAGCTAGAATGTATAGGAGAACATTTGAGGGGTGCAGTAATTACTGCAGTACTCTGAAACCTAGTCCCTGTTCAACTTTGAGCCAGGATTGGGAGTTAAAAGTCCACTCAAAATCAGAGCACAAGTGTCCTTTCTGGAGCACCGATCTGCTGCTGTCAGACACATTTAATGTGCTTGTATGTCCCTAGCAGATTTTATTACTTGTGTTCAGAGCCTGTAAATGAAATGCTACTAGAGGGCCTGCAGCAATCATTATGCTACCCACTGAAGTAGTCTTTTAAAACCTGTGTTAGGCCTGTCACATTAATCTGTAGTGTACTTTTAAACTGCCATTTCAACCTGGCAAAATTATTTTTTAATACATGTAAGCCACACATATGGTAGGCAATAAAAGCCTGTAGGGCAGGGCACATAGGGCCTGATTACAACTTTGGAGGACGGTGTTAATCCGTCCCAAATGTGACGGATATACCACCTACCGTATTACAAGTCCATTATATCCTATGGAACTTGTAGTACGGTAGGTGGTATATCCGTCTCGTTTGGGACGGATTAACACCGTCCTCCAAAGTTGTAATCAGGCCCATAGTATTTAAAAAGTAGTACATGTGGGTTTTACATGTACTGGTAGTGAAAATCCAATTGGCTAACATGGGGTTACCTTATTACATTTAATAAGTGATAACCTTTGATTGGGAGCAGATGAAGATATGGTGTTTACACTCAAATTAATTTAAAATATTTTCTCATGGTAAAGTCAGATTTTAAGTCACAATTCTGAAAATGCCACTTTTAGAAAGTTGTCAACTTCTTGACCTAACCATTTGTGCCATCTGCTAGTATCCTGAGTAAGATGAGTCTGAATCGCCCTGCTGTTGAGGTTGTGTATACCTTCTAGACAGGTTCACAAATGGACTAGAAACAAACAGGACGGGACATCCGGTCAGGATTGCCTGGGGCAGAGCTGTGCCTGGCCCAACTTACACTTCAAAGGGCTTGCCTATAGCTCACTAGCCTTTTGTCACCTCCTACGTCTTGGAGCCTTGAAAGGGGAAGAGAAGAACCAGATGTGGGTGTACTATAAGGAATCCCTCTACTTCAAAGGCTATCGACAGGTATAACTTTTGGAGCTCCAGCGACACTCTGCAGTGCACTCCTCGATCTTTGGACGTTACAGAAAAAGGACTGCCTTGCCTCCAGAGCACTATCCTGCTGCTACCAGAGGACTGCCCTGCTACTTAAGGACTGCCTTGCTCTGAGAATGAATGCTGGATCAGCTTCCTTCATCCTAAGCTGACCTGAGTTACTTCAAGGTTCAGTTGATCTTCTGTCTGAGCTACAGGGACACAACAAGTTCCAGAGGCCTCCCTGCAACTGCCCAGTCATTTGCTACACTAGATCTGCATCTTAGGCCTGCCAGAGCCCTGCTGACCTCTGCTGGGGTGAGTTCCTGATTCCCAGGAGGTGCCTCCACAGAACCTGAACCGTTGGCTGGCATCAGTTGAGCTCCTCCTGTGAAGGATAGGTGTAATACTGAAGTTTTGGTTCCTCACCATGAATGAGCACATTTGCACTGAGACTGTGCTGCCCACTACGACTTCCAACACCGAGCTCCAGTGATGACCAGCAACACAAGATCTGTATTTCGCGATACTGAACCAGTAGTCTGCGGTGACCACCAACGCAAATCTCCAGCAATGACTATCTGCTACACTCAACGTGCTCATCACGCTACAGTGATGACAACCCACAAAACTGTGCCTGCTCTTTGCACTACAGCGATGACCATTTATGATGCTGTCCTCGCAGCCTCCTCCACTGTGAATACAAGCTGGACTTTGAGAAGGTAACGTTTTCAGCAGGACTAACCTGTTCCCTCTATCTGGCCCATGCTCCATTACGGTCCTCCTGAACTTGTGACTTTCTCCTGTTGTAGCATGATGACATAACCATGAGTTGTGCTTTGTGCGATGATATAATGACTTAAAAACGTAAAATTGCGTAACTCTGGTTATACCGATTGGATTTTTGTCATTCTGGTATCATTTTTATTTATGGAAATTGACTCTATTTTTCTACATTGGTTTGGGATTTTTCAAGTGTTTTATTTTCACTTTAATACTGTTTGTGTGTTGCAAAAATACTTTACAAATTGCCTCTAAACTAAGCCTCTCTTCTTCATGCCAAGCTGCAAGAGGGTTAAGCACAGGTTAATTTAGTGACTTTTCTAGTTTACCCTGACAAGGAATCTGATTGTTGACTGTGTGAGGCTTCCACCCCTCTCAACCAATAACTCAGTTTCTTACAATCCCTTATTGCTTTACTACAAATATTTGAATTGCATATTTGCTTTATTCTGCAAACTTAAAGACAGCAGAGTGCTGTTCATTAACAACAAAGCAGTGGAAAAACATCAACGTGGCTGTTTTGTTACAAACCATTATTAAAATTAAAATTTAAACTTGAGGTGCCATGGCTTTATCCCCAGAAGGCTCAATTCTGAAACTTCTCATTGGTTCTGGCTACCTGAAAGTGGGGACTGAATCCTGTGTGTAATATCAGATAAATGTTTCTGAAATTTCACAAAGTTCCATAAATATTTTGAAAAAATATAATTTTAGAGTGACTAATGGTATGAGGGTATCTTCTATAACTTTTTTCATGCAAGCACACACTTCTTGTCTATACGTTGATGGGGAACAGGTTTGGGCAGAATATGTTCTTTAGCGAAAACCTTTCTGCATGAGCAAGCACCTCCTGTGTGCAAATAAGTAAGCAAAATTGTTTAATGCAAAATTACTTTTTTCAAATTATGCGTAAAGCTTAGCCTAAATCAATCTTGTGGGGCATTCACAATCATGAGCACTTCAAGGTGACCACCCCACTTGATGTATCTGTTTCCCACCATCTCTCAGGAGGCAACGTTTATTTGTAGTAGGGCTCAGGATACTGCTCTGTTCCAGGCACTATACCTGTGTGACCCATTCTCCAGATTTTCAGAACCTTGCTGAAATACTCTAAATTATTTAATACTGTGAATCAAGCAAAAAAGTCCAGTGTCATTTTAGAGTTTACATATTTAACATCATATCATACCAAGAATATCTGAATTAGAAATTAGAATGAATGTGTCCATAATAGTGTCTTATTCTTTTAGCAATCATATTTGCAAATAGCAACTGTGGCGTAGAAGGGTGCCATTAGCTGTAGCACAAACAATGAAAATGGGCTGGCTGATTGAGGGTTGGGTACTAAAATAGGGAATAATCAGACTTCATTGGGCCCCCGGTGACACTGCCTCTCCACACCATTGGTAGGCACATCCCTGAGTACCACACATAATGCTCACCTTTTTCTGGCCAAGATTGCAGTGAGCGCTCCAATGGTAAAGGACTAAAGGAGACAGTGGCTTAAATCATTGTGAGGTGAGACAACGGGACCTTCTCTCTCCCCTCTCTGTCGGCACTTGAGTGTGCCTGCACCGGAGAGTGGAGTCCTCAAAAAGAAAAGCTGTCCCTATGGAGAGATGAGTTCAGCAGGGGATATGCCAGACAGTGTCAGTCTCCCAAGTGTGTGGGCCCTGGCTGTAGATGTGTATGACTGCTGCAGTGTTTTCTTTAACCTGGACCTTGCTGGAGCTAGGTTCACGACCCATCTGTAAATTTTACAGACCGTCCATTATTTGGACCTCACATCCCTTGTCCGTGACAATCCCTTATAGGGAGGCCTTTTGTTTGTAATTTTTTGGGATTGTACCCAGTTGTGCTGTTCCCCCTTAGCAGAACTCCCTGTAGGGGCTAGCTCACGCTCCTCATCTGAGCTCAAGAGCAGCCCCTTGCTGACCTTCTACTGACTGCCTACCTGTCCACTGTAATTCTGTCTGCTGGCTGATTGTCACATACAGAATGGCAATGGGCCTGCCTAGGTGGTTGCCACATATGGTGGGCCTTCTCCTACCCCAGCAGGACCAGGCTTGACAGATCGGGCTGGACTTTTTCCACTGGAGCAGGGTCAAGACTGATTTACATATAGCTGGGTCCAAACTTAGGTGGCACGGTTCACAGAATAACAATGGATTGGGATGAGGCCCTGAGCAATTATCAGTAGTTGAGCTTAATTCAAGCATTCCATCCATCACTTTTTGTATCAGTATGCCAGTGTGGGTCACAGCATTCTACTTTTGTCTAGGGGCTTGTGCCACTGCACCAGGGGCCAAGCTCTGAGGGGGTTTGCATTTTAAAATATCTTACATAGACTTCAGAGTTCCTTGTCTGCCAGCACGTTTTAGAAAATTGTAACACTGTAGGTTTAACCCTGGTGATTAATGAATCTGTTAGAGAGGTCTGAGCTTTGCCTATTCCCAGTTTTGACTCGTAAAGTAGCTCAGTTTAACTCTGGTGATTAATGCATATGTTAGAGAGATCAGAGTGGTGCCTATTCCCAGTTCTGACTGAAAGTAGCAAAGGGGGATAATAGGCCAGATGTACACAAATTTGGAATACTAATTCATAATTGCATTTCTCTCCCAATTGCAATTAGGAAAGCAGTATTCCCAATGTATGAAACTCTTTTGAGTTTCATTAGCCTTAAAGGAAAACAAGATGTGTGAAAAAGAGAAAATGAAACTTTGCAGTTTCATTTTTTAATAGTAGGCAGTGGTCCATGGGACCTGATTCTGTGAATTAGGCTGTTTGCGATAAAAATAATGTTTTGTACATCTGGTCCAATGTGCTTCCTTTAAATCACAAGGTGTAACATGCAGATCAAAGAATTGTTTTTTATTTATATAGCTCAGTCAGTTACTGCTGTTGCCACAATGTTCCTTTTGTCACTTGAGGTTGTTTTGACACCAATCTTTCATATTGCAAGGTTGTTAAATAGGGGTCCTTTGGATAATAATAAATACTTATTAGTAGAAAGAACCTCAATCACCATGTTATGTAATAAATCCTAAGTTTTTATTTCTCCAGACAGGCACTCTTAGCACATAATTCCTACCAGTATGAATGACATGTGACTCCTAAACCTTGTAGCCCTCGTTGTCTTAAGCAACATTTCCTAAACACTTATATAAGTCATTATCCTTGAATAATATGTGCGTGATGTAACACAATCCAACAACCTGCATGACATATTTTGAATGAGTATTGCTGTAAAAGTGAATAAATACACATAAAATAGGGTCTAGGTGGAGATGAGAGGCACCATTGCAAGGATGGTAGTAGGGGAATCCTTAGTGAAGTTGTTTTTTGGGTGGCGCCAACAAAGAGTGTCATGCCATCTGCCACCAATGCAAAAGCTGATCCTGTCAGTGGTGTAGCTCACGGTGGGCAAGCTAATGGCAGCTCGAGCCAGCCAGCATCAAGACTGAAGCCAGACTCTGGCTCAGCTGAAGGTCCCATTGGAACCTTGAGCCCATCACAAGCCAAGCTTTCATGTTGCTTCTGCTTCACACCCTTGTTCTAACTTCATGCACAAAGAGGTAAAAACAAAGTATTAATATCTGTGGTAAAAAGGAGAGAGATATAGGTACCCATTTAGTAGCTGATTTGGACAAAGTGAAACTGCAAAACCTGAAATATTCATGGCTTCCCACTTAATCAACTTATGTGATCTTGGGCAAATATTTTATTACAAGGATCCTCTTTTTATTTCACTCCCACATATGAAGCTTCCTTCAAATACATAAGCTCAGAATACCAGCTATACAAACATCTGTTGTGTTTGCTTTAATAGACTATAATGCCAATCTTTTTATAAAAATATCTGGGCCACATAGGGAGTTCACATGAAAACTGTCTTGCCTCTTAGTTCACTAGTGGCACTGTCACCAGAGTGGGGACAGGGGCAGGAATGGTTATATGTTCATGTGTAAAAACTATCACTTTTAATAAGTAATTTTCAGTACAGTGCTATAAAGTGATGAATTCATGTGAGAGCTTCCACATGCTAAAGAAATATACTTTTTTGAATTATGAAGAGACTTTATCATATTTTATGTGGTTGTATGATTTACTTGGCAAACATTTTCAAGGCTGAGAGTGCACAAGCTCTAAAAGCTAAACCAGACCCTTGGCTCAGTTCTGGCTCCGGTCACCCAGTTCATTTGCTGGCTTGTCCACCTCTAGGTGTAGATATCATTCCTGCATACTGTGCACTGCTTCGGGTCCTGAAGCAAAACACTGCAAGAGCTGGCTGTGGGATTGGCTGATAAGAAGTTATAGCCTATGAATGGAGGGATTTTATGTTTTGTAATCACTGTTTCTGTAAAATCTTTATTTCACCTTTTCCACTTAATAGAAAAGGAAGAGCACACTTAGACATGCCTAAAAAAACATGACAGGTGTGCACTAATGTCACACTCCTCTAGTGCCACCCTGTAACCTGCCAGACAAATACTCCAAGCTGGAACCTTGAATGGATTTCTCACTGATTCTTCGAAAAATAGTATTTTCTTAACAAACAGTAATTATCTGTCTGTATGTATTTGTTATTTCAGTAGTACAAACCTCAGCAAAAAGGCAGCAGAGTGCTGTACAAGATCGAAGACAAAATTAATGTCTGGAGACCAGTGCTAAATTATTGAGGGGCATATTTACTAACATGCCACACACAACAACAAGTGAAATTGTTGTGCTGTGTTGCATGAAGGGGAAAGGGAAAGCTCAAACATGTTTTCAAAGGTATGGCAAATTGGAATTGGGATTGAAAGCTCTGACATGGAGATTAGAAGGTGAACCTTCACATCATCTCTCTGTTCACTCTCTATTCAACCTCTTCTTCTCTTTGTTTCCTTTCTTGTACCTGGTATCTGTCCCTCCTCTCTCCTACTTTGCCATTTGTTTCTGCCTCTCACCCTTCCCCACATTATTTTTCTCGGTTCCCACTACCTTACCCTTTAAATGTCCATTTACCTTTTTTTCACTTTTCTACTTTTTTCTGTCACCCTCAGCATCTTTCTGCATCTGTTTTCCACTTCTTTCTTGGCCCCATCTTCTTCTGTGTTCCTCTTTTCTCTTATCACCATCCGTTCTGTTTTTCTCTCAGCTAGCAGATCCTTGTTTGCTTTCTACTTTTCTCCCTGTTTACTCTCATTGTTCCAACCTTCTGCCTTTCACTTTCATTAAATACCCCCCTCCTCCTTTCTTACCATAATTTTTCTCTCTTTTTCACATTCTCTGGTAATGCTACTGCCTGTGAATTATAAGTCTATGTTCAGCAATGCAGCGCTGCTTCTGGCACTATTGTTCATGGTACTGGGATAGAATTGTGAAAAATGCCCCTTCTGTCAGTTGTCAAATTATGCTTTAAATGTATATCTTTGCTAGTTTTTTAATCTTTAAATATGCCCAGCTATATGTGAATGTTTGATCATTACACCAATGTGTAATATAAACTAAAGATCATATACCTATTTTAGATTGAACTTCTGCCAGTTGTCTATTTTATAATCATGCAAAGCCCTCTGATGTGTCCATAAAATGTGCTTTTGTCCTGAATTTTGACCATTTTACCTGACTTTTTACTTTCTTATTTCTTTACAGGTGGTCACCCTAGCTGGTGCTGGCTTGAGATGCCTCCGCCCAGCATAAAGTGGGCACTTCAGTGGTGAAGAATCGTGGAGCAAGCTGCTATGTTGCAGTGTGGCTGTGAGACAATGGAGACAAAGCCAATCCAAAGGAGGAAAGCTAATATAGTCAAGGAAAGCCACAGATAGTTTCATAGGCAAATAAAGTGATGTGTTTTAAGCCAATTTATCAGCTTACGTGTTTTTGGCAGTTCAGATGCAAAAGAGGCAAATGAGCCCGAAAAGGTATCATTGATGTCGGCAAAGTATCCAGAAGCAGTTTGTGCAAAAACAGGAGCCGTATTTGAAGGAGAAGAACTGGTAGGAGTATCCTGTGGTAGTTCACTGTAAATGACGCCATCCATTTGTGTAGAGGTCGAATCAAATCGATCAGCAATTTCTGTATTGTTTGTTGCAATAGATGTTAGTGAAACTAATGCAAGATCATTTTCCACCCTCCCCAAGCTCGGAGAGGTGTCAGTGTTGCTACTCAAAACTTGTAGAGGGACATCTCGACCAGTAGTGAGAAGGATTTGGGTACTACGGGTTGTTCCTCTTCGTCTGCTGTGCAGGATCGGCCACATGGTTTAACTTGACATTGTCCATGGAGACAAAGTGGTTTTCTTTAGAGTCAGGCAGCGGTGGTAGAATAACAGTTCTGGTACTGTGTTTTCCCAGGACTGGAACCGGTGTACGATAGGAAGGACCAAACTCCTTTTTCACAGCAACTTTTTCACATACTAGATCCCCAACCTTTGGAATCCAGATGGTAGGTGTTATTGGTAGATCCTTGATTCCTAAGGAAGCAGCACTGGCAGAAGCGTTGTCGTCAGGAACTGTTGTAATTCCTGCAAGACAGTGACACATTTATTTATGTCAAAGGGTGTTTCTGCCGCCTCCATGCCAGGACCATCAAGATCAGGAACATATATTTGAGTTCCAAACAGGCACTCGTATGAAGTACGACCACCTAGGGACCTTCGAAGCAGATTGTTAAGTGCCCCCTGGACTCCATACAGGTGATTAAGCCAACTACGACCTGTACCTAATACTCTGCTTGAAATCTCTGTTTCGTCGCTCCTTTACACTATTTCCCTGGGGATGAAATGGAGACGAGTAATGGAGTTGGACCCCTAATGAAGCCATGGCGTCCCTGAATGCCCTTGAGGCAAAAGCAAGGGCCGTGGTCCGAGTGGAAAGCCGCAACTGCATTTGTGCAGATAAACTCTTGCAAATCTTTAATAACAGTCCGAGCATCAGCTGAGCGTTGTGGCCACACCCATGGAAATCTAGAGCAGGAGTCAACAGAGACTAAGATATATTTGTCTGCACTGTCAGGTGTCAGCGGACCACAATGGTCCACGTACACACATTGTAATAGTTTGTTAGAAATTAGGAGGGGTGTCTGCAGTGGGTGTTTGACGGTGGACCCCTTAATTTGTTTCCAGATATCACAACACAGGACATACTGCTTGGTCTGTTTGTATAGACCAGGCCACCAATAACGAGCCAGCAAAAATTATATTGTAGCCGCCACACCAGCATCGGCAGAGGCAATTCCCTCATGCGCTGCTTTGATTAACTCTGGTCTTAGGTCTTTATTGAGAATTACTCAAACTCTCATGTCTGATATTTTTACTTTTACATCAAGGAAGCCTCCCATCCAGTAGGAATATTTAATAGGATATCCTTTAGGTAAAGGTGTGCCGTCAGCCGAGGTTTGCACGGCAGCCAGTATTTCATCATCTGGTTTCGTTCTAGAATGAGTTACTGCAGCAACAGAAGCCGTAGCTGCTGCTGATTTGGCTGCTTCATCAGCCAGTGTATTTCCAGCAACTTGTATTCCAACACTTTGGTGTTCAAGTGTGTATAGAACATGGACATTAGGTAGCGTTTCCTTCAGATCCGCTACTTTCCATCACAGAAGTCTGTGTTTGATGGTGTTACCTTTGGAATCTCTGAACCCATTCTGGCACCAGTAATGCAGATATTCATTGAAAGACTGGACGCAATAGTATGAATCACAGACAACCAGTGTTAGCTGGTTAGGATCCGGATGTTCCAGTGCAATCACCAGAGCCTTTAGCTCTGTTAGTTGTGCAGTGCAATCCCCTACGGTTTGCGTAAAGGTATTTTGTGGATAGAATTTACTACCCTCCATATAGCCGCTTATGACTGCACAAGCAGTGGAATATTGATGCTTAGGGCCTATTGCAGGTTGTGCTGAGCCATCAGTGTACATGACTCTTTGATATTGATCAATAGGCAATGTATTTGCCGGAACTGGGTATTCTAGTTCATATTGCAAACATTTTTGAGTTTGTAACTTTGGGTCAAAAATATAGTCTACATCAGTGTCTGTCAGAGATGTTGCCCATTGGATCCAACATGGATGTAATGCTTTAGCCTTTGGAACGCTGGCTTTGGTAACAGCCTCAAGGGCTGAGCTTGGAGATACGACGATAATGTGTTTCTCCTGGGCTAGTGGTCTTTCTTTAATGACGGCCATCTGAACAGCAATGAGAATTTGCTCAGTGGGTGCAAAACATTGTTCTGCTGTAGAGTACAAATGTAATTTGTATGCAATTGGGACTATCTCACCCTATTTGAATGTTACATAGGTGAAACCAATAGCACCAGCAATTACTCTGATGGGCAGATGTTTTTTATTGTCCCTTGTGTGTAAATGTTGTGCTGCAAACATGTCTTGTTGCAATGCTCTGAGGATGCATGTGTCTGACTCTCCAGAATTTACTGGAAAAGTCAGGACGTATTAAGGTTTTATGCGTGATGCATAATCTGGAAAGTATGTTCTGCCAAAATTTAGAAAATCCAATAGGGATTGGAGTTTTTTAATGGTATTTGGAGATTGTAACTGTGTGCATTGTTCTAAGAATTGTGATGCAAGGCTCTTTCCTTCACTTGACAATTCGTATCTCAGAAACTGGATGCTAAGGAAGGGTATTTTTGTTTTCTTGAAGTTGAATTTATAGCAGAATTCGGCAAATCCTACAACAATGCGGGCTACCCATCTTAGATGTTGCAGTAATTCATCGCCCGTAAGGTAGATATCATCTACATAGGACAATGCTTCAGGGTCAATGTCGTGCAATATTGAAGTCACACAAGCCGTGAACAGTCCTGGACTGCTCTTGTACCCCGGTGGTAAACAATAGAATTTTTTTCTGGGAGCCTATTGCGCTGAAACTTGTTAGAGCTCTACTCTCAGGTGCTAAATTTTGGCAGAAGAAGCCTTTGGAAATATTCAATGTTGTTTTGTATATTTTCCACACTATGTTGTTCATAAGTGCCGTGCTATGAGAGTTTTGTATAGCATATGTGCTTATATGACTGGTTAAGTGTTTGTAATCTTAGACTGTTCTGTATGAATGGTCCAGTTTAGCTACAGGGAATAAAGGATTATTCATTGGTGTGACACAGGGTTTAATTACTCCCTTGTTCCCTAGTTGAGTGAGGATTTCCCTCACATGTGCTTTAGCATCATGTTTTATTAGGTACTGGGGTTGAGGTTGATTTTTTAATTGGAATTACATGATAGGGGGAAACTTTATCCCACCCTATGTGGTTGCAGTATAATGCGGGTGCCTGCGCCAATGCCCAATCAATGATGTAGGATTCTGCAAGCTCATTGGGAACAAGGGGAGAGAAAGAAGGTTTAATAATCTCTTCCCCATATGGGCAAGTACAGACAAATTCAGGTGGCCAATCCTTTTCAGCCAGTAAAATATCATAAATGTTAACCACACGGTCCCAAAAGATTGCGTTGATTGTGCGTTCAATGTCTTCTTCTAACTGTATTGTTACTTTGTACACCCTGTCAGGCGTGGAGACACGCATGTCCACAGTTTCACCTTGTAAGAAGTCATCCGTTGCTTTCCCCTCCAGATGCTCTTGAAGATTCCGGCAAACTATTGTGACCTCTGCTGCTCTGTCTAGCAGAGTTAGTGCCCACATCTTGTTCTTCAATAGAGCCCTCTTCAAGGATTGGCATGACGAATCACAACTGCTGCCACTTTTTTCCTTTTAAATTGTGGTTTGGGTTGGGGAAGTTTCTCTTCAGTTGAGCGTTGTGATTCCTGTCTCGGTTTCATGTACTCAGTTCTCCGCTCTGACCGCCCACTTTTCTCATTGCGTTTTTCTGGTGAGTCCTGAAAGGAATGAGATTGGCATGTATCAGTATATTGATATCTGTCAGGTGTTTTTATATTATCTCTATTTCTGAGATTATATCTATTCTGAGGGGTCTCCGTATGCGGAGATTCTCTCCTTTCTATTTTAGGTGTTTGTTGTTTATTATCCCTGCTTTTTTTTCGAACCCTCTGGTGCTTGCTTGGTAGAATCTTTATTAGATTTACCATGAAACTGCAGTTTCAAGGTTCTGGCCCCCATACTATCTCGACCAATACGAGAATAGGTCCTTGCGATAACCTTTGGTAGCTCACGTTCTTGATCCTGTGGAGGAACGTCCCGGAGCTGCATGCGTACTGCTAGTGCAACTGCTTCCCCTTTAAGTTACTTAGTATAATGAAAGATACAGTGGCAAAGCTGCCCATAAGTGGCATCCCCAAGTCTAGGGCCGGGGCAGCCCCGTATTCATCTTGAATTTGTTTTACCACTTCTGAAAGATTGGCAAGTGCCAGTGTACCGTGTGCGGTAGTATAGAGTGTGGCAAATACTGTGCCCCAAGTATTGCAGTTATCTACTGTGGGAACCATCCCAAATGGCAAGCACATAGTTAATATTCGGTGTTTATCCTGAGGTCCCGTATGGGGAAATGCTTCTTCAAGTGCCTTTATTTTTTGAGCTAACCGAAACGGAATCTCTTCCTGTTTGGTAGGTACTTTATCCATGATCGAATGTACAGTTGCAGGATTAATGCCTGGGGTTATGCATGTGGTTGCACCAGGGCAGCACGTGCTGGGTTTGTATTTAATGTTTGCATTACAAACTGTACTAACTGTCTGTATATTTCTGTAAGCTCAGTATAAAAGCGGCGAACCTCAGCTACCGTCAAGGTTGCTGCATCAGGGTGCGGTGTATATGTGGCCAAAAAAGGCCAGGTAGGACCATCATTACTTAGAGGACCTAACCTAACGTGTAAGATTGTATATGGTAGGGCGCCATCAAGCCAATTATTATGGTCTTGATAAGATAGAGGTATTTCCAAACATGCATAAGCTGTATATTGTGCAGGTATGTTTGCAGGTGTATAGTGGTGAAATGTATTTGTGTTCCCATCGGCTGCTGGAAATGTGACCCAAGAATAGAACATTTCTGTTCTGTATGCTGGATGAGCCTCAACAACATATGTAACTGGACCCCCCTTGGCCGTTAGGCCATGTGCCAGTAAATGTGCAGTAAGGGGTGGTCGCATATTAACTGCAATTGCTACCCGTTGCGGGTTCGCCATGGTGAATGGTAAATTTTGTTCCGAGATAAGCACACCAAATGGGGATTATCCTTTTAGAGTTCAAGCTTGAACAACCTACAGCATTAGTTAGGTACTCCCTACTTAGCTGAGGAGAAAAATCCTCAATACCACGGACGTCTCCGTAAATAGTACTGAGGTGTCTTTGCATGTAGTGAGATAGAGATACTCAAGAGGACCCAAAAATGAGTGCCTGACCAAACGTTGGCGGTGCCATCTCACGTAGGTTCTTATTATCCTAATGAGATTACTGGAGTTGGGCAGCAGAATCACCTGTACTGTGGGGGACTGAGTCTGACCCCGTACCATGTGACACCTGCCAGCCTAAACTGGGCTTTGTTCCGGCTAACTTGCAATGCCTCATCTCCACCCAAGAGCAGAGATGATTGGGCAATCGAGCACATGACATTAATGACTCCTCAGGTGAATCGTGGTCACTCAGATTTCATCCGTTTCTCTCAGTTACATTAGTCTCATGTATGCAAGGACAATCAGAGTGAGAGTATAATTCAATAAGGTTTTATTGAAGTAACTGCATCTTGGATAATAAGGCATGTATTGCAATAACTAGGACGATTAAGCACAACAAGATAAAAATTGTGACAAGGAAAGTAAAAAATAAAAATAACACTACCATGTTGTCACTAAGATTGTTAAGGATAATTCCTACCTAAGCTATGTTAGAGCACAGCATTTTAAGCTCTAATTCTGCCCTTAAGGTTTCTCCTGGGAAGACATCATCCCCCATACCCGAGCAAGAGGCCTGTAGTCTACACAAGCAGCTGCAGCAAAGCAATCCGCATACAATCGTGGTCATCTGTCTGGAATCTCCCTCTTGCGTACATGGGTCAAAGTAGTGTTTTTATAATAAAACAGCTGATGTTCCAAGAAAGGATACCCACGTAAGAGTGTGTATGTTTCTGTGAACATTGGAGACAAATCGTACCACTTTTGCCAGCAACCTATCTTACTGCAGCCTTGAGAAAAGTACAGAGTAAAAGAAATGTCTTGTTTAAGAATGCAGTACTGACGTAGGCGAAGAACAGCTAGATAATGAAAATAAAACATGACCGCAAATGTGGCTACTGTTAAAATAATAAAAACAAAGCTGAATAAAATACATCTAGGTTAAAGTGCACAGCGGCAGGCCTAATATGCTAAAATAACGTGTATAAAACTATAGCTAAAATTGCTACACAACAACATGGTGGATATAACAAACTTCCAGGTGAAAAAGGGCCATGAGACAATGTGGAAACCTGAAAGAGATAGATCAATAAAAGAGATCTTCAGACGAGGACTGGGAAAGTCTTGATTCATCTCCTTTTACTTTTTTTTTGGTTTGTCCTATTTATTTTTTCTATTCTCTCTTTTAAATGGATCTGGAGACTCAATTGTGGAGTCTAAGGCTTGTGTTGATTAGCTAAAAGATACGGTCAGGGGAGGTAAAAGGTCCTGTCCAGGGCTTCCTAGAATACATTTGAATACAGAACAAGTAGGTCATGGGGTTTTGAGTAATTACCCCTTCTAAATAGGTATGTCTATATGTATATGTTATTTCTATAGAACAAACCTAGACTAAAGGCGGCAGAGCATGACACATGGTCAAAGGAAAACTTGAGTAATAGGAGATGAAGCTGGGTTCTGGTAGGTTAATGCATTGTGATGTAGTGTCCTTTAAATAGGTGAGTCTTCAACTCTAAAATGGAGCACTTTGGGGTGGTCCTAATGGATACATGGATTTTGTTCCAGATCATGGGTGCATAGAAGAAAAAACCCTGTTGTCTTGTTTTTTTTTCATTTTTTTTTACACTTCTCTGTCTGTAATCTGATGGTGCCCTGGCTGTAGGTGTGCCAGGAACCACCAGAGATAGTGAGCTTGTCAGGAAAAAAAGTGATAGTGAGCTTGTCAGGAAAAAAAGTGGGGTGCTCGTTCTGATGGCTGTGTAAATGATGCAGCCAGTTTTGAAGATGGTGTGGTCCATCAAGCAGAGCCAATGGAGTTTCATCAGGATGGAAGTGATGTGACCATATTTCTTCAGACCTTGCATGATACATACCGTGGCTTGTAGAATGTCCCAAAGGGTGCCAGATTCTGGGACTTCATGGAGTAGGGCATTACCACTGTCCAGATGCAAAAGCACAAGGGCTTGAACAGTAATTTAAAAATTGCTTTTTACAAGAACTGGTTTGACTTTCTTTAGAAGAGAGAGATGGTATCAGGAAGTCTTTGGATTTTTGCAGTGTGTTCATTGAGGGGGAGATTGGTGCCTAAGTGAATCCAAGCAACTTGACATTTGTTGAGAGTTGGGGTCCAAAGCCGTCAAGGTTTATACTGTATCTTGTTTGTTGCACTTGACAAATAATAGGAGTTCTCTCTTGGTTGGGTTGAGTTTTATGTAGGTGCTAGACAGCCAGGTATAGATGATGTGTAAGAAGTGTTTGAGACATTGGGGCACATATTTATACCTGGTTTGCGCTGAATTAGCATCATTTTATTTTACGCTAATTCAGTGCAAACCTAACTCCATATTTATACTTCGGCGCTAGATACTTCTAGCGCCAGAGTTATTCAGTTTACGTCGTCTTCTGGAGGGGAAAACCTACCTTGCGTCAATGAAATGCAAGGTAGGCGTTCTTGCACAAAAAAGGACGATATGGCCTTTGCGCCATATTTATCCCGATGCTTCAATCCAGCACGGACGGATGGGGGCCTTAAATAATGGCGCTAAGCTTGCTTAGTGCCATTATTTAACACCTAGGTATGGGCAGGCGTAAGGGGACCTGTAGGCACATTTCCATGGTGGGAGACCATGGAAATTGCCCACAGGCACCCTTACCTGTCCCCAGGGACACCCCCACCCACCCCTACCCACACCAGGAGGTCACCTAAGGATGGGCAACCCATCCAAGGTAAGTCCAGTTGAGTATTTAATTTTTTTTTGATCAACACCGCTCGGGGGCCCTGCATGACACTGGCCCGAATGGCCATGCCCATGGGACATTTGGCCATTGGGGTGGTGGGCATGGCTCCTGTCTTTACTGAGACAGGAGCCATGTCCATAGGGCTTGTGCACCAGAAAATGGTGATACACTGCCTAGAGGCAATTTTTTTGCCTCTAAACAGTGTAGCGCCATGATTTGCCCAACAAGCTCTGGTTCCACCTACGCCTCTAAGGCCCTGTTAGCGTCCTTTCCAAGGACGCTAACAGGGCCTTAGCGCCATTCCATAAATATGGCACCCGGCCAGCGTCCAGGAATGTCGCTAGCCGGCGCAATACTTTTTGATGCAAACCTGCGTTAGCACAGGTTTGTGCCAAAAAGCATAAATATGGGCCTGGATGTCTGAAGCAGAGGAGAGTTTCAAGTAGAGTTGTGTAACATCAGCATATTAATGAATCATGATGCTGTTATCTGTGAGTAGCTCACAAATGTGTCCATGTAATGACTGAAGATTTAATAAGTTCTACTTTTTGATAAGTACTATTCTGCTTTTTTGGCGTGGGTATTACTAATTTAAATTCCTAATTCCTAAACACTGTAAATATGTATGTTTAGGAGCAAGAAGATCAAATCAAATCATTAACATTTATAAAGCGCGCTACTCACCCGTGCGGGTCTCAAGGCGCTAGGGGAAAAAAGGGGGGGTTATCGCTGTTCGAACAGCCAGGTCTTTAGGAGTCTCCGGAAAGCGGAGTGGTCCTGGGTGGTCCTGAGGCTGGTGGGGAGGGAGTTCCAGGTCTTGGCCGCCAGGAAGGAGAAAGATCTCCCACCCGCCGTGGAGCGGGGGATGCGAGGGACAGCAGTGAGTGCGAGGCCAGAGGAGCGGAGGAGGCGGGTGGGGACGTAGAAGCTGAGGCGTCTGTTGAGGTATTCCGGTCCCTTGTCGTGGAGGGCTTTGTGTGCGTGGGTGAGAAGTCGGAAGGTGATCCTTTTGCTGACTGGGAGCCAATGCAGGTGTCTCAGGTGTGCGGAGATGTGGCTGCTGCGGGGTATGTCGAGGATGAGGCGGGCCGAGGCGTTTTGAATGCGTTGCAGGCGATTTTGGAGTTTGGCTGTGGTCCCGGCGTAGAGGGTGTTGCCGTAGTCCAGGCGGCTCGTGACGAGGGCGTGGGTCACGGTTTTTCTGGTGTCGGCGGGGATCCAGCGGAAGATCTTGCGGAGCATGCGGAGGGTGAGGAAGCAAGCGGAGGACACGGCGTTGACTTGCTTGGTCATGGTGAGAAGAGGGTCCAAGATGAAGCCGAGGTTGCGGGCGTGGTCTGTGGGGGTCGGTGCGGTGCCGAGGGCCGTGGGCCACCAGGAGTCGTCCCAGGTGGATGGGGTGTTGCCGAGGATGAGGACTTCCGTTTTTTCAGAGTTCAGCTTTAGGCGGCTGAGCCTCATCCAATCTGCGACGTCCTTCATACCCTCTTGTAGGTTGGTCTTGGCGCTGGCGGGGTCCTTGGTGAGGGAGAGTATAAGTTGGGTGTCGTCGGCGTAGGAGGTGATGATGATGTCGTGCTTGCGTACGATGTTGGCGAGGGGGCTCATGTAGACATTGAAGAGTGTCGGGCTGAGTGATGAGCCTTGGGGTACGCCGCAGATGATCTCGGTGGGTTCTGAGCGAAACGGAGGGAGGTAAACTCTTTGGGAACGGTTTGAGAGGAAGGAGGCGATCCAGTCCAGGGCCTGGCCTTGGATCCCGGTGGAGCGGAGGCGGGTGATTAGGGTGCGGTGACAGACGGTGTCAAAGGCAGCCGAGACGTCGAGCAGAATGAGGGCGACTGTTTCACCGTTGTCCATCAGGGTTCTGATGTCGTCAGTGACTGAGATGAGGGCGGTTTCAGTGCTGTGGTTGGTTCGGAATCCGGTTTGTGAGTGGTCGAGCAGGTTGTTGTCTTCCAGGAAGGTGGTCAGCTGTTTGTTGACGGTCTTCTCTATTACTTTGGCTGGGAAAGGCAGAAGAGAGATGGGGCGGAAGTTTTTTAGGTCGCTCGGGTCAGCCGTAGGTTTCTTTAGTAGGGCGTTGACTTCGGCGTGTTTCCAGCATTCGGGGAAGGTAGCAGAAGAAATAGAAGAGTTGATGACGGTCTGGAGGTGCGGGGCGATGATGTCGTCGGCTTTGTTAAAGATGAAGTGCGGGCAGGGGTCCGAAGGGGCGCCGGAGTGGATAGAGTTCATGATGGATTTGGTTTCTTCCGTGTTGATGTGGGACCAGTTGTTGAGGGTGATGGCCGTGGATGCCGGTTCGGTGGTGTATGGTTAGGTCTGGTGTCCGAAGCTGTCGTGGAGGTCGCTAATCTTGCGATGGAAGAAAGTGGCGAGGGATTCGCACAGATCCTGTGAGGGCGTGACGGCGTTGGCGTTGGCGCTGGGGTTGGAGAACTCCTTGACGATGCTGGAGTTAACGGGCCCAATTTGGGTAGTATCTTCAATTTGGTATATCATTTGTATGCTTAGAATGGCATTTTATTTTAAAAATACCTAATAGTTACTCTCAGGGGTGTATTTTTGTAGGTATTTTAAAAATAATACAATTTGTATACTTTTTATAATTTATTCGAGTATTTATTGATAATTTAAACTTTAAAAGAATCAATATACATGTTTAGGAGTGGGATGCTATGGGTGTGAGGGTCTAAGGACAGAGTACTTAAAATGTGGGTATAAAATGTTTATGTCAAGAATATTATTAATTTTAAATAATAATACCCAATAGGTACACTACGGAGTATATTTGGGTAGTTTTGTTTTAAATACTGCCTTTTTAATAATTATCAATTTGTTTTTTTGAAAAATTGAAAATGATATAAATATATGGAATTAGGATGCTAGGTGTGTAAAGTCCGGTGGTCGGAAGTATTTTAAATTTGGGTACTACTTTTTATGTTCAGATTGTTTTTTGTTTTATTAATAAAATTGAAGAGTCACTCCAAGATGTATATTTGATTTGTTTACTTAAAAAAAATACTGCTATTTCCTTAAACATGTGTGCATTCTTTAAAATGTTATCATGGTATTTATCTTATTAATCACACATGAATAGAATGAATTAGAATACACATTATGCTTTCATTTAGTTTTTAATATATTAAAAGGAATACTAAAAACATAGATATTTTTATTTGTTATTTAATTCAATAAATTTAATGTAATATATGTTGTCTTTCTAAATACAGTATTCATATAAAAATATCAAACATTTATACTGTTAAATACACCAGTGGGGTAGCGTTTTTTATCAGGACAAGTGGGGAAACACCTGGTGGTAGGATTTTTGTGGATCTCTGCACATTCCTGTAGTTTACGTGACGAAAAAGCAAGGAAAAATAGTGTTTTTAATCAACGCTTCACCTTTGCAGAGTATTCGGGGTAAGAAAACTGTGTGGAATCCAAGCACACCACACCTCCATGGACTGATCTTGGTGTCTAGTTTTCATAATGTCTGGGTTTGGTAGGTTTCCCTATATGGCTGCCGAGCCCAGGACCAAATACATAGGTGACTGTCTTACAAAACAAGGCTGTTTTGTGTTAGGCAATTTTGAAGTCTTCACAATTCGTTTTGGGCACTTCCCTGTCATTTTCCCTTGCCCATCCACATAAGTGAGGCAAGGTTTTCTCTGGAGACTTAGTGGAATGCTGGGTGGTAGAAAATCTGTGGCTGTTTGCAGATTCCAGGACTTCCCCCTCACTGAAATGCAAGGTAAATGTGCTTGAAGCATAGTTTGTGATTTCAAGGGGATTCTGGGCAAAGGAAAACTGGTGAGAGCCACGCAAGTCCTGCACCCTTGGACTCCCCAGGTACTAGTATGTTAAAGTTAATCCACTGCTCACCCTGGTTGGTTTTAGCACCTCCAGAAATTATGGTTTCAAACCAATCACTGCACTCACATCAATTTACTGGTGCCAGAGAAGGAAACATCACATTCATACGCCACAGGACGGAATAAGTTTGACTACATTTTACTACCTCCACCTTCTTCCTGAACATTACCGAAGGCATGTGAAAGGAACCTTTACTAATGACCCCCATGACAGCCACCTGAGGCTCAGGGAGACATGTTTTTCATGCACCTCTAGTGCACTCAGGAGCATATTTAGGAGCCCCTAGCGCCACCAGAGCATCACTTTTGGTGATGCTCCGGTGGCGCAAAACACTGCTACATATTTACAAGGAGGTGTAATGCCACTTTTTTTGTGGTGCTACACCTCCTTGTAAATATGCGCCCATCCTACGCAGTTTTCTGCATCAGAGGGGCATGCAATGGGTGTTGCTGTGGGCGTTCCACCGCAACACCCATTGCTTTTGACGCAGCCTCAGATTTACGAGTTTTGTTGAAAATCTGAGGCATTGCCAAAAACGAGGAGGAATGCTTTTATTCCTCCTCATTTTTTGCTTTTACTATGTGTACTGCATGCTGCAGCACACATAGAAGAAGTAAAATGCCATGGATGATTGTTTACATGCAGGAAGGTGCCCCTTCCTGAACATAAACAATAATTCAAAATGACGCTTTGGTACTTCTATGTGTGCTGGCCAAATTGCCACTATAGATTGTTTATGTGAAGGAGGGGACACCGTCCGGCAAATAAACAATCTATCCCCTCAACGCAGACACCCTGACACTACGGTGCAAGGATGCTTGCATTGGTGCTAGACAGCTTAATTCAGCGTCAGTGCACGGGGAAACGCAGGGATGCACTGTATTCCTCTAAATACAGCCCAC
Organism: Pleurodeles waltl; assembly: GCF_031143425.1. Lineage (NCBI taxonomy): Eukaryota > Metazoa > Chordata > Amphibia > Caudata > Salamandridae > Pleurodeles > Pleurodeles waltl. The sequence goes on from NC_090444.1 coordinate 1,743,964,167, forward strand.
CCCTGGTTTTTGAAAGTGGCACAGTGCGGCATCGCTATGTTTTGGGCAGCACGCACTGTGCCACCTTAGCATAAATATGGGCCTTGCTGTGCTAAATCCAACTACTTCCAGTCTGTAGATGCAAGTTAGGGGTGTCCGAGTATGCCTTGGGAGGCCTATTCCTCGAACTGAGTGAGCATATCTACCTTTGAAACTAAGGCGGATATGCTGGGTAATTTTCACAAAGTCCCCTAAAGAAAAGGTCATAAGCTATAAAACGGGTAGTGTTTGGCATTTAGGTAGTCCGTGAGAATGTAGCATATGCCCCAGCCACCATTATGTGCAGTGCTGTGACTGTAATGCACTTATCATACAGCTAATTGAACATCTACTAAGTTCTGATGGAGGATAAACATGGCAAGCAGGTCACTGACCCATACGTCTCATTGCTCTTCAGTGCCGGCGTGGCGCCAATGGGTTTGAATCCATAGGTGTAGATGATGTACATCTGTGCTACCTTTACTAACTGCCTTGCACCTGTGCAATATCCCTGTGAAAGCACACCTACCATAGCTTTTCTTACCCGTTCATGTTTCTGCCTCATCAGTGTCCTGACTAATCCTGTATAGTTGCCAAGTGAAACTTTATTAATGCCTTCTGCCATTAGCTACTTGAAGCTCAAGAAAACATGTCTTTAATGTGCCATCAGCACACTCACAGTGCTAAATCTAACTGCTCCCAGTTTGTGGATGCAAGTTGGGGGTGTCCGTTTATGCTTTGGGAGGCCTATTTCCCGAACTGAGGAAGCATATCTACTGTTGAAACTAAGGTAGACATGATGCTGAATACATCCCAAGGTCTGTAAAGTAAAAAGTCAAACTAATATCCTCTGGGACCCATTCACCAACACTTCTACTATTGCTCTGAAAGTGAAGCTACAAATTGAGTTTGCACACTTTCAAACAAGTAGAAATGTTGATGAATATGTCTGACAGGGCAACTGTTTGACTTATTACACTTACTCTGGTTCTCATTGGCAATCATGGTGGTCCTTATGTAGCATACATAGGTAGGTTCCCTAACAAGCACTTTTAGTTCAGTCATTCCTTTAACATGTTGCCACACGGGTTCTCTGTGACAATGTGGCATAGGTTCTGTCCATTAGTATGTGCAGTGTGGGGTCTATAATGCACGTTAATCAAACAGAACACCAACCAGGTTGTGATTGTGGATATAAGTGTCAAGCAGGTCATAAAAAAGCCCATGATTTCCTGAAGTAGATGAATTAAAATTCTGTGGCTGCTTGCCTAACGAAGCAGTGGCCCATGGGCGTTCAGTATCCATGCACAGCCAATGAAAGGTTTACTCAATGGCAGCTCCAACTCAGTCGATGTCCCAGAACTTTGCTTTAGTATGCAACAATGTAAAGCAAGTAGGGACACAGAGGCCTGGCTGAGATGGGCACTGGGGACAGTAATAATGACTCTTCTGCCGTTTTCCATGCTTCAAGCACACTTTACAGCAATGACATGGACGATCTTTTTTGGGTGTTTAAGGAATGCGATCAGCAAAGTGTCACTGGTGCAGCCTTGCCTTATCCTCCAGAACATGAGGTGGAGGCTGCTGCTGCTTCTGTAACAGCAATGAGGCTTTCAATTGCATACAATTGGAAGTCAAAGAAAGTCATGAGTCTTCCTGTGGTTGTCTGACAATAAACAACATACGCATTGTATGTTGCCATCTGGATCAGGTGGAAAAACAGTTTCTTGTACCAAGTACGACTTTTATGATACACATTGTATGGTTGAAGAACCTAGTCATTCTTGTCCACTCCGCCCATGTACTTATTGTAATCAAGTATATAGGTGGGCTTGTGGACTTCGGCCATCTGACCCTAAACCGTGATGGGGGAAGTGCTCTACATCACACCTATCCGAGAACTTGAATGCGAGCAGTTCATTGGAACACAACCCAGTACTCTGGGATTTCTTGGAGCTTCTTGCAAACAAGCTCCTGCAGAAATCCTTTGCAGTTACAATGAACAGTACTGCAGGCCACAGTGCCAGCTTTGTAGAGCTCACTGAACATCTCTACTCCTGTATAGAAATTGTCCACATAAAGGTTATAACCTTTGTGAATACGTGGCTGGACAGGGTCTCATACAATCTTACCTGTGATCCCTAATGTGGGAGGGCAACCTACAGGGTTTAGGGTGGAGTCATTCCCTGTATACACTCTCAAGCTGTACACATAGCCAGAAGAGTTCTCACACATCATGGACAGCTTGATGCCATAGCAAGCTCTTTTGCTCGCAATGTACTGTTTGAACAGCAGCCGCCCTTTGTACAGGATTAAGGACTCACTGACTGCTATATTCTTTCCAGGTGTATAGATTTCTGGAAACCTGGCAGACAAATGTTTAAAGTCAGGCCAAATTTTGAACATCCTGTCATGGTCTGGATGGTCCCGTGCCAATGCAGCAGAATTGTCATTGAAATGCAGCATGTGCTGCAATAGCAAAAAATGATCTCTGCTCATATACAGTGCGAAGATGGGGTTACCCAAACCTTGCGAGTCGTCCAGTAGGACTGCAAGGTAGGTTTCTGGACTAACCCCATTTGGAGCGTAAGGCCCAACAATATCTTCAACTCCGTCAGCAAAGTGGGAGTCCACTGACGTGCCATAGAACTGAGCCCTAGAGTGCCTCCATGCTCCCTCAGAAATTGTTCTGCATGCAAATTTGTTTGCTGCACAATTTGCTGAAGGAAGTCAACATCAAAAAAGAGATGAATATAGCCGACTGGCAAAAAAGTGGCCGTTTCAACTTTACATCCAGCGTCACCAGTAAAAGGTGGAATGTGGGGTGAAATTAATCAGAGGGCTGACAAAAGAGCACTCTCTCTGTGCTTGCCGCCGCACGCACCTGCTCTCTGGGTTGGGCTAACCCGCTGCTGTCCCGCTGCACAGACTGCGCTTGTGAAGGCTCAGCACAACTGTCCTCATCGTCACCCTCAGAATCACTGGAAGATATGTCTTCGGAGGGGACTCTATTGACTAGAAAATCAATCTCAGCTTCTGCCCCATTGTCCTCTCCCTCAGATGCTTTCTCAGTATTTGCTGTCTCAGTCTCTGATCCTGCCTCAGAGCTGTCCACCATAACCCACGTTACGGCTACAGCAGCAGTCATCTAACGAGACGCCATCTCTGCTACTGGCTAAACTGTCCCTCTAAAGCACTAGCCTACATAGAAGGCAGATAGGGTCACAAAATTGCTTGTGGATGTGTGTGTGTGTCATGTGTGCAACAGTAAATGATAAGTCACCCTACCTTTGCTTCTTCTCTGAATCAGCAGATTCTCTGAAGACACGGAAAAAACACAAAAAAGACTCACTATTACTTCACCTTATCACATACCCATCATCACAGCCTTTAGCGCTAGTGGCACCCAGTGTGACAATAATTTTTGGTGCTCCCCCTCCCATGTTATTCTCCTCGAATTCTGTCACTACCAACCAGCAAAAGTGCCTCTCACCTCTCCATAGCCCCCCTTGCACATATATTTCATTTGTTTTGAAGCGCAGATAATGCCTGGCTTTACTAGTCCACTCAGCTAAATACGTATCTATCCTCTGAAGCAGGCATATAAACCATCTGCACTACTTTATGGCATCAAAACTGCCACTAGACAAAAGCCAGATCTCTTTGTATATAGAGAGAATCTATCTGTAGAAACAATAATATATATAAATATCTATATCACTTTTATATATGTGTGGTTTCCCTGGGGGCCGTTTGTGATTCACGGAAAACAACACATGTAAAAAAGTGATATATATATATATCTATATATATCTATATCTATATCTATATATATCTATATAGATATATATATATATAAAGAGAGAGAGATTTGTTTGTCTCTCTCCCTATCTCTCTCTCTACATATATATATTTATACATATATAGATAGTATATATAGAGAGAGAGAGCTTTCTCTGTCTCTCTCCCTATCTCTCTCTCTACATATATATATGTATACATATATAGATAGATTTAGAGAAAGAGTTTCTCTCTACATCACTTTTTTTAATACTTGCGTGCTTTCCCTGGGGCCGATCGCGACCCCAAGGCAAACCACACATGTATGAAAAACAATACGCCCCCATAGGGATCAGACTGGGTGTGAGCATGGCACTGTTGGGTTGCAGTCCTCTAGAGTAGGCATGGTGGAGACAGAGGTCCCAGCCAATGTGCTCGGTTTCAAACTAGGCCACTCGGGAACCCTTCCTGCACATACTCAAAGAGAAGTGGACACCACTTCAAGTGCAGCCAAAGTAAATTTGGAGATTACGCATCACTTCCACTATTCTATATTTAGCGTTGTTAACTAACCCATAAAGTCTCCCCAGTGTAAAGTGGGTTCTACTTAGGTGAATGCAATAGTTTACCCCACCTGGTCTCTCAGATATGGATCAGAACCCAGAGCACCTGCTGGACAGCATTCAGGAATCCTGGCCACTTAGGCAGAAACAGATGCAACTTCTTTGCAGCTACCCAACCTCATTGTGTGCATGTATCATCCATAATGATTGCCGGTAGGCCACTTTGCATTTGACCACTGATAATAAGTAATCATCTGTGAGTTTAGGCATGTCACTCAGCAGTGGAACTTGAGGCACTCTACCACAAGGTGAAGCACCTTTCCAGTCCTACCAAAAAGTAGAGGAGATCCATCACATATGTAAATGATTTTATAACATCACAATAGTAACAAACTTTAGTAGTAAATTCATTTTGCATCTTTGTGTACCACTGTTCCTTCAACAGAGCCTAAGCATAAGCTCAAGAAAGAGATGGACTTGCTCTCGAGGTACTATGCAGGACAGTTTATGATCTTAATCTATTCAGTCAACATTTGATGTCTGTAAGCACTCCTTGACTGTTCCCTTCAAAACATAGAGGGCCAGATGTATCAAACTATTTTGCATTCGCAAATGGTGTGAATCGCAAAATTCCACTGATTGTGAATGCAAAATAGCCTTTCACAATGTATGAAAGGTATCGCAGTCCCATTTTAGGGAATCGCAATTTTTAGCTATTTGCAGTTTCCTAAATAGGAAATCGCAAATAGGGAATTTCTATTTGCGATTTCCTATACACATGTATCAAGCATTTCCTAAATGCGAACTGGGCATTTAGGGAATGCAATTACCACAACTCCAAGTTGGTGGTAACCATGTGCAATTTTTATAAATGCATTAAAAATTCTTTATTAAAAGTGCCATGTAGCTCACACATGCCCCTAGGGTATGTGTGTACTTCACATGTGCACAATTGAAATTTGGGGTCTTTCAAAGGGGGCCTTAGGTCTTCGGCACCCTTGGTTTTACATTTCCTAATTTGTGATTCCCTAATAAGGAATCGCAAATTAGGAAATTCAAAAAACATTCGCACCGATGGGCCTGAAGGCTCATAGGAACCAATGGAGTTCCATTTCTTAATAGCGATTCCCTAATAGCAATGGCGACTCTGTGGGAAATGCTATTAGAGAATCGCTATTTTCTTACATACCATTTTGTATTTCTTAAATAGCGATTTCTTAAAATTTCGCTATTTAAGACATCCAAAACAGTACTTTGATACATTTGGCCCATAATGCTAATTTATTTCAACATTTAATTGCATTTGATAAAAAAAAATTGAAAGTCACATGGGGGTTCATTCACTGAAAATTATTTATAATGACACATCCAATGATGTTTACTGCATTAATAATAGAATAGGTTCAGGTAATATAATGAAGTGAGGTGTTGCTGACCCTGGACCTCAGCAGCCCCGGCGTCAAAAGGTAGCCCAATTTAAACTGTCTAACACCACTTAACCCTAAAAATACCAGAAACTCCGATGCCATCTGAGAATCCTTCCTCCTCAAAACTCATTTGGGGCCCTTATGAGAACCTTTCTGACTTATCCTGGCATTGTCCCACTCTCTGCAGAGGAAATCATGGACCTCCCTTCTTGTGGTCACTCCCAGGTACCTTCCTGAATTCCCGGGTGCAATTACTCAACTTAAACAGCCCATTATAATTTTTTAACTTACTGCCCTCAACCCAGCCTTATTTAGTATCTCACATGACATGTCTATAAAACCCTCCCAAGACTGATGTCTTTGTTTTTGTGCATCCATGAACTTTTGGTGATACTTCTCTGGGGTCACAACAGATTTGCATGCGATGGCCTCTTTTGTGAGGACCTACTTAACCTGGTCAGGTGCACCTAAGGCCAAGAGTACATCCCTCTCAACAACTGTCATACCCCGAGTCCTCCTTTGGGACTCTGTGTATAAGCAAGGACACTTAATATGCGGCAAACCATTTGTCAATTTCATCTCCAACCACATACATGGCACCAGGTAATTTGGATGAAGACTCTTTTTTTTACCCCTCTTAAGCACTTCTATATCATTGCCAGAATCATCACTGATTTAAAGGCCCTTCGGGACCTCAAGTCCATCTTGTGCTGGCTTCTCTCAAGGGCCAGTAGGGCCTTCTTCTCCTCCAAGGCTACCTTTTTCCCCTCCAGTGGCAGAGCAACTGTTGCCTGTTTCTCCTCACCCGGCAGAATTGCAGCTGCTTTCTTCTCCTTGGTAGCCAAGCCCAACCATTTCTATTTTTTTTTCAATTTTAAGGCCCTCTCCTCTTGCCTCCAGTTCTGATGGGGAAAACTGTTGGAGGTCACACTGCTCCCTACCCTAGACACTGTAGGTGATGCTGCTCCTAGGGGGAAAACACTGCCCTGGCACTGAGATTTCTTCCATGTTATCCTAATTTCCCTCCTGACCTTCATCCTCATTCTCCTCTGAGATAACTGACGGGCTTCCTTCAAGACTCTGAGGGCAATGTGGTAATCCTGCTTCTTAGACTGCTTGTTCAGCTTTGGTCCTTATTGCCTGCACATGCTTCTCAGTTCTGCCATGCTAAGGCTGTTCAGATTCACTTCAGTGTTCTCAAAACATAAGGTGCAAAAATGTAAGGCAAAGCATCATTGATAACAAAATAAAAAGAGTGACCCAATTAAAACTAAAAGTCAAATAAACATTCAAAACCTGAATTTGTGCTGTCAATTTAAAAAGGTGTTTTTAATTTCAACTTAAAACATTGCATGGTACTGCTAAACATAATTCCTGGAACCTACCTCTGCCACCAATGTAATAAACTATATATAATCACGACTCTTGTCAGGGTGTGCCCTCACAATCACTAAATTAACCTGGGCTCATGTTCTTGGTAGCTGTCACTCAGAGGAGACAAGCTTAATTTAGGGCAATGTGCAATCATGTATGCAGTACCAAAAGAGTAATGTAGTCAAAACACCAAATAAGAACAATTTCAAATGGAATTAGAAAAATAGAGCAAACTTAATTAACAAAAGGACAGCAAAATGCCAAACCTATAAAGAGAAACTGAGATATGCTTTTTTTAAATTATAAGATGAAAAGTAAAGCACTAAAAACAGACAATGGACATGGTAGACTGGGACCAAGGTGCAATTTCGCCTGGTCTGGAGGTAACATTTTCAAGAGTTTCTGAACTTTCTTCTGGTACCCAATTAACCACAGGATTATACTTCTAAAGCCCTACAGGACCTCCACGGAAGCATTTAGAGACTCACAGGGTGTCAGACAGAGGTCAAATACAGGGTCCAGTCCAGGTCCAGTTGCCACTGGTCTTCTGGCTACTACCAGGAAAAAGTATATTTTCATTTGTTATCTCCCTGTAGCTACATAGGAGGTCAACCAACTCACCCTGGCATTTCATGCACTGTACCCAACTAAACAGGTACATGTGAGATGGAATACAAACAATAACAATCTATGTGGGGTCTAAATGTGTGTAAGTCCTAGTGGAGTTACTTAATATGTCCTACGAGAACATACGGGTACAGTGAAATGCATTTTCTCAGACATAAAATAATTTATTTGAGGAGTTGAGACCTAGACTGAAACCTCATAAACATTGGGCACACACCTCATCTGGGGGTCTAAGACAACCACACATGGGGCCTGATTCACAAAGGCAAACTTACAAGTTTTTATAAGTTTATTCTTTTTTGATATTCACAAAACTGTAATTTAATGGTAACTTTATGACTGCAGATACTCCGCTATCTGGTCAGAGAACCCCATCCATAAAAAGATAGACCTGTCCTATCTTTTTATGTGCGGTGTTCTTCACACAAACTGCTACTAACTTGCTGTTTTGTGAAGATCGAAAAAGAGTAATCTTAAAAATGAGGCCTCTGGTTGGCAGTCAATTTTCACTCTGTCCAAGCAGGGACAATTCCTCTAGTCAGGGCAATGGAGGTCAGGGCAATGGAGATACACACTTAGATAACCCCTGCTCAGCCCCTTGGTAGCTTGGCACAAGCAGTTAGGCTTATCTTAAAGGCAATGTGAAAAGTATGTGTACCAACACACACAGTAATACAGCGAAAACACTAAACAATGGACACCACACTAGTTTGGAGAAATAGCCAATATTTATCTAAATCAAACAAGACCAAAACGACAAAAATCCAACATACACAAGTAAATTTATGAATTTTTAAAATAATAGAATCTTACTCTATAGAGAACAATGGAAATGTTGTTTGTTAAAAAAAGTACCTGGTTTGCATCAAAAATAAAGGAGCATGGGCGAGTGTGTGTCGGAAAAGACAGCAATGCATTGATTCCTTACTCGCAAGTGAGGCCGTGCTTCTTCTCTTCTCCGGTCGAGTAGGCGATGTGTCGTTTTTCTCTCCCACAAGAGAGCAATATTTTGATTTCCAGACGGGGAACCTCGGATCCGCGCCGGCTCATGTTGATTTTGACGCCCAGTGCCGATGCATGCGAAATCCAGCCATTTCTTCTCTGGTCGGGTAGGCAGTGCGTTGTTTTACTCTCCCTCAAGAGAGTGATGCATCGATTTCTGGACGAGGCACCTCGGATCCACGCCGGTTTATGTTGATTTTGACATCCAGCAACGATGCATGGGAAATCCAGCCGCACAGTCATGGAAAACCGTGCTGCATGGGGTTTGCATCCTTTTCAGCAGCTGCAAGCAGGTGCTGTGTTGTTCCTCCAGGTGCGATACAGGTGATACATTGATTTCCCAGCTGCAATGCAGGTGGTGTGTCAATTTCAGTGACAAGGTGAGTGGCTTGTTGTTTTTACAGCCATGTTGCAGGTGGTGCGTCGAAATTTCCCCGCAAGGCTGCCTGTGCATGGATTACAGTCCTTGTTCTGCCAACTTCACCTCTCAAGGGCCCAGAGACTGGACCGGGCACCACTTGGCAGGGCAGGAGTCTCAGCAGAGTCCAGGTGCTGGCAGACGCAGTCTTTGATGGCCCTGAGACTTCAAAACAGGAGGCAAGCTCAGTTCAAGCCCTTGGAGATTCTTCTCAAGCAGAAATGCACAACAAAGTCCAGTCTTTGTCCTCGTTAAGGCAGAAGCAGCAACTGCAGGCCAACCCAGCAAAACACGGTCATAGGCAAAGGAACAGTACTCCTCCTCCAGCTCTTCAGCTCTTCTCCTTGGCAGAGGTTCCTCTTGGTTCCAGAAGTAATCTGAAAATCTAGGGTTTTGGGACCACTACTTCTATCCCTTTCCACCTTTGAAGTAGGCAAACTTCAAAGGAAAGTCTCTGTTGTTCACAAGATCCTGGCTCCAGACTCACACTAGGGGATTGGAGACGGCATTGTGTGAGGACAGGCATGGCCTATTCAGGTGTAAGTGACCACTCCTTCCTCCACTCTAGCCCAGATGGTCCATCAGAGTATACAGGCTACACCCCAGCTCCCTTTGTGTCACTGTCTAGTGGAGATTCACAAACAGCCCAACTGTCAGTCTGAACCAGACAGGGAATACACAAGCAGGCAGAGTCACAGAATGGCTTAAGCAAGAAAATGCCCACCTTCTAAAAGTGGCATTTTCAAGCTGACAATTTAAAAACCAACTTTACCAAAAGATGTATTTTTAGATTGTGAGTTCAGAGACCTCAAACTCCAGACCTCTATCTGCTCCCAAAGGGAAACTACACCTAAAGGATATGTAAAGGCAGCCCCCATGTTAACCTATGAGAGAGACAGGCCTTGCAACAGTGAAAACCGAATATGGCAGTATTTAATTGCTATGACATGTAAAACACACCAGTACATGTCCCACCTTTAACATACACTGCACCTTGTCCATGGGGCAATCTAGGGCCTACCTTAGGGGTGCCTTATATGAATAAAAAGGAAATGTTTGAGTCTGGCAAATGGATACACTTGCCAGGTCGAATTGGCAGGTTAAAACTGCAGACACTGCAGTGGGAGGTCTGAGCCATGCTTACAGGGCTACTCATGTGGGTGGCACAACCAGTGCTGCACGCCCACTAGTAGCTTTTGATTTACAGGTCCTGGGCACATCTAGTTCACTTTACTAGGGACTTACTAGTAAATCAAATGTGCCAATGACGGAAAAAGCCAATTACCAATACAGTTTATACAGAAAACATATGCACTTTAGCACTGGTTACCAGTGGTAAAGTGCTCAGAGTCCTAAAGCCAACCAAAAATTGCAGTTTTGTGAATACCAAAAAGAATAAAAACTTACAGAAATGTGTAAGTCTACCTTTGTGATTCAGGCCCTTGGACTCCTACTGTCCCGAGTGTCAGATACTGAAATACCTGAAAGATAAGATACATTGGGGCATATTTATACTCCGTTTGCGCCGGAATTGCGTCGTTTTTTTTTACGCAATTCCGACGCAAAACTAACTCCATATTTAAACTTTGGCGTTAGGCGCGTCTAGCGCCAAAGTCCATGGAGTTAGCGTCATTTTTTAGCGTGGACACCTACTTTGCGTTAATTATATGCAAGGTAGGCGTTCCCGTCTAAAAAATCGACTCCGAGGCATGTGCGTCGGATTTATACTCTCAGGCAAAATTCACGCCCGGGAGTGGGCGGGTCAAAAAAAATGACGTACAGCCGCTTTTGCGCCGTTTTTTAGCGCCTGCAAAAGGCAGGCGTTAAGGGACCTGTGGGCTCTGAAGGAGCCCAGAGGTGCCCTCCCATGCCCCCAGGGACCCCCCCTGTCACCCTTGCCCACCCCAGGAGGACACCCAAGCCTGGAGGGACCCATCCCAGGGACATTAAGGTAAGTTCAGGTAAGTGTTTTAAAAAAAAAAAAATGGTGGCATAGGGGGGCCTGATTTGTGCCCCCCTACATGCCACTATGCCCAATGACCATGCCCAGGGGACAGAAGTCCCCTGGGCATGGCCATTGGGCAAGGGGGCATGACTCCTGTCTTTGCTAAGACAGGAGTCATTTCTATGGGGGTTGGGAGTGGAAAAAAATGGCGCAAATCGGGTTGAGGCGAAAAAATAGCCTCAACCTGACTTGCCCCATTTCTTGACGCCCAAGCCCCATATCCCCCTACGCCGGCGCTGCCTGGTGTACGTCATTTTTTTTAACGCACACCAGACGGCGCCGGCGGCTAACGCCGGCTAACGTCATTCAATAAATACGGCGCCCGCATGGCGCTTCAGAATGGCGTTAGCTGGCGCTAATTTTTTTTACGCAAAACTGCGTTAGCGCAGTTTTGCGTCAAAAAGTATAAATATGGGCCATTATGCGCCTGATTCCCAAAGGTAGACTTACATGCCTGTGTAAGTTTATGCTTTTTCAGTATGCAGTATTCACAAAACTCCATTTTAATAGTGGGTTTATGTGTGCAGAGACTATGCATTCAGGGCAGAGAACTTCACACATAACGAGACAGGACAGGACATGCTTAACTCGAAAAAATCTCTCATGCCTTCCTTTGACAACATTAAAAATTTGATGCATGTTGCCTGAATGAAAGATGTACACAGACAACTTAAAGAAGAGCCGCTTTTACACTGTTCTGACCCCTTGTGGTGAATGCAGTCACGTTGTCGATCAATCACTTTTATCATTGAAAGACTGGTTTGTAAAGGGAATTTCCTTTTTTTATCATTTTGTTCTCAGAGGGACACCCAAAAACATTTAGCCCCCATACACTGAATTTGGCTTCGACCACATGGTTGTCAAATTGTTAAATTGTAGTAAGATACCTTCAACATTTTTCTGCTATCTTGATGATATTTTGCATTTTACATGTACTTTTACAGTCGTTCATGGTTCAAAATAAACTATTTATTTAATCTGTTTGTCCTGGATCTTAGGTTCCAGTCAATCAAGGAGCGTTTTCAACACTATCTTGACTGGGAATGTGCATTGCTGCAGTACCGGGTGCAAAGTTTTTCTGCTTTAGCACGTAGTTATTTAACGCTAGCAAATTGGTTTTGTATATACGTACTTTACAAAAAACAATTCGTTTTTTTCTGCTGCTCAATGCTATTTCAATGCCATTGTAGATAGAACAATTTTGCAAAAGGTGAACATGCAGAAATAAATGTTCTAAACATTTGGAATTGTGAGACAAAATATTTTGGGATTAATATTTTTGCAGAGGAAAATTCTGCAGATAGCACCCAGGAAAATAATGTCACTTTACAGTGAAAATTATATCTCAATGTCGAACAATTTCAAATATGGAAAATATACACATTTTAAAAGTGTTCAAATCTTGGATTTCACAAATTTACGGCAGTAAAACAAGCATTGCATAATCCCAGAACGTGCAAATACCTTGTTTCTCAGGTCATGACAAAGGTGAAACAATGTTTCAGTTTATCCTGTGCATTAGACCTGACTTTCTTGAAATGGTATTCCCCCAAACTTTATGTCTTCACTCCTGTTTTGCTGATTTTCTGCACTTCAAAATGCACAGTGATTGTGCCCTCTCTTTCAAACATAGTAAAATTTGATTAAATCTAATTGGCATATTCACTTTATTTGGAAATCCCTTGTAAATGGTACTACAAGTACTCAGGGCCTGAAAATTAAATGCTACTAGTGGACCTGAAAAACTAATTGTGCCATCCACTAAAGTAGCCTTTTAAAAATGTCTCGGGCAGCCACTGCAGCTTGCAATGCAGTTTTAAACTACCACCTTGACCTGGCAAAATAATCCCTTTGCCATGTCTAAACCCTGCTTTTTAATGCTTATACTTATAAGTCACCCATAAGGAAGGCGCCCCTAAAGGCTCATAGGATAGGTGCATTGTATTTAAAAAGTAGAACATGTGGATTTAAGTTTTACATATCCTGGCAGTGAAAAACTCCTAAAGTTGCTTTTTACTGCTTTTATCTGTTGTAAGGCCTCTCCTATTGGCTAACTTTGGGTTACTTTATTACATTTATTAAGAGATAATTTTGGATTGGGAGCTGATAGAAATATAAGGGTTACTCTCAAATGAATTGTAATTTAAAATCTTCTTTAACAGTAAAGTCCCATTTTAGATCACAATTCTGAAAATGCCACTTTTAGAAAGTTGGCATTTTCTTGTCCTAACCATTTGTGCCTTCTGCCAGTGCCCTGGGTCACACGGCTGTGAATGGATCTGCTGTTGGGGTTTGTGTATTCCTCCCATACAATGACACAAAAGGAACTACGTTTGGGCAGGATAGGCTACCCTGTCAGGATAGCGGGGGATGTAAGTGTGTCCTGCCCCATTTGCACTTGAAAGGGCTTGACTCCTACTCACCCAAAGGAACCCAACACCAGGGGAAACGTCCTCAACTAGGTAAACAACCCCGTTTCCCATGCAAGTGTAACCACTCTTGCCTAAACAACAAATGGCTTTTTCTGTGCCTTAACCACGCATCTGCGAACTACACATATGTGTGGTTAAGGCACAGAAAAACCATGCTTTGTTCGGGAGAAGGCGCAGTAAGGTAAGTGGGACTGGGGCACGGATGGGGGTGGATTAAGGGATTGGGGGGCTGGGGGTGGGCTATTTGTTGTTGTTTTTTAGGGTGGGGTGGGGGTTTGGGTATTTTTTTTAAGTGGAGGACGTGGTGAGGTAAGTGGGGCTGTGGAAGGGGTAGTGGGTGGATTAAAGGATTGGTGGGGTGGGGGCTGGAGGCAGGCTATTTTTTTTAAGGGTCGGGGTGGGGGGTCAGGCTATTTTTTTTTAGGGGCTGGAGTTGGGGGTTTGGGTATATTTTTAATTTAGGGTGGGGGCAGTTTATTTTTAAAGGGGTGGGGGAAGGCTTAACAAGGGAGGGGGAGAGAGGAGAGAAGAGGAGGAAGGAGTGGGACAGGACGCCTTGAGGTAAGTGGGGTTTGGGGCAGGGTTGGTGGGTAGTTTTTAGTGGTTGGGTGGATTTAGGGCTTAGGGTGGGTGGGGTGTGTTGTGGTACTTTAGCTTTAGTTTTTAGGGGCATGCATGAGGGGTCGGGTGATTTCTTTTTTTACGGCTCAGGGTGGGTGGGGGGTCGGGTGATATAGTTTTTAGGGGCTGGATTGGTGGGGTTGGGATAGGTTTTTTTTAAGGGCTTAGGATGGGTGAGAGGGTTTGGGGTAGTTTACTTATTAGAGGGAAGGCTTTAGGGCTCAGGGCGGGTTGGGGGTGTCGGGGTAGTTTAATTTTTAGGGGTCAGGGTAGTTTACTTTTTAGGGGTGGTGAATAATTTTTTTTAGGGCTCAGGTTGGGTGGAGGTGTCGGGGTAGTTTACTTTTATGGTGCAGGGGTGGGGGCTCGGGTAGCTTTTTTTAGGTTTAGGGCAGGTGGGGGGGTCAGGGGACTTTAGTTTATAGGGGTAGGGGGGTTGTGGCACTTTGTTTTAGGGCTCAGGGTGGGTCGGTGGTCGGGGTAGTTTAGGTATATGGGGTGGGGGTAGTTTTGGGCCTCAGGGCGGGTAGGGGGTGGTATGATAAAACCATATATGCCATTTTGCATGCCGTATCCACACATTGTGAAGGCATGTGTGGTAAAGGCATGCGTGGAAACAACGTGGTTGTGGTTCCGACCACGTTGGTAAGGCATGTGTTGTTCCAGCATGCGTGGTTCCATCATAGAACCGACACCAGCTTTTTGTCACCCCAGACTTATTGAAGCCTAGACAGGGGAAGGGAAGGACTTTTTAGACCAGATGGTGGGCTAGTAAAGGGAACTCCTCTACACAAAAGCTGGCATCAGGTATAAATATTAGACCTCCAAAGCCACTGTTCAGAACATGTCTGGGCCTGTGAACATTACAGAAGAAGGGCTGTCTTGCTGCCAGAGAACTGCCCTGCTGCTTGGGCGCTCCCTTTCTTTCTGAGAAGGAAGCCTGGACCTACTTACCTTCATCCCAGGTTAACCTGGGTGGCTCCATAAGCAGGTGGCTGACCTCCTGTTTGAGCTATAATGACATAACACAATCTAGAGGCCTCCCTGCAACTGCCCAGCAGATCTGCTGCAACTTGACATGCCTGGACCTGCAACTGAACCTGCCTGAGCCCTGTGGGCCTCTGCTGGAGTGAGTTCCTGATACCCAAAATGTGCCCCTCCCCATGTCCTGCACCAATGGCTGGCATCGGTCTAAGCTCTTCCTGAGAAGGAAAGGTGAAATGTGAGGTTTACGCCCTTTGTAACTGTGAAAGGGCCCCTTCACACCAAGGCTCTGACACCCACGATACCCGCCAATGCAGGCTCCATTGAAGACTTGTTCTTTGTGCTGTCATGACCACCAGCGACAACTCGCAATGTGAGATTTGCACTTCAAGCTAAAACAATGGCAGGTGACTGCCGATGTGAAGCTCCAGCAATGACCATCTCTTTCAGCTGAAGTAACCTGATCCCTGTATCCGATGCATGCTCCATTGTGCTTGGCTAAGCTTGTGACTTTCCCCCAGTCTAGCATGACCACATGAGAGTGGTGCTTTGTGCTTTGTGCTTTTTGGCAGTATATTAACTTAAAACTTTGAAATTGCAGAACTACAGACTGGAATTTTGGTGCACTGCTATCAATGTAATTATTATAATTAAGTTATCCCATTTTTCTAAATTGGTTTGGGATTTGCCCTCTGTTGTGTTTTCACTTTATTATTGTTAGTGTGCTGAATAAATAGTTTACACATTGCCTCTAACTTAAGCCTCACTGCTTTGTGCCAAGCTACCAGAGTGTTAAGCACAGGTTAATATGCTGTCTTGTGTGATCTGCCTTGACAAGGATTGTGCTTGTTGTCTGAGTGGGACTTCCACCTGCCTACTCCAATGACTTTCTTACACTCTTGTTACTTGAACTCACTTCTAGCATCCTCAAAGATGAAGTCTAATGAAGGCGCGTGCTCTGTGGTGTGCCCATTCAAAGCCCTCTTTACGAGTTTAACAGTACTGGCAGGGTGCAAACTCCACAACTGTACTTGCCAGTACCATAAAGTAACACCCTGTCACTAATATGCAATTACAACTTAAACCCCATGGAATGGGGAATAACTATATAGTTATAAATTCTGAGGAGATTAACCCTCTCATTTACCACCTGTTTTTGAGAAGGTGGTAAATGGGACCAGGGACTTCTTTGTAAGGATGAGGTTGAGAGTTGGGTGCAGGATGTCCTTGCATGCTCTCTGATGCATTTGTGAAGACTTAACATTGCGGATAAGTGATTTTACTTTGATTCACAGCAGTGTTTCACAGAAGTCCAAAAGAGAGAGACTGCAACACTGGTGCAAGTGTAACCATTAGTGTCAACGAAAGAGCTATTTCAATGTATTTTGTATGGTGTCTGGATTCCAAAACTTAAAATGGCAGCACAACGCTCGTGCATGCTAAGAAAGCTCTGCATCCTGCAAGTGCATGATGTTGGTTGTGGGATGGGAAGTCACAAGAATACTGCAGAATAAGTCTGGTGACATCTTGTGTGCCTGACAAGTTCGCCAGAAAACTGTAGTGTGAGCCTAACACATGTCACCAGCATTGAATTGTACCCATTCAACGTCTGCGGTGTCCTGGCAACGCCGGAGAAGAAGCATCTGCGACATAGAAAAGAAGCGTCTATGACGTGGAGAGCACCCGCGTCATAGAGACTGCCAAGTGTTCAATTGGATGTTTGTGAGTGTATCCTAGCAACACTTCTGAAAGAGATCTGTTTGGATTCCAGTGTATTTTGACAGCGCCTGAAGCTCAACCAGTGTGAAAACAGGTGCGGCTGCTGCTGTATTTATAAGATGTTCTTTGTGTTAAGCTTACTGTTGACAGCAGGAAGGTAAAGTACATATCTCTGCTACATGGATCTCCAAAGTTTTTGGAACACTCCTGTTTTATGATTAGTTGTTTTACATTAATTAATGATTAGTGGTTTACTCTATTGTCTAAAGTTATCTTGATTGATAAGTTTATATTTTCATTTTACAGTTACATATTCTACTGACATTTTGGTAGAGTAGTGTAGTAAAGCGCAGTGCAAAACAATCTAGCTGTTTTGGGGGTGGTAAAATAAATCTATTGGTTTTAAGGCTTTAAGCTCGTGAGTAATTGCACAATGCAAAATGTTATTCTACCTCCGTCTTTTTGGTGTGAACAGGTGGTTCACCGATACCATGGATTAAATGGAAAAAAGTATTTTCTCATTATGCAAGGGTGTGAGGGACCTTGCTTAGTGCGGAGAGAAAAACATGATTATTATTACATTGACGGTCAAGACGTGTTTGAGCATCTTTTAGAATTGTGAGAAAGAGATGCTGCAGATATAAATGAAAACAAAATTTGTCTTAAACAATTAGATCTACGTTATCTTCCTAAATTGAGTACCATTCTCGAAAGCTATCACTTTGGGAAGAGGATACAAACTCAAGGTGAAACAGTCAAGCATTACATCACAGAGCTACTAAAATTAGCTTCTACATGTTGCTTTGGTGGTCCACCGAAGAACTGTTAATGGACCAAATTATGTTGGGATGCACATTAAAGAAGGCCAAGGAAAATATGTGGCAAAAAGATAATCCATCCTTACATAACAAGAGGATTTAACCATAGCTAAAACCTACAAACATTCTAAAGCATGTATGGATATTATTCGTAGTGGTATGGCTGCTGCAGACAAAGAAAATTATATGCCTATCAAATTAGTACAAAACAAGTTGGCTAACAGCAAAGCTACTGAGGATTAAGTTGGATTACATAGTAGAAGCACTGAGGGACATACTTATACTCCGTCTGCGCGGAATGTGCGTCAAACATTTTGACATACATTCAGCGCAAACCTTGCCCCATATTTAAACGTTGAATCTGAGCCCGCAGACGACAAAATTCTGCTGTGTGCGTCATTTTTGGGATGCGCCAACCCGCCTTGCGTTAATTATATGCAAGGTAGGCGTTCCCGTCCAAAAAATGACTTAAACGGCCATGCGTCGTATTGATGCTCTCGGGCAAAAAAGACACACGGCCGGGAGGCGGAGCTGGAAAATGACGCACAGCCCGATTTGCATCAAAATGTAACACCTGGGTCAGGGCAGGCATTAAAATGGGGCAAACACACCTGTATTTAATGAGAACGCACAGAAGCAACAGCAGAGCAGCAGAGCAGCAAAAGGGAGACATGGAGGTGCTTCTCATCCAGCATGCACGCAGACGCAGAGCCCAGCAGCAACAACAGCAGCTACCACAACACCAGCAGGGACCCCAAAGGCAGCGCAGAAGGCAGGAGAGGATATTCCACCCCAGAACAACCCTTCATGGCCTCAGGGAACATGACATCATCCATAGGTACAGGTTGAACTGGCAGGCCATACAGCAGCTTCTGCGAAACATTGAGCCACAGTTGGCACCCACCTTGTTGACACCCCTCACCATCCCAACAGAAACCAAGCTGCTTGCCATACTTCACATGCTGGCAAGTGGCTCTTTTCAAACGACTGGTGCCCTGGTTGCCGGAATATCACAGCCATCATTCTCTGCCTTTTTGCCCAAAGTACTGGATGCCATCATTGGACTCACACCCCGCCACATCTGCTTCCCTAACACACTGCAGAAGCAGCAGGAAACAAAACAGGGGTTCTACCTCATTAGTGGATTCCCACACGTCCTTGGTGCAATCAATCGACTGCACACATGTACGCCTTGTGCCACCTGCTGCAACTGAACACCTCTACCGCAACAGGAAGCACACACATTCCATCAATGTGCAGGCCATTGTCGATCACCAAGGATTGATCACCAACATCGTGGCAAAATATCCTGGGAGTGTCCATGACTCATTCATCTTCCGTCACAGCACCATCAATCAACACTTCCAGGATGGACGGTATGGCAATGGACTACTTGTTGGTAAGTACAATAACCTACTTATATACACACTGCACAGCAACATGTCGACAGGAACACACTGAGGTTGTGACACCGCTAGCCATGTTTCTCAGGTCACCACTGAACCTGTCACACATCTGAAATTAGTTTACAGCCTAATGTTAAGACGTCAATGATCACAACGTTTGGAGTGGGTTGCCTAAATGTCACCTTGCAAATTGTAAGCGTCTCAATTATGTTTACATTAATCCATTGCATAAGTCTAAAGGTATGTGATGTCCAGGGTAAATAGAAATGAACGTGTTACCACCACTGTCAATTTTAACCTGTGTATGGAACTATCATCTCACCCCCAGTGAAGACACAGGGACACCTGTATCACAAGTCACAATGCTAGGGATGGCACACTGTACTGCAAATCCCAAAACATACTGCTGACAACTGGTTAGCAGCCAACCACTCGTTTGTCTGGTGTAAGTCATGCCTTACTGGAAGTATATGTTGTGTACCAAGCTCTGCATGTCCTGACATGTGTGGCGCTATGATTGGTCAAGGGTTTGCAGACTCCTAATTGTTGATAGACCTTACCTGTGGTGTGTGTGTAGAGCCAAACACGTGTGGAGTTTTCTATACACTCCTCGGTGTCCATGTTGTTTGGAATTGTTAGTTGTTTCTCCACCCCCCCCAAACACAGGCATGGGTTTGTGAATAGGGTACCTAGGACTGATGCTACCAGTATGTTAGACATACATCTGAATAAGTGACTGTTTGGTCGGAACCTAGTATACACACTCAGGTATGGCACATGGGTACTATACTGGCAAGTCCAGTTACAACTTGCAGACCATGTGGCTTTAGTTTTGCATTCCGTACACTGACATTTGTAGCCCAGGTTTTGGCGGAGGATATGCAGCATGATTGTTAGCTGATAACTGGCAGAACTCAGATGGCAAGTCAATGCCAGTTGTTACCCATCTCGTAGGTTTTGGATGTGCTATGTGTGATGTGACCTTTGTGGGCTGGCCTGCCATGTACTTCCTCAGGGACATTCAATGATCTAAATGGTGATATGAGCTGTTACAAGTACAGTAGATGTATTGTCTGATTGACTTCTTGTGCCATTTCACACAATGCAGTTCCTAATGTAAATTATTTGCATTTGTCTTCACATCTGCAAACATGACTCCCAACCAGGTCCGTGAGTTCCAGCGGCTGGCCATGAGATACCAGCATATCCTGCTGGTAGAGTCGGGGTTCAGGAGGATGGCCCATCGATACCGCCATGAACGGGCCTCCGGGGCATGGAGTGCTTTCCCACAGGGTGGCCCTACTTTGCCCACCACAGCCACCACCAGCACAACCACCAGTTCTACCCAGGTGGCCCCACCCACAGCTGGGACTGTTGTCCCTACGTCTGCTGTAGTTCCAGGCCCCAGCATTGCAACAGCTGCAGGTCAGCCCACTGGCCTTCGCTCCACATGCCCACAAACCTCCTCCACCGGTACCCAGACTGCCCCAGCTCCAACAGTAGACCCTGCAGCATTCAACGAAATGGAACGGAAGATGGACCGTGTCTTGAGGAAGATAAGCAATCTGAGCCGGGATGTTTGCCACATTAACAGGCGTGTGAAGTCCATAAAGCGGACCCTCCGGAGGGCCAACCCCTAGACTTTGGTGACAATGGACATGATTCCCTCCTCTCCCTCCTCTTTCCTTGTTCTCATACTTAATGGGCTTAGGGGGCTTAGTGTTAGGTTAGTATAGTCTGTTAGTTTAGTTAGTGTTAGTGGGTGGGGGGTCCTGATTCTTTCTATTTTTACTTATTAAGTGTGTGGGTGGGTGGGTGGGGGGCTATGTTGGGGTTCTTGTGTGTTTAATAAACATTAAAAAAAGAATAAAATAAAAAATACAAAAAAATGCATATTTGTTTAGGATAGTATAGTATGTGTTTAGGTTAGTATGTGTTATCCTCCGTGTGTCCCGTCTCATAAGGGGGGTGGGGGTTGATGTTTAGAACGTTTTGTTACATGTGATAAATAAGTTTAGCTTAGGTTAGTTAGGGACAGTTGTGGGTAATGAGTAGTCAGGGTAGATTAGGGTAGGTAAGACTTTTCCCTCAGTTTCCTCTTCTGTGATTACCATTTAATAAATATATAGTTAACCCTTAACAGTATGTGTTAAATGCTACTTGATCATGGCCTTGACATTAGTGTACATGAATTTTGTTCTATTACATTTGTGTCCTATACTACAAACAAATCCAAACTGAGCTGTAAGATTGGCAGCTACCCCAGAGCTACCTTGCAAAGATTCCACCATTCGTTGCAACCACCAATCACAGTTAATATGGATCCCAACGTGTTTTTGTCGATAAGTATGTTTTCTACGTCACAAACAGTGCTTTCAGACTTGGTACTGCGGGAACAGTTTTAGGTCTGACTGCAGTGTGATGTTCAAGGACACCCTTATAAGATGAGTTCCTGGAAGCACTCATCATTTGTGACACTGTTCAGCATGATTACCTACTTGGATGTAAACTCAGACAGCTTCCTTCATGCAGTTTTTATAGTGTTAGCTTAGATTTGTGTGCACTGTTATATGTGTTAGTATTGCATGGTGACAACATTTTGCTGCCACTATTTTGTGACTTAGATATCCCTTGAGCAAGCATTATTCTGTCCAACACAGCATGGTGGTGTATGGTTTCTCACTTCATCAGATATTACCCTCAGGAAGGGCAGAGTATGATGCAATCATGGCCACTGTGCTGATTTATCTGACTACATAATATCAGGACAGTGTTATTGACAAGCAACGTAATTTGACAGTAGGCACATTTCAGTTATGTACTGCACAGTTGATGTGTCACATTACCCAGAGACAGATTTGTTGTGTAAGTGCTATTTATTGAAAAGTGCTGTTGTGCTATATGTGCATTGTCCATGATTGTGAGCCCATTATAGTGGCATCTTACATTGTGATCCTACACAAGGGGTTAAGGAAATGCTTTTGACATGCTGGGGTGATGTTTCAGACAGTGCAAAGGGTCCGGATTTGCCAATGAGTAAGAGAGAGACAATCACTGGGCAGGCTGACAAGATATACAGTGGTTAGCAGAACAGTCATTGAGTAGAGTTGTTGTAAGACTGGCATGTTCCAAAATGGAGGACCTTGGTAATAGTTGGTCATGTGGCAGTGACTAGTGCTTCCGGCTACTTTTCTGTTTGAATGTGATCTGTTCCATGTCTTCTTGTTCTGATGTGTGTGTTGCCTCCTCTGTCCTTGGTGGTGGTGGTTGTGAAGGGGCAACACACACCTCAGTGTTAGAAGACGTGGAGTCAGACATCTCGGTTGCTGCTACCTGTGAAGGTCTAAAGGGCAGTACTGCAGCAAGGAGGATCTGCTGATTCTTAAGAATAGCAGCCACATCACGATGGTAGGCAGCCAGGTCGGCCCTGAGGGGTTCAATGTTGCATTTGTGCACGCGTTGACAGGATTGCTGTTGTAGGTGTTGGGTCAACTGTATTACAGCTGTGCTGATTTCCTTCAGGCTTTTGTGCTGTTCCTGCAAGATAGATGTTAGCGCTTGCATAGCTGCTGCCTGATCTGCAGATGACATCATGCACGAACGCACCCCCTCAAGGCTGGCTGCCATAGTTTGCATCCCTACCCGCACCTCATTGGCCAGCTCCCGCTGTACCCCAACTATAGTTCTCTCAAAGCTGGTGCCTGTGTCGTCTGAGTCCTCAGCTGTATTGGATCTGGCAGGTCTTACATTTGGGGTGGTGGGTGGGTCCTCTGTGATGGCTGCTTGTTCTGTGCTCCTCCTTGTGACTGAAGGTGGGGTCTGGAGGGTTCCAAGGACCTCTTGGATGGTCTCCTGAGGAATGTTTGTCAGCTCGTCATCCATGTCATCAGGGTATTCTGGGACAGGCATATCCGCAGGAGATCCATCTTCCTCTGCAATGAAACAGGGTACAATTATTGGGTCTGTGTTGCGGCATTAGTGATGTGACATGCCTGCCCTGTGATGAATTCACATTGTGATCTTGTTTCGTGTTCATTGCTCCAGTCTTTCAGATGGGCATTCTCCCAGGCCTATGGCCCACCTGCATGTCACATGTATAGTATTAAGTTATTGGACTTCTCTGCATCATCTCCTCTAGTATTGTTTTTGGCCAAATAGTGAATTACCACCTTCTTGTCCTACTCAACCCTCCGTCTACATCCATTCTCATGGTGAGGCCTTTCACTGGCCGTGGGTGTTCTGATGGCACTGGCAGCACACTTGACAATCTGGACCTGCCCCAGTCTCTGATCTTTCACATCCACTTAAATGTAGTTGACATGTAGCATATCCTATGCATAGCATTGTTATGGCACGATATGGATGTTGGCATTGGTAATGTGTACAGCTGATGTTGGGAATGTGTGGTACATTGGATCGCCCTGATAATCGTATCAGTGTCCTATTTCCTCCTCTGTCTGTGCAGGTGTATTTCAGTGACCAGTTACATGTGTCCTCCCCCTCAATGCTGTTGTCTGAGCAGTATGACATTTGAGATGTTACATTGTGACCCAGGCACAGGATGGACCCTGACATATGCAGCATGGGTATGTCCTTAGTGCTGTGTAGCTCCTATTGTTGTTGACATTGGCTGATGTTTGCGACAACTATGGGCATTGACATTTGACAGTACTGGGGCCTTTGTCTTTTTTTAGGGGATTACTGGAGCTGTCATCCTCAACCCTCTAATTTAGGTGTGTATGATCCATGGGGAAGTTACTGCCATTGGCTACTTGAGCTGCACACAGAGCGGAGGTGGTAGTGGCAACTGTTGTCGCAGTTGCATTCCAGTTGTCGGTATGGCTAGAGGTTGTTAATAGGGCCCTAGTTAATGTAGGGGGTATGGTGGCTGACGTGTGCTGGGATGTCAGTTTGACGTTGTGCCCTTCCCTCCTGGCGTGGCTTTACCTTTGCTCCATCGTTGGCATGGCAGCATGCCCCCATGGGACTGTTGTTGGTGTAGTGTAATGGTGTGCCCCAGCTTCTGTCTGTGCAGGCCATGCCCTCATGCCATCCCTCTTTACCCATGCCACTCCATGTATATAATGGCTTCCATGCATTTTGTGGTCAGTATCCCCCCCCCAGTTGTAGCTGACATTAGTGCATTTTAATTCCCCATGCGACTTACCCTGCATGTGCGTTGTCTCGTGGTAGTCTGCGCTGTCCTGTCCTTGAATCTGTCCTGTCCTTGAATCCCTGTGACGATCTCCTCAGGGATGATGGCTGCGACCATCTCCTCCATGTGGTCCAGGGCCTCCTGGTGTCACTGGACTCCCACCTCCAGTCTGCAGTGGTGCCTTCCTGTTCCTGGCCATCTTTTCCTTGGTCCTGCGCTTGCAGTCATGCCAGCATTTCTTGCACTCGATGACTGTTCTGCATACTTCTGCCACACTGTTGATCTTGTCGACAATTTGTTGCCATAAAGCCTCTCTCCTACTAATTGGCAATTTTGAGGTGACAAACAGTTGGTGCTGGTGTTCCGTCACCTCTTTAACCAGAATTTCCTGTTCCTCTGCACTAAAGCAACACTTTATTTTCTTCTTAAAAGTGTCCTGGTTCTTGTGTGGGTCCTCCTGGCTGGTTCCTGGTCTGTTGTCATCTTCCTGGGGTCTGTAGAGGCATCTGGGATCCATTGTGGCTCTCCTCTGCTGAAATGGCTGTGTTTGCGGGGATTTTTGACGCTATTGCATCAAAAAACGGCGCATATCCGGTTTGCGGGGTCATAAATCGACCCACAGTCATTTCCGCCGTGTTAACGTCGTTTTGCTTTACGACTTGACGCTGCGGTGTGCGTAAAAAACATGACTCACACGTGTGGTTTGCACCGCCAAGCGTCAAAGTATAAATTTGATGCCCGCACGGCGCACCAGAATGGCATTAACCGGCGGTATTATTTTTGACGCAAAACTGAACCGGTGCAGTTTTGTGTCAAAAAGTATAAATATGGCCCAAAGATCTTTTCAGGCGAATGCTTCTGGCGAGGGAATGCAGGCCACATGGAAAACAACAAAGAGTGCCCTGAGTGGAAACATGTTTGTAAACATTTTGGGAAGAAAAGTCATTTTACAAAATGTTGTAAATCAATCAGAATTTCAAGAAAAGTAAGAGAGATAGATTGTGATGATAGTAATGACTTAGTAGGAAAAATTGTATTACAAACAAAAGGAAAAATGACTGAGGGACCTCTTGAGGTCATCCAGGTTAATGGAAACCATTGAAAATTCTATTTGACTCTGGGGCAAAGATTACATTGATACATAAAGAATTCTATGAGGAGAATTTAAAGGGTAAGGTTGAACTCTTGAAACAGGATATAAGACCAAGAGGATATGGCAGAGAACCTATTAGGATTTTTTTGGGGAACTCTTGAGTTCAAGGACCGCATCATACCTGGGAAAATCTATGTGCCTTTCATTGGTGACTTACTCATAAGTTGGTTCCATCAACGTAACTTATTTGGGTATCTTGATCCTAATGAGGTGTAATGATATCTGTATTTAACCACTGCTCCATCTTGACCACTGACTCCATTTTGTGCTTAACTTCGCTTCCCAAACCGTCACATTGGTGACCACCAGGTCCATTCTGATTACACACTCCATTGTGTGCTTAACTTAGCTTTAGCCACTGCCACATTAGAGGTGCAGAAGGTGCAAGTATTTTTCCGCACACAAGTTATGCAATGTATTTTTCGTTCACGTTTTCACTCTACGTGTTCTCTTCTCACCAAGGGCTAGGACATAATATGGGGGAGCGAAAGGAAGATAAGGATGTACCAGGAGAATGTTTATGGTATGGAAAGGAACAGCTTGGTTTTGAGAACGCACCATGGGATGTGACCAGCCTCAACCTGTTTTTTCAAAACTGACCTGAGGTAGCCAGCGTTTGAGCAACAACTCATTAAATGGGGGTGTTTCTAGAATTCTCCTATCCTGATTGTTTAAAATATATCAGAGGCCGAAACCAGGCTGGTGTGGAAAAAAAAGGATTGAACTCAGGCAGGAGAGGACTCTCTGCCTGCCATCAGTCCCTTGAGGGTAGGTGTCTCTCTTTCTCCATGGTTGACTGGGTTGACAACCTGTTGCTGGCAATGAGATGAAGCAAGCGAGCCACATGGTGAAGAATTATTTTTGATTATTATTTCTAGCTTTTCATTGTGCATGACTATATAATCACTGTATATAAAGATATATAATCCATGATTAAAGTAGTTTATTTGTATTGTTTTGTTTTTATGAGTACTAATATTATATTGCTGTGATTATTTATGTTGCTGCATTTGACCTACATAACTCCTCTTTTCAAACCTTAAACAGTACTTTAATAAATGTATTACTCAGAATAAGAGCTTTGCATTGAAGAAATTACCTTTATTTGTGTTTCCTCTCATTTTAAAGTAAACCAGTACACTTTTCTTTCACTGCAGTGATTTTCTCCGAATGTGCACCCGGGTTGTACACCATTGACCTTTCTATTTAAACCTTGCAGAGTGCCTTGATAAATGTGTTTCTCGGACTAAGAGGCTTGCATGCCAGAAAATCCTTTCAGTATTTGTGTATTTCTTCTTAGTCTGCAGTAAAGCAAAACATGATGATCCCCAGTCAGAGTAAAAGAGACCATCAGCAGCAAAGGCCTCAGATGGGAGGTGTACATTTTTTTGAATGAGTTCTATTATGTCTTTCTGAATGACTTAGGTTGTCCTAAAGATTATGTACACACGATTAAACTGAAGGTTGACGCTCAACTCAAAGTTACTAAGGTAAGAAATGTGCCATTATTAGTGAGGGAAAGCATAAGAAAAGAGTTGGAAAATTTGCTTGAGAGCAGTATTATTCAGGAAGTGGAAGTATCTGAATGGCTCGCACCTGAAGTGATGGCTCGCAAAGCCAGCAGGGAGGCCAGGCTGTGTGTCCATTTAAGGGAACTGAACAAGTCAGCATTGGTGGATCATTATTCACTACCCAACATCAAGGAAATGTTGTGTTCACTCAAAGGTGCTTAGCATTTCTCTTTCCTAGATCCAGGCTCGGAGTATAACCAAATGAAGTGGCATCCAGACTCACAAGACTAAACAACTTTCGCAACACCCTTTTATACTTTCAAATTTCTAAGGATGCCATTTGATTTCATATCAGCAACCGCTGCTTTCCAGAGAGCTATAGAGATGACATTAAAGGGGGTAGAAGGCGTTAATGTTTACCAGGCTGATGTGTTAGTGTTAGGATCAAATATAGAGGGGCATGATGGAAGATTGCATGCTGTGTTGGGAAAATTACAGAAAGCTGGATTGACTCTATAATGTTTCCAAAATCGAGTATTTGGGTCATCTAATAACAGAGAATGGCATTCGGCCCAAAGGTAGTTTGGTGGATGCCATCAGGAAACTTCTGTCTCCAAAGAACAAGGAAGAGTTAATGAAATTTCAAGGCATGGCAGAATTTCATTATAAAATTGTTCTCAGGTTTGAAGAAAGAACAGAATGTATGAGGTCATTATTAAAGAAAGGCAAGGAGTTCAAATGGTGTAAGTCATATGAAAAGTTGTTTGAAGATGTGAAATCCAGTTTGGAGAAAGCTTCAAACTTAGGGAGTTTTGATGCGAGAGCTGAAGCCGTCGTTAGGACTGACCCCAGTGTGAAAGGGTTGGGTGTGGTTCTCATGTAAAAATCAGGTGGTGAGGTAGGACCATATTATTTATATCATGAGGATTGTGGGGAGCTGGATTTAACTACTCAGACATTGAGAAAAAAGCACTGGGAGTGCTTTGGGCAATAAAGAAACCGAGGACGTTTCTGTGGGATCTCATATTTCAAATTAAAACAGACCATAAGCCTCTCATAGAAGTCTTTTCAAGAAAGGAATAGACCTTGTGTCCAATCGCATCCGGAAATGGGTAGTGGCTTTACAAGAGTTAGGATTTGATTTGTCTTATATATCAGGAGCTAGCAATTTACAGGCTGATTGTTTTCTAGATATTTCTCAAAACCAAAGATGAGGTTTATGTACAAGATTGTTATTTTGGAGGCCAAGAGTTTGATGAGGAGGTTTATGTTTGCATGATACCTGATGGTGTAGTGCAGGAGGATAAGTGGAAGGAAGAACTTCAAGAAGATGAAGTGTTACAGAAAATCATTAGGATTAGGTTCGAAGGCTGGGTCAACAGAAATAGTTGTGAAGAACACATTTTAGGTTACTGGCAAGTGAGGTTGTTGATGAGAGGCAGCAAATTAATTCCACCCCATTGGTTGAGAAAAAAAATAATAGATTATGCAAATGCTAGTCATATGGGTGTTTCAAAGACCAAGAAAGAGTGAGAGAAGGATACTGGTGGCTGACAATGGATGTAATGGGAGAGAGAGAGGTGAGAAATCGTGTGGAGTGTATGCAAAGTGACAAAGGGCCTAATTACGAGTTTGGGGTCCATGGGCTGCCAAACTTGCAGTAGCAGTGAAGTGGTCAAGGAGATGCTGGTACAAGTAGGGAATTGGGTAAAGATCAAATCTAAAAAAAAAGGTGGCAACGTTTCTAAACTTAATAAACCTTTTAAAGTGATAAAATTGTTAAATAATCCTGTGAAAACTGATGATCATAAAGTCTGGAATCTTAACAGGATATCTAAATACTATCCTGTTGAGGATCAGGATTCCCTTCTGTGGGGTGGAGAAATGTTAGAATGAGAAAGAGGTAGACCACAGAGTGAAAGGAGGATACCAGTGCATTTACAAGATTTTTTGTGAATATATTTTCAATCTTAGGGGCATATTTATACTCTGTTTGCGCCGGAATTGCGTCGTTTTTTTTTATGCAATTCCGACGCAAAACTAACTCCATATTTATACTTTGGCGTTAGACGCGTCTAGCGCCAAAGTCCATGGAGTTTGCATAATTTTTTAGCGTGGACACCTACTTTGCGTTAATGATATGCAAGGTAGGCGTTCCCGTCTAAAAAATTGACTCCGAGGCATGTGCGCCGTATTTACACTCCCGGGCAAAATTCACGCCTGGTAGTGGGCGGGTCGAAAAAAATTACGTCCAGCCGCTTTCGCGCCGTTTTTTAGTGCCTGGTCAGGGCAGGCGTTAAGGGACCTGTGGGCTCGGAAGGAGCCCAGAGGTGCCCTCCCATGCCCCCAGGGACACCCCCTGCCACCCTTGCCCACCCCAGGAGGACACCCAAGGCTGGAGGGACCCATCCCAGGGACATTAAGGTAAGTTCAGGTAAGTATTTTTTTAAATTTTTTTGTGGCATAGGGTGGCCTGATTTGTGCCCCCCTACATGCCACTATGCCCAATGACCATGCCCAGGGGACAGAAGTCCCCTGGGCATGGCCATTGGGCAAGGGGGCATGACTCCTGTCTTTGCTAAGACAGGAGTCATTTCAATGGGGGTTGGGAGTCGAAAAAAATGGCGCAAATCGGGTTGAGGCGAAAAATTTGCCTCAGCCTGACTTGCCCCATTTTTTGGCGCCCAAGCTCCATATCCCCCTACGCCGGCGCTGCCTGGTGTACGTCATTTTTTTTCACGCACACCAGGCGTTAGCCGGCGCTAATTTTTTTGACGTAAAACTGCGTTAGTGCAGTTTTGCGTCAAAAAGTATAGATATGGCCCTTCGTTTGTTAATTTGTGTGCAAGTATATGTTTCCTAACTTAGTTTGTTAGTTTTTTGTAATATGTTGGGTGAAAGAGGTGATGTGGTTTTCTGTATCATAATACAAGAGTCTTATAGCTAAGTGATCATGTATACCGTGTAACCAACACATCATCATTAGAGGGTAGACTGTAGAAGAGTCGAGCTTGTCAAGTTGGAAAGACAGCACTTCTCTTTTATGTGGATGTGGCCTCTCTATATACAAGGACTCTGGGCTTCATTATGAGTGTGGCAGTCCGACGGCCCAATTACGACTTAGGCAGGTGGACCTGCCTAAAAACTGCCTTCCCTGCCAGGATCAAAGATCCCAATGGGATGACGGCGGTTGGGCTAGTAACCAGCCATGGTGGCGCTGAACTCAGTGCCACCTGGCTGATTACAACCCCACTTTCCACCAAGCCTTTCCATGGTGGGGACCCCGGCATGAAACGTCTGGTGGAGAGCCGGAGACAGGGCAACCCGGTGGTAACATTGTAATTTGCACAGGGGGAATTCCACTGCCATGGTGCCCTTCTCGCAGCTTTGGCAGTCCTGTGGTGGGACCGCCAAAGTTGTAATCAGGCATTCAATAAAGATGTGTCATTTTATTTTGTCGGTGAGTGACTCATTTGTGAAGGCTTAACAACATTCCCCCCCTTAAAAGAAAAGAAGGTCAGGCAAGGTGAGCGACAAGGCCTGGCTGAAGTAGCAGCGAAATCCTTATGAGGTTTTAGCGGCCATTTTTTCTGGTCTGTAAAATTAGGGGCATGATTTATACAGCCCTGCATTTGTGTCATTTCTTGACGAAAATGAAGGGCAAAGTTACAAAACACAATGATATTTTGTAAGTTTGCACAGTTTTGCATAAAAAAATGACGCATATGCAGCGCTAAAGAAGTATAAATTAGGCCCAAGGTCTGGTGTTCCTACCTCCGGAAAAACCAGGTGCGAAAACACTGGACCACTTGTGATCGAGGAAGGCAGAATCCTATAAAGGAATTCCACTCTGGCTGAAGCATAATGGGGGCCCACATAGGCACTTTTAGTTTTTTTAATCATTTATATCCCACCACTCCCATTCAGGGCAAGTGAATATCAACCCACATTCAATCACTGTCACTGTATGCTGCAAAAGTGCTACAGATGTCTTGTGCAACCAGTGTGGAATGAAACATGTCCAGGACTGTACAATTATGATACACATAATTTAATTCAAGGGCACTGCTGATCTCTTGAATGTATTTTAGGCACCGCGGATCCCTTGAATGTATTTTAATAAACAATGGCTATTAAACTCCCTAACCGCCAAAGTCAAAAAGCAAGACGAACACAGGTACTGGGAAGTGTGATCAGACATTTAGCATGTTCACTTTGACATTGTAAAAGAGGTAGCTTGATTTGATTTCATAGTGTAGGCTGACTTGGTTTTGTATCAAAACAAAATAATGCAGCAGCAACTGCTGAAGATCAAAAGCTGTTCAGATCACATTTACAGCAGGAAGAGCACAAGGAGTGTCCCTGCCAATGACATGCAAATTAGCAGAAAAAAGTGATTCAACTTCAGTCGGCTCCGCAGATGAATGGAATATTCTTAATTCAACTTTCACTTAGAATGCTGATTCTGCTGCCACTTGCAAAGGTTCTACTTTAATCCATTTCTAAAACGTGTGTCCAGAAACTCCTCTCTGCCTCCGAAAGGCAAATGCAGTTGTAACAACCAGCTTTCATTTGTGATTAGGGCAGCATGGTGGCAAAAGTTCTCTGTTATGTACAAAAGTAGCAAGGATATCATGGGCCCTGAAGCAAGCAAGCAAAATGCGCCCTCTTGGTCTTGTTTGGGAGCAAAATACAGCCATAATATGGGTTCAGTACGCTCCTGACAGCCCTGATGCCAGTGCACGTGCAGCACAATTGGTAGCTCCGGTCCAGGGCTGTAGAACTAGAAGAGATGCTTTATAATACTGGTGTGGACATTTGACGTTTGACCAATTGACATTTGACCAGAAGTGGAAATTCACTTTATCTTTCTAACCTGAGATTGTAAACATATGTATTGCAGATACATGCAAACGTGGTGTCCACTAGTAGTGTCCCAAGTACACGTTCCCCCTCTGTTTCCATTGATTAATAGGGGCAGATTTACTAATATTTGACACAATGCAGCTCTACTGTGTGTTACTTTTAGGCAGATTTCCAGTGCAAGTTAAGTTTTGAGCTGAAAAGTAAATAAGAGACCCAGGCCCTTATTTACAAAGGCCTTTGTGTTGGGTTTGTGCTACTTTTTTAATGCAGACCCGATGCAAAATTATTTTTGGAATTTACAAACCAACACAAATTGGTATTTGCGTTTGTTCAAATGAAGAAATAATGCACGCAGCTAATGTTTTGCATTACTCTGATTCAAGGTGGTGTTCCATGGGTGGTACATGGGCATTCTTGTACAACCACTGATGGTTTTTGACGCAAAACCCTATCTACTAACAACAGTAGACAGGGTTTTGCACCAAAAATGAATGCCATTTGAATTCAGGTGTTAACAAGCATTTGTGATGCAATGGTTCTTGCAGTTGCTCGAGTTAAAGCTATTAGCATTGTAAACTCCTAACCGGACTTTTCTTGCCACATAAACTGAAAATGAAAAGTAAAACAGTTTCACATAAGTAACCGGACTTTTCTTGCCACATAATGTGAAAATGAAAAGTAAAACAGTTTCACATAAGCGAGCCAACGGCCGCCCAGGAACGCAAAGCAGACACACAAAAGGAAACAGAAGTTTGCTCGCAGTGAAATGTATCGGCAAAAGTTAAATTATCCATGTAACCTGCCATAGTGCAATTATCCATTTAACCGGCAAAAGTGCAAATATCCATGTAACAAGGTCGGTGTCATGCAAAGCACTCGACTAGTTCCCAACGAGATCGCACTGCCTACAAAATAAAGAGAAAAAGTAGTTCAGAAACCAAACTGTAAAACATGGAGTCTCGTATGTTAGAAGTAGTTGGCCGGTGCGCTCAAGGAGGGCTAAACACCGGAAAAGGCATGACGTGTGCATGCCTTTCACTAATGAAATCAAGCTAATTTTAAAAGGCAAGCTCACAAACCAACCAAACTGATGGGTGTGGTTAAAAGCCCACAGAGAGATTACACCAGGGACAGAGTGCTTTGCACTCGACCCTTAAAGGGAGAAATACTTCTACATCTTCTAAATTTTCACACTGCATGTGTGCTGCACAGAACTACCCACATCCTGCTTCAGGCAGGTCGCGCCCCTGCACCGCGTGCTGGTGCTGCCTCGGCTCCAGGTGCCCCTGTTCTTTGTTTTTTTTCCCTCTGCCCCTGCCGCTGCGTCCCTGCGGCCCCGCCCCCCCTCCCTCCACTTCAGTTTCCCTCTTCCCACCGCTGCGTCCCTGCAGCCCCGCCCCCCTGCTCTCCCTTTCGTTGTCCCCTCCCTCCTCCCTGCTGCCACTCCCTCCTACCTCCCCTCATAAGGCAGCTGCTGCACAATGAGGGGAGCGACCCTTGACCCTGCTTTAGGCAGGTCGCTCCCCTGCACCACGTGCTGGTGGTGCCTCTGCTCTAGGTGCCCTTGCTCTTTGAGTTTTTTTTTCCCTCGGCCCCTGACTCTGTGTCCCTGCGTCCCCGCCACCCTCCCTCCACTTCAGTTTCCCTCTACCCGCTGCTGCGTCCCTGCGGCCCGCCCCCTCGTTCTTCTTCAGTTTCCATCTTCCCGCCGCTGCGTCCCTGCAGCCCCGCCCCCCTGCTCTCCCATTTGCTGTCGCCTCCCTCCTCCCTGCTGCCACTCCCTCCCACCTCCCCTCATATGGCAGCCGCTGCGCAGTGAGGGGAGCGACCCTTGACCCTTCTTCAGACAGGTCGCTCCCCTGCACCGTGTGCCGGTGCTGCCTCTGCTACAGGTGCCCTTGTTCTTTGTTTTTTTCCCCTCTGCCCCTGCCGCTGCGTCCCCGCTGGCCCGCCCCCCTCCCTCCACTTCAGTTTCCCTCTTCCCGCCGCTGTGTCCCTGCGGCCTCCACGCCCCTCCCTCCACTTCAGTTTCCCTCTTCCCGCCACTGCGTCCCTGTGGCCCCGCTCCTCTGCTCTCCCATTCGCTGTCCCCTCCATCGTCCGTCCTCCCTACTGCCACTCGCTCCCACCTCCCCCCATATGGCAGCTGCTGTGCGGACGCACAGCTGGCGTGCAGCTGGCGCGCCAAAGGCGCGCCTAAGGCAAGCCCGTCTGTGCCCATCTGCGCCCAGACCGCGCCCAGTGCCAGGATCCCTGGTCCCCAAGACCAGCACGGCCAGCAACGCCATTACACCGCCAGCACCCTCCGTGCACTCAACACCGGATGAGCACACGCCTGCTTCCTGGCCTCCCCTAAGCACACCCATGGACCTCACCTGCAGGACCTGCAGCCTCACCAACCTCCAAATCGCCAAACCTCCTGCCGAGCCTGCAACTACCTCCGATGCATCCTACTTAACACCCGCTCCGCACGCAAACACGCCGTCGAACTCTGGGACCTGCTCGACACCTCCACCCCGGACGTCGCCTTCCTGACGGAGACCTGGATGAACGCCTCTTTGGCCCCAGACATCGCCATAGCCATTCCGGATGGCTACAAGATCACCCGCAGGGATCGCACCAACGGAGTCGGAGGCGGAATTGCCATCGTCCACAAGAACACCATCAGGGTCACGACCTATACAGACGACACCCTCAGCGCCGCCAAACACCTGCACTTCCAGATCCACACCAACCCCATCACCACCCTCGGAGGAACCCTCATCTACAGACCCCCCAGACCTCGGCCTCAGTTCTGCGATTCTATCGCCGACCTTGTCAGCAGGCACGCCCTAGCCTCCGCCGACTACGTCCTCCTCGGCGACCTGAACTTTCCCTTGGAGAATAACAACGACTCCAACACCACCACCCTAATTGACAACCTCGCCACCCTTGGACTCAGACAACTCGTCACTACCCCAACACACTCCACTGGCCACATGCTGGACCACATGCTGGAGAGCAGGATAGTACCATATCTCCGTACATATGGTGTTTTCCTGCTGCCTCCCTGTCATGCAACACAGTGCAGCAACTCTGTCTTGTGCTGGATTGAGTGACAAGGTTGTAAATCTGGGACCCACAGTTTGCGCTGGCTTGTGTCACTTTTGTTGACTGTGCAGTGGTGTAAAGTGTTGATCAATCTGGCCCATTGTTTCTGTACCTGAACCAACGGGTACCAAAAGGTTGCTATTAGGGCACAAATTTACAAAAGATTTGTGTGTTTTCTTCTATCCACTTTTCAGCATAAAATGTTTTGGGCACCCAAAGATTCTGTATGCCTAGATACCGCAGAACCCCTGACAATGTATGCAAATTGGTCATTACAAGCAGATTGTTCTCTTGGTAAGTAACAACATTTTTAATGCCCTTACTTCAGCTGTTTAACTGGGTTCTCTACTGTCTTCCAAATGATGAAAGCTTTCAAAACATGGTTTATTTTTGAGACTGGAGCTGAGCAAACAGCAATATTTTTAAATTTCCTAAGTGCAATGCATTCTATGATTACATTATTTTATATCACAGGCGTGGCCTGTTAAGTATCCATTTGAACAGGTGACTACAACTGTCATAACCAAGGTTAGAGGTACATTCTCACTCTAGTGTGTTTTCCTAGACATCTTGCTATGCTGCGTTTCACAGTCCTTGATGCAAATTAACAGACTTGTTGATTGTGCACTGAAAGGGTTTAAATAACTGCCCCAGTAAACATTTATCTGCTAGGCCCGATATGTGCTGAATTGTCATGCATTCGATGCTGTTACCGTAATGAAAGCTAAAGATGGATTTTCCCTTCTTCTCCAGAGTAGACAGAAATCTGCTTGCAGGAGGACCTTGTTTGTTTTATGTGTTGACTGAAACAAGAAAAAAGTTATCATGCAGCATCTTCTGTATGGTTCCTAACAGAATAATAGAAGTCCTGTCTTTGCCTGCTGTTCTAAATTTAGAAGGTGAGTGGAAATGGGGCCCAGCTTGCTGCATAGACCTTAATGCACTGAAATGGTGTTAAATTGGGACAGGATAAGCAGTCTGACTGGTTGCTGGGGAGGAATGACGATAACCAACTGGTCAAGCCCAGATTTTATTATTTACTTTCTGGGTTTTGCAAAGCAGAGTGCACCCAAAGGGTATGTTGAAATGAGTAATTCAAAACTACAGCACAACAAAACAGAGGGCCCAATTTAGATTTGATGGATGGGTTACTCCATCACAATGGTGACGATATCCCATCCTCAGAAATATAAAGTCCATAGCAAATAATGGGATTTATATTTCGGCGGACGGGATATCCATCTACATTGTGACAGATTAACCTGCCCACCAAAATCTAAATCAGGCCCATATTTAGATCTTGGCGGTGTAACTGCCAAACCGCCATAGCAGAGGACCTGAGATGCCCGTCAAGATGACGGTGTTCCATCCGCCGTATTTAGATGGTACAGTCCTGCAGGTGGTGTACTGTCCGTGGTTGGCTGATGGAGGAAGGACATCGCCGGATCCAATGGACATCGGACAATAACAATAGCTGTGGAATACAGGTAAGTCAAACACACACACACACACACACACTGTACCTTTGCCGCATGTGTCGCCCTGCCTCACACGACACAACACACCACATACACACTATTATCCATTGCCACTCCACCACAACACATACATCCCTCAAACACACATTCCCATACATCCATGACACAATGTACACATACTATTGATACTGCACACACACATGACACAACAACAACCAACACAACTACACACTTATCAAAGCAAACCCACTCACGCAACCCAACTACACACATTACGACAGTGATCACCACATAACAACACTCACCTGAATATCTCAAGCAGCAACACAACACACAACACAACATACACAACATCAATGCCATATGCATGTGGCACACATACTAACACAACCACAGCACCCACTCCAGCTCGCTCCACCTCAAGCAGCCGATTGCAATGCACATACACATACACATACTGACTCAGACAGAAATCGAAGCACAAAATGACAGGTTTCCTTACAATGTGAACACATGGGCACAGTCGACAGCTGGGATTGTACCATCATTGTGGTGCCAGCATTCATTTGCAAAATGAATACTGACACCAAAATGACATTTGTGTATGTGTACAATATGTATTGTGTACCAGTGTGTCCCCATCCGTTTCTGACCCACTCATGTCCCCGACATCTGCATGTCACAGTAATCTAAAAACATTACTGTGACATGTAAAAGTCTGCAGTGGTTCCAAGCTCATGTGCAGTGACCCCCCAACATACACAGCCAATGAAGGTTCCCTACCTTCATGTCCTGCGATGGGGGGTTGTGTGTTCTCCATAGTCCAGTGGCAGCAGCAATAGAGGGTGCTGTTGAGTTGTGGAATTAGGGAAAAAGGTGAGCTTTCACCCTTTACCCCCCCTATCCGCCAAGTCAGAATTGGAGGTCAGATAGCCACATTTTGCTTAGTGGTAAGGCACATCCAAATCTGCATGGTGCTACGTGTGGCTGGAGTCCCGCCTCCAGCCACTCTTTCCTAATGTGCCGTGGTGGCAGATGGGGATTTTTGGTGGAGTCAGCAGGACTCGCCGTTTATCATCTATGGGACTGTCAACATCTAAATCTGGCGGGCGGACCACCAAGCTGGCAGACAGGGTTTCCATTGACAAAATGGCAGCAGACCCGTTACAACCAACATCTTAATCAGGCCCTTAATCCTGATTTATCTTGAATGAGAAAAGTGAGATTTTCAAAGGAATTCTAAATTTCAACAAGTTAGGTTCTACACAAGGAGATTTTTTCAAAGCTATACATGTATTAACAACATTCCACATATTGTCATCAATTACTGAAAAATCCCTGCTGCAGGTTTCAGTCTGGGAATTTGAAAAAAGAGTTCTTTGGAGTATTAGGTTTTTTAAGTATGAGACTTACATTTGCAGGTTTTGGTTATAGTAGGGGTTTGCATGGTATTCATAAAGTGCTTTGCATCTCAGTCCACCAATGGCAAGGGACTGAGAACCACTGAATCAAGGAATACTTTGATAGGAAAGGATTCCCATACAGCAGATGCTAAGAAAATGAATCAGGATTAAGCCTGGAACTCTAGGCTGATAGAACTCCCACAGTGATTGCCTCATATACCAGAGTATCCTGTATTTGAAAGGAACACCTTTACAGTCGAGGCAGAGAATCCAATCCCTGTCCTTCAGGTTTCTACTCTCTCTCCCCTGTTTTTAGCCTCACCATAGAATCACTGGAAGCACTCCTTACCTAAACATATTTCCTTTCACAAATATGTTTATCATACAAATTGCACTGAAATGTGTCAGATAAAATCATCCTTAAACTCAAGTCCAGCCTGGACCTCATTTTTCTCTGGATGTCTTCAGTATATCTACAATGCAGCTCAATAAAGACTTCTCATAAACTCTAACTACCTTGAGGATAATACTACGAAAGGTGCATGAGCAGTCTGGTTCAAGGCTTAGATTATTGGGCATAATGATGTGGTCCACTCTAAGAATTTCACACGTACAGTCAATGCCACTGTCTTCTCAGTCATTGATAGACTAGAAGCTATACTTACTCTTACAGTTGGCTTATTCTTCCTTAAATAGCCATAGTTGTCTGTTTCTATCAGATCTCTGTCAACCCAATCTTTAGCCTACTTAAGGAATGAGTTGTCAGACGTCTGATAGACATAGAGACACAGGGGAACATGACTTATTGGAGGGTAATTATACATATATTAATAATTTTCTGTTACTATTTGTGTTGGATATCAGATCTTACTGCCGGACAGCAATGGCTTTCTCAGAAAGATACTATTTGGGAACATATATTGGGAGCTTCCATATTACTTATTACACTGGATGTAAATTCACTATATACATGCATTGAACACAAGAATGGCTCGGGCTCATATAGGTATTTCGTTAACAGAAGATATTTAAAGTTTACTGCCCACAAAAATAATACGTTGATACAGAAGATCAGATTTGCAATACATAATAACATATTCCTATTTAACAATGCCTATTACAGGTGGTCTGGGTAGAACAAAATGAACATTACATGGGTCATATGTTACTCTGGATCTGTTTAATTGATAATCTGTTTTGGACATGGGATGGAGAGAAGATGATTACAGAAGAGGTTATCAAATCACTTAACCACACTTAATTGAATCAAACATTTACCAGTTGCATCTGTAAAATATACATGGATGTAGAGGGACACAGGCTAAAACTCAGTCTGTACCATTAGTAGATGGCTGGAAACAGCCTCTTGCATGCAAGAAACCTCCATCCACCCAGACGGAAGAAAACCATACCATATGGGGTGCTCAATAGGGCTAAACTCAATTGCACAACACAGCAAACATTTCAACTACAACAGAAAAATATGGTAAGAAAGTTTAGGAGAGGCTATTCAAAACGAACCATCAGTAAAGTAATCAATAAGGTGACATTCAGGAATTGGGAGAATCTATTCTCTGGGGAAAGAAGGGGTTGACTCCCAGCCAATTAGATTTATAACATATTTCAACAATAATTCAAGAACAATTCAGCAGATCCTGTCAAACCACTGAGAAGTATTGAAGTCTGATAAGATCATACGAAGAAGCATAACACCTCATGTCAGCATTACCATTAGAAAAGCAAGATCATTGCATGGTATGTTAGTTCATAGAAACTTTGCAAGCAAAATGTAAACTGGGTGGTCATGGGAGAAGGAAGGTTGTTACACATGTGGCCACTGTAAGGCTTGTAAACATACCAAGAAGGTTACTCAGATTAGGATTAATTTTGGGAAGACATTTTACATCAAGAACCACATCACCTCGGCCTCCAATTTCTGCGTGGATGTACTTGAGTGCCCTTGTGGCCTCAAGTACATTGTTGTTCTTAAAAGGATTTTAGAACATCGCAGGGCAATTGCCCATGGGGATGCTGCATATCCTGTAGCTAGATATTTTAGCAAGTGTCATCGCATGAATCCAAATGATTTGATGTTTTTTGCCATTGACAGGGTAATACTATTGAACAGATGTGACAACAGAGAAGAAAAGTTGAGGTGCCTAGAGTCAGTATGCATAGAATGAGTAGGAACAAAGTGCCCCTTCCACTGAACAGAGATGAGGACCTGTCTATGCATAGTGGATGATCAACATAAATGGTGCAGCTGTGATGTATTTTTGCCTACAGACTTTTAATGTTATGGAAGAGAAGTTTTGCTGGGAGAAAGACTCTGCAGGGGTAAAACAGCATGGAAAATACTCCATGCTGTTGATGGCTTTAAGTAATTATGTTGCTGTATCAATTTCTGTTATAAATTGAGGAGATTCCAGCAATGGATACAAATTGTTCATGTTACATACAAGATTCCTCTTAAGAATCACATGAAATTAAGTTGTGGCGCTGTCCTAAAACTGTCCATTTGTTCTTGATGCTTGGACATGAATGAATATGATGTTGTGCAGTATTACATAGATGATTCATGGGGGATAATATAATTTGCATTATGAAACAAGGCCAAGGATTTGAGTCAGGTATACGTTTTGGAAATGGTAATATTTCATGTGTATCCCCATGTTATCAATGATAAAATCCAACCATTATTTTTCATTAGATTTTTGATAATAATTAATAGTAATAGCCAACCTGGGCATGAGTTTCATCAGCAGGCACAAGTATAGTAATATACTGATAATAAATGGAAAGTCAGGGCAACTATGTAAGAAGAAATATCAGCAGGTCTACGAAGTTCATGGTGTATTGCAATAATGCAGAGAAACAAGGGCCATTAGTAGGTATTGTACACTTAATGAATACATAGAGACACTAAGGCTCAGATTTAGGAGTTCCTAGTGCCTCCTTGCACCACATTAGCATCATTATTTTACACTAATGTGGCCCACTGAGGTCAAAATCACAGTGCCATACTTACAAAGAGGCACAATGCTTGCATTGCGCCACTTTGTAACCCCTTCCATCACATTATCCCTGCGCCTGTCATAATGTATGCTAGGGGGGGCGTTCCCCCATTAGGAGGATCACAAAATGCAACAGTGGATGGCAAGAGATTCCATCATTTTTTGCGGCTACTTTTAACACCCAGAGCAGGTGTTAAAAGGGGGCGCTACAAGGGGGCACACCATTGCTTTCAATCGGACCCTAAGTACTGTGCAGGATTAATACCAAAATGTTGGCGCTAATCCTGCACAGTACATCAATAGCATCAAAAAGTTTAAAGCTATTGTCCCTACCCTGCACACATGGTGGAGGCAGGGGGCACTAAGGGGCGCAAGAAAATTGGCACTGCATTGGATGCAGCTCCACTTTTATTAAATCAGGCCCTAAGTACGGATTTAAAGGTTGATGCTATATTGTGATTATTTCAATGTAATGACTAAGATTTTTTTAAAGTGCAATGGATTAATGACTGATGAATCTAAAAATGGCTTCGATTTGTAACAACAATGGTAACAGAGGAAGTATGTTTACACTGCCTATGACCATGTGTGTCATAGATTTCGGAGGGTGATGGAGCACAATTAACCAACAAAGGTGGAAATGCCAAACTGCATTGTGTGGAATGAACACAGAGCAAACCATCTAATGAGTGACAGCATCTTTACTCAAACAATCTTGGAAGATCTATTGTGAAAAATATTGAGTTTCCGTGCTGGCGCTGGGTACTACCATTGCTCATGTCAGTTGTCCCTACTTTGGAGGGTGGTGGAGCATGATTAATTGACAAAAGTGGAAATGGCGAAGTGTATTGTGTGGATTGAATACAGAGCAAACCATCTAGTGAATCCTAATATCTTTCTTCAAACAATCTTAGGGGACTTATGGTGAAATATTTAGGCAGGTTTCAGTGCAGGCGCTGGCACTGCTCGCATCAGTTATACTGACTTTCCATTACATATATATCTATAAATATATATATAAATATCTAAATATCTATATATATATATATATATATATATATATATATATATATTACCAAGTGGTGGCTAGGACCTGGTATCTACAGAAAAAGCATTTCTTAAACTTGTCTATATCTTTGGCACCGGTTGATGAATCTTCACGAAATGTTCCCAAAAACTTTGACGCTCATGTGAGCTGCTGTCTGGAAAATTTTGGGGTGATCCATCAAGCAGCGGCTGACAAAAAGAGGGGGTCCCAAAACACTTTTTTCCCATTCATTTTTCGATAGGGATTTTGAACAGTGATAGCGCCCGAAGGTAGCTCTTGGTGCAGAAAGCAATTTTTTGATATTTGCTGTAAATCCATTCAGTAGTTGATTAGTGATTAAAGAAAAAACAAATTTGTATATATAGGAACACGAAGGGGGGACTCTGTGATCCATCCTGATCTCGTGCTGAGATCTGATTAGCTGCCAACACTTCAAGAAGGAAGTGTTGGCAGCCATGTTAGGACCTAGTTTAAGCCGAGTCCCAGACAAAAATGAAAAAATAAGAAAAAGGAACAGGGTAGGGACATCCTGACCCCTTAGCGCTGGTGCTAGGGTTCCCCCCCACCCCCAGAGCATAAAAGTTTTCTTTAAAAAAAAATCTGTGAGTGACGTGGCAGATCTGAAAATTAAAAAAAAAAACAAGTGCAGGCTTTAGTGCTTGTTTCACTGTAGATCCTGGGTGGGCCAGGTCTCGGGTACATTCATATTTTCTATGAGGGGGTGTCATCCAGCCCCCACACAGCCCCAGGGACCACAACCTTAATGGGCCACTTATTCAAAATAATGTGCAAGTGGCATCTAGCCCACCCGCAGCCCCAGGGACTGCCACCTCCCTGGGGCACAAAATAAC
Source organism: Pleurodeles waltl (assembly GCF_031143425.1). Taxonomy (NCBI): domain Eukaryota; kingdom Metazoa; phylum Chordata; class Amphibia; order Caudata; family Salamandridae; genus Pleurodeles; species Pleurodeles waltl. The sequence continues at coordinate 1,744,006,930 of NC_090444.1, forward strand.
ATTAAATGCAAGGGCCACTCAGCCCCCCTGCAGCCCCGGGGACCCGAGGCACTTCTGTTACATTCATGCATGGGGGGCCTGGGGCACTTATTGAAAATAATGTTGGGGCAGCACCCCCACAGCCCTAGGGACTGCCACCTCCCCAGGCCACAAAAACACATTACATGCAGGGCACCACTCGGCCCCCCTGCAGCCCCGGGGGCCCCCACTTCCCCGAGGCACTTCTGTTACAGTCATGCATGGGGGCACCCCCAGGATGCCCACCCCCGGGACATAGATGTTTGTTTTGACTTGGTGGGAGCTTTGACAGCTCTAACCAATTCAGAGCAAACACTCCACTCATATGAAGTGAGAGCTGTCAAACAGTTCTCTCTTCATGCGAGTAGGGGTTTCCTCTGTTTCCCTGCCTGCGGAGATGCAAGCAGAGAAACAGAGGAAACTATTGCTCTCTGTGATGTCAATGCCGGTCCCCACAGGAGGTTGGGAGCCTGCTGGGACCACAGGGGCCTTCAGGCTGCTGCCAACATCCCCAACATTGTGACTGTGCACCCTTCAGGGCACCCGGGTCACATGGCCAGACCCCAGGAGATGGGGTCCCAGGGGCTAAGATTGGATTGGCCATGGGGAGAGGGACATGCAGCCCACCTCCCCAAAACAAACTTAGGCTAGGCCCCAGGTTATGGGGTCCCAAGGGCTGAGATTGGCCCTGGACAGGGGCACCACATGGCCCCTTCCCCCAAAAAATGAATAATCAGGCTGGGTCCCTGGGGATGGGGCCCTTGGGGCTGAGATCAGCTCAGGGTCAAGACTGGCCCGGCAGAGGGGGGCCATGTGGCCCACCCCAAAAAATTTATAATTAGGCCAGCCCCCTGAGATGGGGTCCCTGGGGCCGAGTTTAGCTCTTGGGAAGGGCACCACGCAGACCACTCCCCCCAAAACATTTATAATTAGGCTGGGCGCCCGTGGAATGGGGTCCCCAGGACCGAGATCGGTACTGTTGAGGAGGATCATGTGCATCCCCTACAAAAAAAAATTAAGAATTAGTCCTGGCCCTGCGGGATGTGGCCCCAGGGCCAAAGTTGGTAAGCAGGACAGGACATGAAGACCTGCTACCAATTATGACTGTGCATGGTCAAAGGCCATGCACAGTGCTGGATTGGGTGGTTATAGGGGTTGGTCAGAGGGCTTGGCCGCAGGCCAGGCCTTGCAGCCAACCCCTGCTGTGCACCACTGACGGCCATGCTCAGCATGGGGTTGATGGTTATAGGGGTTGGCCACAGGGTCTGGAGGTGGTTGGATTAATGTATAGTAATGAAAATTACTTAACATAAAAAAGTAGAGAATCACTGCAAAAAACAAAGGTGACAGGGATATTATAGTTAGAAAATAGTATTTAAAAAACATAGAAATGTACTTAAACAACCAAAGGGGACAGGGGCGTTATAGTTTGGCTCACATTTTAAACATACCAAAACATACTCGTGCCCTAAGGTAACCATAACTTGTGCCTTCGTCATGCATTGCTAATTACCCCACAAATTACGGCACTCAGGACATCTTTAATACCATCATTGATAATATCAATGCAATATTTGCAGTATAATCTTTGATGAAAAAACTGTGAATGGCAGAGGAGCGATAGTTAGGCCAGAATCTTCAAGAGATCTGGATGTGACAGCAACTAACGACTATTTAGTAGTCGAAAATGAAGATACACAAGTTTCTCCCCCCAACAGAGTTTACAAATTAAAATTGCAACTCGAAGGAGACATTGAACACACTGTTAGAGTAATATTCTGGGAGGAATTGGCATTGTGCAATGATATCCTATCGACAGAAACTGATTGGCCACCAGCATTTGTCCACCATCGTCCATTCACGGAATAAGTTATTCTTGCCTTCTTTGTCACCTCTCGTTCCTAGCAATTTAGGGGAAGCTTGCGCAGTAGATTGGGCATTGGCACAAGCCTCTGCTCTGTATCGCAATCATGTGGGGGTGGGACAGAAACACTCCATACCACATAATAAAGATCACAACCTCAGCCCCAGCCTCAATATACCATTAAACATGAGGCTGAAGCACTCATACAACTTGAGTACCAGGATGTAATTGAGCCCTGCATCTCACCAATGAACAACCTTTGTTTACTGTAGCTGAGCCGGGCCATTGTTATAGAGTAGTCTTAGATTACAGACACTTAAATAGTCATACACGCACATTTACTATTCAAAATGCACACAGCACAACACTGATTAACAATTTAGTGAAAACAAATGTCAAAATGACACTGGATATCTCTAATGGGTTCTTTTGCCAAAATATAGCACCTAAACACAGGGATTTACCAGTATTTAGCGCATTACGCTCGCAAAGAAACATTTGTAGGCTCCCACAGGGGTACAAGAGCAGTTCTGGACTGTTCTCAGCACACGTAACATCCATTTTACACAACACTGACCCTGAGGCGTTGTCCTTTGTAGATGATATCTACCTTATGGATGATACGGATGATGCTCTCTTGGAACATTTAAGATAGATATCCTGCATTGTTTTGGGATTTTCTGAAATAGGCTATGAATTCAATTTCAAGAAACCTAAAATTGCCTTCCTCAGTGTCCTGTTTTTGGGATACGAGTTATCAGATGAAGAAATGAGCCTGACGCCCCACTTTCTAGAAAAACGTGCACAATTACAACCAATAAACACCATTAAGCTGCAATTATTATTGGGCTTTTTCAACTTTGGCAGAACTTACATTTCAGACTATGCACAACACATAAAACCATTGTATGATTTAATAAGCACTGAATTTGTATGTAAATATTGGACAGTCGAGCACATACACATTCTGAGAGCATAGCAACTGGACATGCTTAAAGCAAAACACTTACACACATGTGATAAAAAAACAAATTTGGTCATCCGAATAATTGATGTTGCCATCAATGAAGGTGGTACCGTACCTATAGCATACAAATCACACCTGTACTCCACAGATGAATAACGCTTTGCTCCACAGTAAAGATTCCGACTGCTGTTCACAAGGCTGTCATAAAAGAGAGATCTCTGGCCCAAGGGAATCGCATTGTTGTCATGACCCCATGACAGCCCTTGAGGCTGTTACAAAAGCCCTTGTCCCAAACGCTAAAGCACTATATCCACATTGGAGCCAATGGGCAATGTCTTTGACTGCCACTGATGTAAAATATGTTTTGACCCAAAGCTTCAGACTCAAGAATCCCTTCAATGTGAGCTTGAATACCTGGTATCAACAAATATCTTGCCTCTTGATCAATATCAAACATTAATTTATACTGATGGTTCAGCACAACCGGCAGTAGGTACAAAACAGCTGTACTGTGCAGCATGTGCGGTTGTGAGTGGTGTCATGAAGGATGGTAAATTCCTTCCTCAGAACACTTACACACAGACCCTTGGGGACTGCACACTTGGCAGAGCTTAAGGTTCTGGTATTAGCACTGGAACATACTGCTCCATCAAACACAGATTATTGTGAGAAAAGTAGCAAATTTAAAAAGAAATGCTACCCACTGCCAATATAATTCATGCACTGGGTCATCAAAGTGTATGAATATACATTGTAGGCAATAACTTGGTTGACAAAGCAGCCAAATCAGCAGTAGTCATGGCTTCTGTTGCTGTGATTACTCATTCCAGAACGAGGTTGGATAATGAAACTCTGGCTGCTGTGAAAGCCTCAGCTGACAGCAAGTCCTTGCCAAAGGTGTATCCTGCCAAATATTCCTACCACATAAGCACACAGAACATTGCCCTTGTAGCAATACCAGAGGTGGGTAATCGTGTGATCCCCAACCAGGATCAGAGACCAGAGTTTATAAAACCAGCCCATGATGAAGTTGCTCCTGCCCATGCAGGTGTTACGGTTGCTATTTCCTGATTGCAAAAATGTTACTAGTGGTCAGGTCTTTATAAACAGACTAAACAGTATGTCCTTTGTTGTGACATCTGTCAACAAATAAAATAATCCACCGTCAAGCGCCCACTGCAGACACCCCTCCTAATTTCCAACAAACCACTATAATGTGTGTACCTGAACTATTGTGGTCCTTTGACAGCTGATGGCGCATTCAAATACATCTTAGTCACTGTTGACTCTTGCTCCATATTCCTATGGGTATGGCCACAACGATCAGCTGACACTCGAACTGTTATTAAAGATTTGCACATCTTTATCAGAACATACGTAGTTGCAGCATTTCATTCAGACCAGGGCCCCACTTTTGCCTTAAGGGCATTGAGGGATACCATGGAGACATTGGGGGGGGTCTCATCTCCCTATCATCCAGAGGGTAACAGTATAGTGGAGCGAAAGAACCAAGACTTAAAGCAATCCTTGACAGTGAAAGTATTAGGTGCGGGCATAGTTGGCTTAACCACCTATATGGAGTCAAGTGAGCACTTAATAATCTGCCTAGAAAGTCCCTTGGAGGGTGCACCCCATGTGAGGCTCTGTTCAGAATACCTATGTGTGTCCCGGATCTTGCTGGGTCTGGGGCAGTGGTGGTAGACATACCTTTTAACATAAATGAATGTGTCACTGTCTTGCAGAAATTACAGCAGTTCTGAGATGAAAACTCATCTGCATGTGCCACCACATTGGGAATAAGGGTTGCACCAATACCACCAACTGGCTGGATTTCAAAAGCTGGAGTTCTAGTGTGTGGAAAAGTTACTGTGAAAGAATAATTTTTCCCTTCATATTGAGACCCGGTTCCAGTCCTGGGAATACACAGTACCAGCAGTGTCATCTTACCATGCTGCCTGGTTCTAAAGGAAACGCATTTGTCTCTATAAACAATGTCAAGTACACCATGTGGCTTATCCTATACAGCAGACGTAGAGGACTCCTGGGTAGCTCCCAAACCCCACTCACTACCAACCAGGATCTACCTCTACAAGTTTTAACCAACAATGCTGACACTTCCCTGAGCTTGGGGAGGGTGGAAAATGATCTTTCTTTAATACTAGTAACTTCTTCTGTGACAAGCAACTGTGTGTTTAAACTTCTAACAGTGTCATTCAAATTCAACACAAACAGATGTAGGAGTTTACTACGAACCACCAAGGGACACATCTGCCAGTTCTACCTTTCTAACATCGGCTCCAGTATTGGCACAAACTACTTCTGGATATTTTGTCGACATCAATGATTCCTTCACTGACTCTTTTACATCTTCTGCAGTACCTGTATCAAGAGCATGTAAGATGTTCACTTACCTTAAAACTAACTATCTGGTTCATCCATGGAACTATCTGTGAGTCCTATTAACTGTGCTTGCCTTTCTTCTCTGGATTGGTTTTGTCATTGTTTTCTTTTTGCTGACACATGGTCATTATCTTCCTGAATGCTCTGATGTTGAACTCATGGATTCGGTCCTAAAACCACACTTGTCTGCACATAAGATCCGGTGAGCTTTGTCCCTAGTTAACATTTCAGCTATACTGTTTCCTGGTGGAATTGTTTGGGATAAAGTAGCTTTTGATTTCTTTGGTGCGATGGAGATACTTCAAATACCATATGTATTTAAAGTTTCAATGAATTATATTATAACACCGGGAGTAGTTTCTGATGACTGGGCTGTAAAAACTGTTGATTCTATGCTTTTTGAGCTTGAATATTATACGGTATTTGAAAGTGAAGATGTTTATGAAACAACTGCTAATTATGGCGGTATGTTCTGTTACAATCATTACCGACATAATTTCATATATAAAGCTAGCGCCCTGAGAACTGTTTATAATTACACACAATAGGGACATTGTTTGACCCCACCAGTGAGGAGTTCTAAAACATATATGGAAACATTTGCACATTTGACTGGGCACGATGTAACAAATGCTGAGTCCTATTATTTCAAATTACCTCCTATGAAACTGCAAAATGTTTTGTTAATGGATACCAAATTGATTTATTCTGATTCCTTTGTATCCCAGCTTGTGATAGAAGGCTATGAATATTGGTTAAAGTGTTTGGGGAACTAAAGATTGGCAAATACAGAGAAGGGAAGCTTTATTTAGAGCATGCCTTATTCCATTGCACATTATATTTTTAAACAAAACTATACAGCAAACTAGTAGTCTAGGCTTGGCAATAATTAAGGAAATGAATGTGCCCGGTATTCCCTCACCAGCTAAATGTAATAATTGGCAGAAAATAATTAATGTCACTGAAGAACAGCTCAATGGGTAGGTCAGGGAGAGAACATTTATCTCAACACTTTTATGTCCTGATGGGTGGTTATTATGGCCAACAGGCACAAATGGTTGTCATGTGTGTTTTGTAAACTCCACAGGGTCTTTTAGTGCAAGCCGACCTGACCCTTGTTACATATCTTCAAAGCGCTATCATATTGTCACCAAATATAGGGAAGGAAAATGATGCTAACAGTGACTGAAATCTTCCACACTAGCAGCCATAAAAGAACACCTCAGTCCCCTATCAGAAGATGCAGATTTACAAGATTTCATGTTGGGCCCCAGACTACCATGAAAAAAGCGCTTTGTATATGCAATGTATAATGAAATCAAGAAACTTCCCAAAATAGAAGTCGCTGCCCGGTCAAAGCAAATAGATCAGGAAAACTTACAGAAAGCATTAGCCATTGTAGATAATGGAATGAACACCTTGGTCAACTGCATGTACCCCCTCAACATAATTTCTTCTGAGATCGACATTATACAAAATGGCATGTTGTCTTTACGACATGGACAGAGCCAACTAAGGTTTATTATGCAGCTAGGTTGGATGTTACAAGTCCTGAAAAGTGGTCGCGTACCATGGTGACATGTTAGCTCGAAAGACCTGTGTGCTGCATTTAAATTGCCATGACAGCAATAAATAATGACCAAGAAAGAAGCAACTTATGTCATGCAAAACATCGAAAGGCTAGAAAAGTTGTGTTTTACTGTGGCAGAAATATCATCTGCTGTCTGGTTAATTCATGGGGTTATTAATCTCCCTATTTCCACACTTCAATTTACCTTGTGCTTGAAGTGAATTCCTGATATGAAAGGCTAGATATGAAAGGCTAGAAGATAGTTACATTCATGAGGTGTGGAAGCTGTCCTCCTTGTACAAATGTTTCAGTGGCATGAAAGAGGTCTTTCTTAGCAGAAGCGAGTGTTGGACTTTTGTGAGCGACTCGATGATTTAAAAACAACTGTGCACGGATCATGTAACGCTTCAATTATAAATTTTGCATGTTATCTGAAGGGAATTCCTGTCCCTTTGATTCAGCCAGCATTCCAGATGCTCTTGAATGGGGGCTATGTGGTTCAGAACAAAGGGAACTGTTGTGGAATGTGAGCCGGAAATGCCTATGTCATTTCAGTCTCCCAAATTGTCACATGTTGCAGTAATGTGCTTTTTCCTCCAACGCAACAGATGAAAGTAGAAGAAATATGTCATATTGCTACTTCAAATGTAATTTTTGACAAGTTAAGCAGACTAAAGGATTTTTTGTTTCAAAAACATGTGGTGCTTACATCTGCCCACAAGACCTGTGCTCTTCAGGTGGCGAGGTCATCTGCAGAGATATAGGGCCAGATGTATCAAAGGGTTTTTCCCATTCTGTGTCAATGGGAAAATGTGTTCGTACATATGGCCTAAAGTCCCTCTTAAATACTAACTTTCCTAAACACTTGGGTGAATTAATTGGGTGAATTTTTAACACCTCGAACACTGCTGAAATTGTATTTCTTCAAGGCTGTTGGTTCTGATTTTGTCAGAACCTTTTCCTCTAGATTTGGCAGAATACCTTTAGCCATACACTTTATTTTCTTGAGTGTTTTTGGGGATTCCCTATTACTTTGGCATTAATTGACAGCATTTTGCTGCTGCTATTATTTCTTTGCAATGGCTGCCCCTTCTCAACAAGGAGGACTGATGGTGCTTCCACCAGCCCATCTGTGTCGTGATTGCATGATGCAGTACTTTGGAGCACCACTCCAGGAAGAGCTGGAGTGCAACTGCTCTCTGTCATTCAGACCGGTTTTGAACTGTGTGCAGCCTATCCTTCACTGCTTGTGGTGCCCTTTCGATCATGCACCCGAAGTATGTTTTGCTATGCAGTGCATGCCTTCTTTGAACGCTGATCTGGTGATGTTCTCACTGACGGCTTATTACCAGGCATGCACATTAAGATTGTGTTTGTTGTGGGACACTTCCTATGAGTCACATTTTGAGGACCCAGTGGCTTGTGGTGCTACAACGCCTGGCACTGCACGGGATGCTGCCGCCTCAGCTGGAGCTGAGGCAATGCAACATGAGTGCTATCTCCCCTTGTTTGTCAATGAATTGGTCTCACTAACATCTGCCGAAGTGGGGTCTTTCCTGGATTTCATTAAAACTGATGTAATTGGTGATTTCATTAAAGGACCTTGATAACTGCTGAACTGCTGAACTGCTGACATTTGGCCATATTTTGATTGATGATTGATACGTTTCTAAATTTTAAATTGACCATTTTTAATTTGGCCTGCTCTTGTTTGTTTGCTTGTCAACATGGACATTTCATTCTATACATTTTAGATTTGATTTTAAAGTTATAGATGTAGAAATTGTGTTTTTCTGCTTTATGCTTTATAAGGGACCTCTACAATTTGAACCGACAATTGGGACGGTGTTGTGATCTTACTTTAGCTATTACACAGGCCTGTTATTTTATCCTAGGCCTACAGCCTGTGCCCTTTTACTCTGAAACATGCATTTTTATTCTTCTTATTTTAGCGAAAGCCTTATTTTAGTGGAGATGTTTAAATTATTTTATCAGCTTGTCCTTTCGCACAGAATTCTGTCATTCTTTTCTCTGCATGATATTTTCATTCTGTGTTTCATTCAAGGCTGAACATGATAAATTATGAGTTATCGCCAGCACAAAGCATTCATCATGTCCCCATCTCTCATACACAGAACTATATGAGTTGGCATGTCAAGGCAGTTTTCTCAGAACACCAGATGTTTTATTATAAAACACTTCACTGCCCTACAAGATAGAGGGGAATGCCATTGTATGCTGCACATTATCTTTGCAGTTTCTGCTGAGACCGGACACATTCTCTCCCTCCATGTGGAATGATTCTCAGTAGACCAACAGACCTCTTCTTTACCTACAATCACAGGTATGGGGGATGGGTTCTTCTGGGAAGCCTGATGGGCAGATTAGGGCTTACACTGCCATGCTCTTGTATAGAATCTTAATAGTGCAGGTAGGGATTCTAGAACCACTGTTGTGACAGTATGATGGGGATTTTCCAATGTTTCACTGCCTTTGTCACTGCCTTGCTTTTATTATGTTTTATCATCCTTATAATCACAATACCTGCCTTTTTACATAGAATGAAGTTGATTCAATAAAACGTATTGAACCTAGTCATGCTTCCTTTTTGCCTTTGTGTGAGAAATATATAACTGAAAGAAAGAGATAAGATCTGTTCCACCACGATTTCCTTGAGAAATCCAGATATCAAGTGAATGGCTGCCACAAATCACCTTCTACTCTTGGGTACTGGTGAGGTGCTGCTAGCTGGCCAGAAGTGTTAGGCTGACAGCTGTCGCTTGGTGCAGGGCCAGACTCAGTCCCCCGCGCTCGGTGGGGCTGCCAGCCAAATCCAGCAGTCTTGTTATTATAACAAGAGTCTCTATGACAGAATCTTCTGTGTACATGTTTTTACTCAACTGCATTGTTTTTAATTTATATATGCTGATTTGATAGTTTCTTTTTAATTATCACTTTTCGATCAGGCTCAATGACTGTGTTTTGCTTCCTTTTTGGTGAAATATTTTGGTATCTATGGAAAAGTCGAGACATCAACACGGTACGCATCCAATTTGAAAACATTATTAGATAGGTTATTAATAAAGATTATGATGTGGAATAAGCAGTCATAACCAGCACTTTTTCCTTGACAGAGGTGTATGATAAATCATTAATAGGTGTCTTTTAATGAGAACTATCTGCACCTAATGGGGCAATGGGATTAGCATGAAGTTATATATCATTTAACTTTTATAGGATTACTCCGACACAATTAAATGTATTAATAATTATACCTATACTTTGATATATTACCTTACTCTACTATGTCTTATTATGCAACTCGGGCACTAAGGCTACTGCTCAGACTGTAATACCCATTGCTTAGACTGTAATACCCAATTTAATTCACATTAACATATTTATGAACTATTTTTGTATCATGCATGATATCATGTATGATTCACAATAAATCTATTAACTGTATTACTTTGTTGGACTTGATAAATTGGTTGCAGTCATGCTTCTTCACTAGTCCAATTACGTTTAAATTGAGGCACTTTCTAGCATACCTATCTATCAATCTTGGTACATAGACTGTCACCAGTAAGTGAATCTGAATATGGTTTGTGTAACCAGCTATCCATGAAATGCATCATTTTGAGACATGATAATAAATTAATTTTGCAACCCTCGAACAGCCTACATATGCTCTTTTGAGGACTGGAATATTGGTGGTGAATAGATAGATAGAAAGAAAGCTAGATAGACAGACATAAAGATAGATAGATTTATTATGCAAAAATAAAATATACATTAAGAATCACAAAATACAATTAAATCAACACTCCATCAATAGTTTACATATGTATTCAAAATTAAATATGTAATTTAAAAACATTAATTACAAATAAAAACAATAATTTATAATTTAGATAATTTCCCAGTTCATTCACCCACAAACTCAACGAACAGCTACTCTGTGTGCCATGACCCCCTAAAATACTGCCTATAATATTTCTAAGTCTCCCCTACAGCAAGCCTTACAGCCCTAAGGCAGGGTGCATTATATTACATGTGTGGGCACTGGTCAATGCAAATTCCCCAGTTACATGATGGCTTCACTTAAACTAGGGATGTTTGGTATCAAACATCTCATATTAATAAAACCCTTCCAGTGATGGATTTATTCATACGTGCACCCAGAGGGCACATTAGAGGTGCTCCCTGGAAACTTAGCAACTGCTGGGAGTTCACTGACCAGTTCTGGCCAGTCTGCCACAAACAGGCGAAAATCTGACCCCGCAGTGTGAGAGCCTTTGCTCTCTGGAAGTCAGAAACAAAATCCTGTTTGTGCTGGGTTGTGGAATACACTGCCCTACAGAGTGTTCTGCATTCCAAGGCATGGAGCTTCAAAGAAGCCCACCACATTTAGTATGCAAATCTGGCCTTCCTCAGAGGAAGATGCCAACCCCTCTGCCGCAAGGCCCTTCTGGCACCAGGACAGGTGGGAAAAGTAGCTGTGCAGGAGGGGTGTCACATTTCTAGGCTGGTCACACCTCTAGGGTGCCAGCCTGAAATGGACACCACCTAGGAAATTATGGCATCTTGTGTGCAGTGGAATTTAGGGCCTCTGGACCGGGTGATGCCCATTCACCACAGGAAGTGGTCATCTAGTGGGTGTAGTGACTCCAAGGGTAAGTAGCCCATTGGCTACTAACATACACTCCCCTAACACCCCCTAAATTGAGTATTTAGGGAACCCCAGATACCAGAGCCTCAGATCTTCACTGGACACAAAAGAAGCAGTAGACAAGAAGCCTGCTGAACCCGGGAACTGAGGAATATGATGGACTTAGTGCCAACTCTGCCGGCATATCCACTGCACCCGCTCCTCAAGAAGCAACTGACCTGTTCTGCCAATGCAGCCTCCAAGAAACTGGGATAGCGGCCAGTGCTTCCCAAAACACCAAGAAGAATTTCCCTGGAGTAGAGCAGCTGCTCCTCTGCATCCCCAGGAAATCCAAAAAAGAACTGTGAGGACCGGGACCACCAAAAATCTGACATCTGACATCACTAATGCACCCATGCCACTTCGCCTGAGCTAAAGTGGGCTAACTGTTGGCGTGGTCTCAAGGCACTCCAGAGATTAAGTCCACCCTGAGTTTGCCCACTGGGGACTTCGAGATGGTGTCTGCAGCCTGTTTCTGCAGACCCCCTTGCAATCGCAAGTGACCAGGATATAGAAATCTGAAGCCTCAGGACACCTCTGCACGCATCTGCCCTAGACTGAGGAGAAGAGAACCAAGGGTGTCCCCACATCTCCAAGCCCTGTGGGCTTGGTCGGACTGGACCCCCAGTCCCTGACTGCAGACTGTCTCTACAGGGCCCCCTGCAACCGCAAAGAACTCCGGCACCAGATCTGATGATAAAAGACACCACTGCACCCAAGCCCCACAGCCCGAGAAGAGGTGGACCAACAGTGTCCCCATTTGCCAGACAACCTCCAGGGTTGAGCCCCTCGTGGGTTCTCACAGACAGCATTCCAGTCCCAACTTCCAGCAACTTTCCAACTGGACTGTTTCCCATTAAGGTGAATGGAACACCTGATGCTGTAACACACCTGTGCACCCGGAATCACCAGAGCCTCCCGAAGTGACCTGTTGGTGAGGCCCATACTCACCTTCAGTCCTGGAGAACAGTCCCATAAGTTGCTGTCAAGTGCCCAAATGCAATACATGTTTTTCTCCCATAGGATAACATTACCACACCCAAACATTTTACTGTCAACTTTTAAAAACTGTAAAAATCCATATCTCAAAAAGTGGTCACCTGATTCTGGTGACCTTGATATCAATGTTTTTTTATAAAAGTATGTTTTATTTTTGTACATTGGTGTTGGATTTCTTTATTGAGTGTGCGTCTCACTTACTGCACGAGCCAGATTCCTACATATCCCAATATTTTTGATTCAATATTCTTGTCATTCACCAATCTCTACATTTATACTAAATTCCTGTATCAAATCCCATATTTCCATTTAAATTAATATTGTATTCTGAGAGTTGCAATATTAGGTTAATTTGACTGAACAGTTTGGAAAATGAAAGCTCAGGACTGGATACATATGTACATGGAGATTCTAGCAACCTTGAATCTGACAAGTATTTGTCTTCGAGTGCAAGAGGTAATGATAGTAATTGGTGGATTCCAAGAGACCAAGAATTATGGTGCATGGCTAGAGCAGAGAACTTTTACTTGCAAAGGAGGCAAGTAATGGCTGGGCAATTAAAATTAAGTCTGCCATTGTAGAAGTGAATTTTTGGAAAGAGTCACCAAAGGTTAAATGGACACGGACGCTCTCCATCTTTCTCTGGGCTCCAGTCATGAAAGGGGAAACTATTACATGAACAAGCGCAGCTGGTCTTTAGCATGTGCAAGCTGGGCCCATGCCCGAGACGCCAACCTCCAGAGTGGCATTAGAGCTTCCTGCAGCAGCCTCCCTTAGATTTAGGTGCAAAGAAAGTATGTTTAAACATTTTCTGAAGGCTGCTGTCACCCTTTGTCTGTTTTTTTTCTTTTCATATTACTTCTTAATTTTGCCCCTCGCCTTCCTCCATAGTCCTCAAAACATTTCAAGACATTGACAATTAAAGAGTATAAGTGAGAGGGGGAGCTAAATTTGGTTTTACACAAGGCACTCCCTGAGCAGAGGTCAGCTCTATGGACAAGGATTCTCTCTCTATCACCAACTAAGTATTCCTCCTCTGATCATCTGTTCAGCCCCAGGGCCAGACTGAGAATTAGACGCAATCCTGTCAAAAATCCATCCATCCATCCACCCTCTCTCCCTCCCTCTCCTGAGGCTATTTCTGCAATAAGTCTCGGGGAGTTGTAGAAAGTGACATAGCACTAGCATCGAGACCTGAGCCATCCAAAATGGCCTCCAGAACCCTGCCGCCTCAAAGCACACCCCGAACAATACTTCACTGAATAAACTGCTGGTCTGGCCCTGAATAAACTGCTGGTCTGGCCTTGTACGTTAGTCTTTCCACTGGACCCCTTTGTCTATGTATGACTGTCAATGCTCTGTCCAAATATATGTATGCTGCCTCTGTGTGTGAGAAAGAGCCTCTCTGTGTTTGCCTATGAGCATGTCTATAAATGTTGGTGGCTATATGACTAAGGGGCTGTGTACATTTCTGTTTGCTGGTCTATCCATGTGCCTCGGCACTCGTATGCCTGTTGGTGTGTGAGCTGGAGTAAATGGATGTCTGTTAGTTTGTGGGCAATAATGAACATAGGTCTGGTGGTGGGTGTATGTGGATGTCTGGTCTGAAGAGACGTACAAGGGTGTCTGCGAGGGTGTTGGTAGTCTCAGCATAGGTTGATTTATCCTTGGTTCCTGTCAAGGCATTCGTGAACATTACGAGGCTTTGTGTGCTGACTTCGCACTAAAGCCAAACCTGTTGGCTTTGTCAATGCTTGTTCGAACAGGGCGAGATGTATTTGCTTTATCAAGCCTTTTGTTGTTTTGTGTGGGCGGCAGTAGGAATGCGTCACGTTGCACTTGCCTCAGGTTGCACGCCGAGGACACCCTCTCCTGCAACGAGAAAACGCGAAATAACGCACAGGCGCACAGCACACACCCATTCAGCTCCGTCTCTTCTGTAACCTTGTGACACAACATTTCAGTGAATTAAATCTAGAACGTGCAAGTGTTTAAGGGATAATCCTTTTAAGTAGTTTAATGCCTAAATGAAGATTCGCTGACGGCACGGGAGGCGTATGTGGTTTCCTTTAGAGCCTGCCTGCAGGGGAGGATTGAGCAGATTGCCGCCTTTTTTTAATTAATATTTCAGCGCTTTGTATTTAGCGCCCAGATCACAGGTACCTGCGGGGTGCTGAAGGGAGAGCCTCCGCCAGATCATCCTTTGTGCAGATCACCGCCTGCGAGACGCCAGGAGCTCCCTAACTGATTTCTGTCACATCCCCAACAATTAGCTCTTCTGCATAGACTTCAACTTCTGTCACTAGGAAAGAGGAACCAACCACAGGTGAGGGGAAGCAATAATCTGCTGTGGCAAAGAAAGATTGTGGTATCGCACAAAGGGGCATATTTATACTCCGTTTGCGCCGAATGTGCGTCAAAAATTTTGACGCACTTTCAGCGCAAACGTTGCCCCATATTTAAACCCTGACGCCCGATCCGGCACACAAGGAAAATGGCGCTATGTGCGCCAGTTTTTGGAAGCGGCACCCCGCCCTGCGTTAATGACATGCAGGGTAGGCGTTCCCGTCCAAAAACCGACACACACAGAGGTGCGTCGTATTTATGCTTCCGGGCAAAAATCACTCCAGCGCGGCAGGCGGCGCAAAAAAATCACGCAAAGCACAAATATCGTGAAATTTTAACGCCTGGGTCAGGGCAGGCGTTAAAATGGTGCAAACACACCTGTACTTAATCAGAACACACAAAACAAACAACAGAGCAGCAGAGCAGCAGAGCAGCAACAGGGAGACATGGAGGTGCTTTTTCTTCAGCGTGCACGTAGACGCAGAGCCCTGCAGCAACAACAGCAGCTACAACAACAACAGCAGGGACCCTGATGAAGCAGAAAATGAAGGTTTTACATTTATTGACGCATAAACGTAGTGTGAAATAATCATGTGTGACTTTAACCGAACTAATAAAGATTGTACGGGGACAAAATGTGCCCTTAGAGTAGTTTGCCAACATTTATAAGCGTGCTTTATATAACGTGGTGTATTAGAATTGCACTAATCCGACATAATCATAAACGTGTGCTACGATTTGCTTGTTTGAAATGTTTTTAGCTTAGCATAACTTTAGCGGAGGCTTCGGCCTAGTTGCCTGGTCTCACGGTTTAGATGCTCGTATTTTTCCAATGTGCTATTAAACGTGTATTTTGCTTGAAGCTGTACTTTTCCACTGAGATCGTTCACATGCTTATCTTAAAGTTTCGTGCCAGCCTGGCATATTTTCTCTTTACTCCAAGGTCAATCTGCAGGTGCGGACAATGGAAGCTCTGAAAGTGAGTTAATTGGTATAAAATGTTGCAACTTGCGTACCCGTCTCCAAGGATAATGTATGCTTAAGTAAAAGCTTGAGAACTGTTGTTTTTGATTGGACAATTTGAAGCTAACCTATGAACCCTCCAATGGAAGACCCTACTGGATTTGAACTGTTGTCTATTTAAACCAGGTGCACGAGAAGAAGGGAGCCATTACAGCCATTATTGGACATCCCGCCATTTTGTAGACTTTGCAGCTATTATGGCCCACCTTGCTGCGACGCCATTTTGAGAGACTTTGATGCTTTCTCTAATCGAGAGAAAGAGACTTTAAATAATTCTTGCCCTAGAGACTTTAACTTTGATCCCTTGCATGAAGTAGTAGTTTTACCTTGCCGCCGCGAGGCAATTGCCCCGTCTACCTTGCCCCTTTGCCCCGTCCCATGCCGATCGAGAAACGGTACCTGCGAGACGAAGACTTCCTTGAATGCTGATCGTAATTGGTAAATATGAAAGGAAATTGTAAAATTGCATTGTGTTTCTCTTAGGTAACCAACTGCTGATTTTTTGTAAGATCCCTAGCTAGGAGTTTTTCTAAATTAATATTGCTAAATTGTTTTTGCATGAAGTCCCACATGCCGATGCTAATTTGAGGTTAGATGAGGATTCCTTTTGTTGCACGATGCAATTTGAGACCTTGTTATGCTGACTAAATGTATGCAATTAGTTCATTACAGATTATCGTACTAGTGATTTGTATTGCTATTATCGAATGCCTTGTTATTCAAATGCTACATAGATTGCACTTGTTTCGCCGCTATGGACAGCTGTTAATGTTCATTTATGTTTATCATTTGGTGTTGAGACACATCTATATTGTGCTAGCTTTGTTAATATAGGGAAATAAATTCACTAACTTTGAATAAACTGGTGTGGTTATTCCTGACTGAAAGGTCAGGGTTCGCCGAGAATGTATTCTGGATTAATTGTTAAGTGTTATGTTGATCAAGGTATTGCTTATGTTCGTTATTGATTATTGATTTGATTAAAATTAACCGATATAGAGTACGGAGAGTCCCACTTAGTCAAAAGATTCATCGGCCTAAAGAGCGTCCGAATACAGGTAAATTATTAGTACGGACCGCTCTATCAGTAGATGGTAGCAGAGGACGGTTACGCCTTTTGGGACCCTGTACTCTTAAAGTACATGGTGTTGAATTAACGGTTTTGTCTTTTGGGACCCCGTACTATTAAAGTACATGGTGTTGAATTAACGGTTACGCCCCTTGAGACCCCATTCGAGAAGTTGAATTAGATTTTTCTTGGGTAAAATAGATTGACAGAATGATGATGGGCTAGGTCCACCGCGACTTTCCCGGGATCTCGGAGCTTGCGAATGAAGAGAATGGAGGTGTGGAATCAGCGTTGGCGGTACTAGTGATGGTATGAGTGAAGTTAGGGTTTGCGCTTGCACAGCTTATTGCCGCAGATTGTGTGAAAAGGTTGCGAGGAATTTTTTTCTTTCTAGAGGATAGCGGAGGTGCGACTCCGAGTGTAGAAGTAGAGAAGTCGTCGAACTTCATAGAAATAGCGGAGGTGCGACTCCGAGTGTGAGAGTAGGGAAGTCGTCGAACTTCATGTGCGTGTGGCGCTTCGTGCATAAAAAGGTCCACGTGGTTGTTGTTGTTGTTGAGACGGGCCCTGCGAGGTCAAGAGACTCCGGAGTATGTTGTTTTATGTTGTGGTCTGGTCGGTTTAGTAGGTTGATCGGGCGTGGTCAACGGGTCGGTACGTGTGTTAAGGGAGTGAAAGAAACTTCGACTTCGGGCTTTGACAAAATTCTAAGTGCACTAGAATAGATCACTGACAAGTTGAGAGCAGAGTCTGCGGGTCAGATTTGCTTGCGAACGTGGGGACCGAGAAAGATGGAATAACTGCAGAGGCTAGTGAAAAATCCCTAAGGTCCTGAAGCGATTGTGTTACCCTTCCTGTAGTAAACCGACAGATCTGTTTTATATTTTTGGTAGCTCGCGATACATGCCAGAAGTTGTTACGAGAGGAGCTGAGTGAAGGAGGATAAGCCGCGAGGCTTTGTCAGCCGCAGTGTGTGTGAGTGTGACGTCACTAGGAGCCGCGCTGGGATAGGTTGGTTGCAGAGAAGGGTCGCGCACGGATTGGACGCAGTCCGTGGGGCTCGATTGGAAGGGGAAAGGCAAGCGAAGAGTATTCCGGGAATTAAAGTCACCTATTGATTACAAACTTTGTGAAATAAAAGACGAGAAAATGAAATTTTTTAAAGCATTCAAGAGTGCGATGAAGGGGGAGTCTTACATTAAAGCGAGCGTAGGAGAGGAGACGCCGCCCGAGGGCACACCAGCTTACATTGTAATGGAGGAAAAGGGGGTAGCTCCGTGCCTTTGGCTAAAGCAATGGCACAAGCTGACAGAGAAACATGGGAGCGTAGCGTTCCCGATCCACGGGACATTCAATATAAGGGTTCTAGAGAATTTGAGATTCGCGATGTACGACATGAAGGTACCTCCAAGGCCAGCACAGTTTGAGGCTCTAGCGATTTGGGAACTAATGGCTAGACAGCAGCAGCAAAATAAGTTCGAGACTAGGATAAGGAAGGTAGAAAAGACACTAGCGGACGCTAGGTGGGATAATGCACAGAAGGTGTGGAGGTCAGATGTATTGCAAGGGATAAAATTGTTTCCCGCAATTACTAAGGAAGAAGAGGAGACCGGTAAGAAAGCTACCTGTAAGACAAACAGGAGGTGTTCCAAGGATAGAGAGGATGAGGAAAAGTTGAGAAGAGAAGAGGAATTAGAGGATGAGGAGTTAATAATGCAATTGCTGAACGACCGTCCACCACCTTACGCAGAGAGTGGACAAGGTCCAAGTACCAGTTCTGCCCCTCCGGCATCGGTACGGAACAGTGAAAGTCAGAGTTCAGGAGCATCATCGGGATCTAAGGACCCGAGTTTACTGTTCACCCCGCAGATACCGCAGGTTAGGAGAATATATCCAGATGTGCCCATGTTGAAACCAGCAGAAAATTATCAGCCGCAGATGCCAGGGTACTACAGCAGTGACAACAGTGCAGGAATGGTTTTAGAACCAACCGTAAGGGGAGTACAGAATGGTCACAACCCAACAATGGCACAAGCTGAATCAACCCAGTTTTTGATGCCTCAAAAGCAGATGCAGGGGGGGACAGCACATGCTCAAATGACGGGGAGTCAGATGGGCATGCCGGCAATGATGACCCATAGTGTGGGAATGAACATGTCTCAGAACATGGGAAATGGACAAAACCCAGACGCGATATCGCTACCCATTACTGTAGGTCCACCGGTACCTTTGTACAGTCAGCCTAACTTAGGTATGAGTGGTCAGGGATCAATGCTGCAGAATGGGACAGAAAGGAGGTGCATCGAAAACACTCCAGGGATAACTCTGATAGCGGCTCAGCCAAATGGATCTGGGTCCTTGATGGAGTTTAGTCCCATATGTGCTCAGTCGGCAGTGGTGAGGTCAAGTCCCCCACTGATAATACCTCTAACATCGAACACTGAAAAGTTGCCGCAACCATCAATGGCAGTCGATGTAAATGCTACACTTATGGGGTTGAATGCACAACAACTGACACAGTGGTTTAACAGTCTGAATTCCACACAAAGTTCAGTCAGTGGGAAGGGAGAAGATTATCTGAATAGGATGAGGTTGAACATGGAAGCACAAGAATTGGTGGAAGGGACTATGGGTGTGAATAGGTTGGAGTCCTACTCGGAAGAAGAGTTGAGGTATCTATGTCCAAAGATTACGAAGGAAGTGAACAAGGTACATAAAAGCTTGCAGGAAATAGCTGACAAAAACGGGGTTGACATAGACAAGACAAAACACTTGAGCAGAAGCTACAGGTTGGATTTTGGGGCCACAGATTTTGAACACATGAGGTCAGCAGGCATGAAGGCACACCTTAGAGAATTGCTGCAGAGTGCACAAGTATGGAGGTGCTTAGACAAGTGGGAAAGCAGGTGGGTAAAGAGAAAGGAAAAGAGGAGGGACAGCGCTACAGAGCACAATGAGAAAAGACCACAGAGTAGTGATACAGTAACTATGTTACCAATGAGGGAGACAGCAGGGGGAAAATTAATACATGTACCATGGCACAGAAGCGACATTCAGTCTTTTACGGATGATTTTCCCAAACTGAGAGAGAAACCCATTGAATGGTATCAGCAGACTGACAGGTTTGTGAAGCTTGCAAAATGTCTCTGGGAAGACCTGAACACTCTCTTTGAGACTGTGGTTCCGGCAGATTTGTGGGAGGATTGCAAAAGAGCTGTAGGTTGGCCGACAAGTGAACCAGAGAGAGACAGGGAGACGGGTGCACCATCACCTATGGTGATGAGCTTGTACTACAAGGTGATTGAGCATTTGAAGACGAAGGTGGCCGCGAAAAATGTGGATTGGCAGAAGATCGATCGAACTGCCCAAGAGGCTAAAGAGTCGATTCATAGTTACTATGAGAGGTTGTTGAAGGCGTTCAAGAACTACAGTGGCACAGAAACAATAGAGGCGAAGGACATGCTTCATTTTGTGTTTAGATTTGTGGAAGGGTTGAGACCAGAAATAAGTCAGATGATAAAGTCGCATTTGATTTGCTGGCAGTCGAAACCGATTGATGAGGTATTGAATTACGCGAAATACTGTAGCGACGAAATTGAGGTGAAACAGAAAAAGTTGAAAGAGAAGGTGATGATGATGCAGCTTAAGGCAGCTCAGACAGGTCTGCAAGGTTTGCAAGGGTTGCAAGGGTTCCAACAACAGGTACCGCAACCGCAGCCGCAGTTGCAGGGAAATATGGCGTTTCAGCCACAGGCAAGAGGCAGAGGCAGAGGAGGTTTTGTGAATAATGGTCCGGATTTGAACACTGTTGTGAACGGTGTGCAGGCAATGAAGAAGGTGATGCCGTGTCACGTGTGCGGAATTGTCGGTCATTGGAAACGCGAGTGCCCGATGGTGGTGCAGGAAGGTGCAGGTGCAGGTGTTGGTCAGCAAAACAATAATGTCAATGCATTTCAGACAATGAGGGGACCGAAAATGAGAGGTCCAAACCCAAATTTTCAGACCGTAAATCAATTGCAGGGATTACAACCTATGCAGCCGCAGCAGACGCAGATGCCTCGTATGCAGGTGACGCAAATGCAGCCAATGCAACAGCAGTTACCCATGGTACCTAATCAACAAATGCAAATACCCTTGGCACCAATGAGTCAGCAGCAAGTGATGGTTCCTCCACAGGTCTCGGGTCAGGTAATGAGTACAAATGGCACCGTACAACAGTTCCCATTACACAGTGAGAGTGGAATAAACAATGTATGGGAGAGTGAAAGTTCAGGAGAGGAAGGAGATTGTGTGCTTGCAGCATCCTTGGAAGTTGATCAAAAGGGTCCGTACGTAGAGGGAAGAGTAATGGGTCATCGTGTCTCATTCTTGGTTGACACGGGAGCCACACGTTCAACAGTTAAGAGCAGTGAAGTTACAAATTTGCCACTCTCAGGGAGTACAGTTCAAGTGGTGGGAGTAGCAAACAGGCACCTGACAAACCCAATAACAGATCCGGTACCAGTCAGCATTGGCAACTATCAAGGGTTACACAAATTTGTGGTATGTGACTCAAGCCCGATAGCACTATTAGGGAGAGACCTATTGTGCAAATTGGGATGTTCGATTATGTGTCGAACGAGGGAATAAAAATTCAGACGAGCAGTGATGGGGAAGAAGAGGACAGCGTAGAGGGGGATGAGATGGAAACTGTCGATGAAGACTATCCTCTGATTTGTCTTTTCCCGATGATAACCGAAGAAGATATTCCAGCTGAATTACGGGAGACAGTCGGAAAGGAAGTGTGGGATATGACAGGGAAAGAGGTGGGATTGATGAAAGGAGTGGAACCAGTGAAAGTGACTGTAAAGCCCAATGCGATCTTTCCCCAGACCCCACAATACCACATGGCACAGGACACCCTCATGAAAGTTGCCCAACTCATTGACGAATTTGTAAAACAGGGAGTACTGAAAGAAGTGTTAAGCAGTCCATGTAATTCACCAATCATGGGACTAATAAAGCCGAGTGGAAAGGTCCGACTCGTGCAGGACTTGAGGAAAATAAATGACATCATAGTCAAATGCTGCCCTGTAGTACCGAATCCAGCTGTGATAGTGTTTCAAGTCCCTTGCGATGCCGAGTGGTTCTCAGTCATCGACTTGTCACAAGCATTCTTCTTGGTGCCTCTTCATGAGGACAGCCAATTTCTCTTTTGTTTCAAATTCTTAGACAGAGTGTACACTTGGTGTCGAATTCCTCAAGGGTTTTCTGAGTCACCGTCAATATTCAATCAGATTCTAAAGAAAGACTTGGAAGCATTAGAATTGCCATTCGAGTCAACCCTAGTACAGTACATCGATGACTTATTGATTGCATCAAAGACAGAAAGTGGCTGCACAGCTGATACCATTGCTCTGTTGAACCATTTGGGAAGGAATGGACACAAGGTGTCTCCTTCCAAGTTGCAGTTCTGTCAGAAGAAAGTGAAATACTTGGGTCACCAGATAGAGAAAGGGTCACGGAGAATAATGAAGGAAAGAATAACGAGTGTACTTCAGATGAGTCCACCAAAGACAAGGAGGGAGGTGAGGAAGTTTTTGGGAATGGTGGGCTACTGTCGTCAGTGGATCCCCAACTTCTCGACTCTAGCAAAGCCTTTACTGAAGCTGACCCAGAAGGATGCCTTGGATCAAATTGAGCTGAAAGGAGATGAGATGGATGCTTTTGTTGAACTGAAAGAATGCATGTGCAGGGCTCCAGCTTTAGGTATGCCTGATTACACAAAGCCTTTCACATTGTTTTGTCATGAACGTGATGCATGTTCTCTGTCTGTCTTGACTCAAGCCCATGGTGGCATAAACAGACCAGTAGCGTATTTTTCAGCTACTTTGGATCCGGTCGCAGCAGCACTTCCAGGGTGTTTGCGCGCCGTAGCAGCAGTTGGTATCAGCCTCACTCAGAGTGAAGGAATAGTGATGGGACACCCAGTAACAGTCATGGTCCCTCACTCAGTTGAGATACTTTTGACCCGCTCCCGAACGCAACACATGACTGGAGCAAGGCTCACAAGGTATGAAACGATAATTCTGGGCTCACCGAATGTGCAGCTGAAAAGGTGCACTACGTTGAATCCAGCAACCTTGCTTCCTGGTGAAAATGCTGAAGTTGAGAACGCTGAAGACGTCGAGCATGACTGCCTTCAGGTGACTGAATTTTGCACAAAACCTCGACCTGACATTAAGGATACTAAGCTTGATGAAAATGACCAAATTGTTTTTGTTGATGGTTCATGTCTAAGAGACGGGATGGGAATTTTGAAAGCAGGATATGCTGTATGTACTGTAACAGGTGTCTTGGAAGCGGGATGGCTTCAAGGAGTCTATTCTGCACAAGTAGCGGAGCTTGTAGCCCTTACAAGAGCATGTCAACTGTCTGCATTGATGAAAGTAACCATTTACACTGATAGTCAGTACGGGTTTGGGATTGTGCATGACTTTGGACAACTGTGGTCACAGAGAGGTTTCCTGACTTCTTCAGGATCCCCAGTGAAGAACGGGGAGAGAATAAGGGAATTGTTACACGCCATTCAAATGCCAGCCGAAGTTGCAGTGGTAAAGTGTAGTGCTCATACAAAAGGACAGGACTATGTTTCTCTGGGAAATGCATATGCGGATCAAGTCGCGAGATTTTGTGCCTTGAACTGTATATTACTCAGGGACGAATGGAATTCAATAAGTGAGCCAGAACTAGAACCAGCTGAAGCATTTGCCTTGAAGGTCGTAGATACAATAGATGAACTAAAAACATTACAGAATAACGTCAGGGAGGATGAAAGAGATTCCTGGATTAAATCACAATGTATAAAGAGACCAGATGAGTTATGGGTTTCAAATGAGGTAAAATTTGTTTTGCCAGATAGTCTCTTATCACAGCTTGCGCGGTTCTATCATGGGCAAGCTCACCTGGGGAGAGATGCCATGATAAGGTTGTTCAAAACTGATTGGTTTAACCCCAGATTTCGTCAAGCTGCAGAAGCAGTTTGCCATCGATGTGTCACTTGCCAGCAGATGAACCCAGGAAAGGGAACAGTTGTGAACGCGAGCCACATTGGTAGAGCCAGTGGCCCGTTTAGTCGAATGCAGATGGACTTCATTGAGATGCCTGTGCATGGAGGTCTGAAGTATGTGTTGGTGATTGTGTGCATTTTTAGTCACTGGATTGAGGCATACCCCACACGTAGAAATGACAGCCTTACAGTTGCAAAGCTATTGTTGAGAGAGTTGATACCACGTTTCGGATTCCCGATCTCTTTAGAATCAGATAGGGGAAGTCACTTCAATAACGAGGTGATAAAGTTACTTTGCGAAGCGCTGAACATTGAGCAAAAACTGCATTGTAGCTATCGCCCTGAAGCCTCAGGACTGGTGGAGCAGATGAATGGTACACTGAAATCAAGAATGGCGAAAATATGTGCATCGACAAATTTGAAATGGCCTGACGCATTGCCCTTGGTGCTAATGTCAATGAGAAACACCCCTGATAGAAAGACTGGATTGTCTCCGCATGAAATTCTCATGGGCAGGGCTATGAGACTTCCTGCAGTTCCCGCAAATGCGCTTTTGAATATTACAGATGATATGGTGTTAGACTACTGCAAGGGTCTGGCTGACGTGGTTCGCTCTTTCTCTCACCAGGTGGAAGCAACCACCTTGCCACCGATCCAAGGTCCAGGACACGCACTGAAAGCAGGTGACTGGGTCGTAGTAAAGAAGCACGTGAGGAAGTCGTGTCTGGAACCCCGTTGGAAAGGCCCTTTCCAAGTGATCCTGACGACAACTACCGCTGTGAAGTGTGCGGGGGTTCCCAACTGGATTCACGCCAGTCACACAAAGAAAGTGTTGTGTCCCACAGATGAGGAAGTTGAAGCGCTGAAACTGCCAGTGCCTGATAAAACAGTGCTGAGTGCTGAGACAGAGCAAAACCGAACTGAAAGCGAACAGGCAGGAACGGAGGAGAGAGAAATATTCTCTGAGGACGAAGCAGGCTCACTTGGGGAAGACCAAGGAGAAAGTTCAGACAGTGACGAAGAAGCTGAAGGTGACAAAGGGCCTGAAGCAGCTGAGGGTAGCAAAGAGCCTGAAGCAGCTGAAGGTGATAAGGAACCTGAAGCAGCTGAAAGTGATAAAGAGCCTGACGAAAGTAACGGTGACGAAGGGCTCGAAAGAGGTGAAAAAGCAGGAGAGCCTGATCAGAGGAGGGCTTTCCCAGAAGCAGACGATACAGAAAAAGAAAAAGAGAACGTGATTGATTCCCCAGAAGGAGGGGACAAGGCAGAACAGAACGAAAAGGTTCAAGCTTCCTCAGAAAAGATCGCAGGTCCATCAAATGGACATGGTGCAAAGAGAAGACTAAGTATATCACCAATAAAACAAAGGACTGAAGAAAGTTTGAACGACGGAGAAAGGCCAAAAGTGAAAGAGAAAAGAAAAGAAGTAACTGTCGTGGTACCATCCCCGAGTGAAGAAAAAGACTTGACAAAAGTGGAAAGTACCAGCGAAGCAGAATCGAAAAGAGAAGCAAAATTGAAAAGGAAAAGAATACCGAACACAAGATATTCCGGTCCTGAATGGGCATATGTAGCCAATGACGATTGGACTGACGAGTTTGTATCTCTTAGCCTCGAGAACAAAGAAGAAGAGATACCAATAGAAAAGAAAAGTTTTATGGACTCTGTCGATTGAAAGGGTAATAAATGATATTGCTTGCTATAATCTAACGTGAATACCACCAGCTGAGGCATTGCTAAACCGGATGAGACATTTACTAACTTGATAAGACTTTGAAAACCTGATTGACTCTTAAACCCGAATTGAGACAAATGCTGCTAACCGATAAGTGACTGGCCTCTTGAAGAAAACTGTGTGAACATTGCGCTCGTTCAGCTTTGTAACTAAATTGCTAAATAGTTTCTTATAGGTGCTTCCAGCTCTCTGATTCTATACAGATCATGACTGGGTGCGCTACACAAAACAGTAGAAAGAAATATTGTAAATATGTGTGTATAGGCTTGGTAATTGCATGTGTACTAATAATAATGGCAATTGTGCTTGGAATGCATGGAAAGGGTGAGGATGAGAAAATTGATGCTTCTACTCTTGCTCCTGTTACTGTCACTGAACTAACCGCATTGAAAAGACTAGAATTGGAGGAGAGACTATTGCACGATAAGAAAGAACTTTCATATAATGTTTTCTATCGCTTGCTAACAGAATATGTTGAGACTATGGATGCGAAAGATTGTTATGTGTGTACACAGATACCGACATCAGTAAAGGAAGGGGTGACATATCACCACATGCCTCTTACATACGGGATTACATGTAGTATAGTAATGTCTAGATTTTATGGTCAAACTAACATACAGTATTTTTACTCAAATTATGATGTTACCTTTGCATATGTTCCTATAATAGCGCAGCTAAGCCAGATTGCTAAAGATTGGGATGCTAAAATAATGAGGGAATTTTTCGAGCCAATGCAACCTTTTGAAACGGCTCACGCTCATAGGGAAAACCTCACCTGCTCGCTCTCTGCAGTAGAAATAAGCTTTTTAGATCGCACAGATGATAGAAGGGCACAAATGAATGCAAAATTAGAAAAAGAACTACATAAGCGGACTTCAGTAGATAATTATGATTTTGCTGCAATAAAGACACAAGGGAGAATTGCTTTAGATGCTTGGCATGTAGGGAAATTTTGTATATATCGAGGTGAATCTTATTATGACAACATTTTTGTAGGAGCGAGTGAGTGTAAACATACGTTTATCTTTAAGGCCAAATGGACATTCATGATGAACGGACTTGACCCTGTCATTCCAGGTGTATATTACATTTGTGGGTATAATGCCTATTATCGTCTTCCAAAGGGATGGTGGGGAAGATGTTATTTGGGTATAGTGTTCCCAAAGGTTTATCAACTGGATGACCTATCGATGATTCAAAAGACATCTGGATCCCATCGTATCCAGAAAAGAGAGACCGCAGCTGCTGTGGTAGGAGATATATTTGGAGCCATGATTCCTTCATTGGGAGTTGTACTGAATTCCATAAAAATACGAAAGTTGTCTACTATAGTGGATAACATGTTGACAAAGTTTTCAGGTGCTATAATCCTGATAGATGCTGAACTTGCAGCGGAAAGAGCTATGACTCTTCGAAATAGGCTTGCTTTAGACATTCTTTTAGCAAAGGATGGTGGCGGTTGCAAAATGCTTGGTGCCCGACACTGTTGTACGTATATTCCAGACAATAGTGTGAAGATTAAAACTATGCTTGCTAATCTAAGAAAAGAGAGTGCAGATTTGAAGGAATTGAAAGAACCAGGAGTGTGGGAGAAGGTTGGAAAAGGACTTGCTTCAGTGGGAAATTGGCTTGGTGGAATTTGGAATGGAATATTGCTAAAAATAATAGAGGGAATTTTAATAGTTATAATTTGCATATTTGGAATTTGGGGAATAAAAAGGGGAATAATAATGATTATGGAAAGAATTAAGAGAAGAAAGGAAGAGAAAATTATGAAAAGAATGGCGGAAGAATACAAAGCGAAAACCAGGGGAATTAAAAGGAAAAGGGAACTGACAGAATTTTAATGGAATAAAATTTGTGGGCATGGTTTGGTGTGATGACAAGTAGTCATCAGAGGAGGGATTGATGAAGCAGAAAATGAAGGTTTTACATTTATTGACGCATAAACGTAGTGTGAAATAATCATGTGTGACTTTAACCGAACTAATAAAGATTGTACGGGGACAAAATGTGCCCTTAGAGTAGTTTGCCAACATTTATAAGCGTGCTTTATATAACGTGGTGTATTAGAATTGCACTAATCCGACATAATCATAAACGTGTGCTACGATTTGCTTGTTTGAAATGTTTTTAGCTTAGCATAACTTTTGCGGAGGCTTCGGCCTAGTTGCCTGGTCTCACGGTTTAGATGCTCGTATTTTTCCAATGTGCTATTAAACGTGTATTTTGCTTGAAGCTGTACTTTTCCACTGAGATCGTTCACATGCTTATCTTAAAGTTTCGTGCCAGCCTGGCATATTTTCTCTTTACTCCAAGGTCAATCTGCAGGTGCGGACAATGGAAGCTCTGAAAGTGAGTTAATTGGTATAAAATGTTGCAACTTGCGTACCCGTCTCCAAGGATAATGTATGCTTAAGTAAAAGCTTGAGAACTGTTGTTTTTGATTGGACAATTTGAAGCTAACCTATGAACCCTCCAATGGAAGACCCTACTGGAATTGAACTGTTGTCTATTTAAACCAGTTGCACGAGAAGAAGGGAGCCATTACAGCCATTATTGGACATCCCGCCATTTTGTAGACTTTGCAGCTATTATGGCCCACCTTGCTGCGACGCCATTTTGAGAGACTTTGATGCTTTCTCTAATCGAGAGAAAGAGACTTTAAATAATTCTTGCCCTAGAGACTTTAACTTTGATCCCTTGCATGAAGTAGTAGTTTTACCTTGCCGCCGCGAGGCAATTGCCCCGTCCACCTTGCCCCTTTGCCCCGTCCCATGCCGATCGAGAAACGGTACCTGCGAGACGAAGACTTCCTTGAATGCTGATCGTAATTGGTAAATATGAAAGGAAATTGTAAAATTGCATTGTGTTTCTCTTAGGTTACCAACTGCTGATTTTTGATAAGATCCCTAGCTAGGAGTTTTTCTAAATTAATATTGCTAAATTGTTTTTGCATGAAGTCCCACATGCCGATGCTAATTTGAGGTTAGATGAGGATTCCTTTTGTTGCACGATGCAATTTGAGACCTTGTTATGCTGACTAAATGTATGCAATTAGTTCATTACAGATTATCGTACTAGTGATTTGTATTGCTATTATCGAATGCCTTGTTATTCAAATGCTACATAGATTGCACTTGTTTCGCCGCTATGGACAGCTGTTAATGTTCATTTATGTTTATCATTTGGTGTTGAGACACATCTATATTGTGCTAGCTTTGTTAATATAGGGAAATAAATTCACTAACTTTGAATAAACTGGTGTGGTTATTCCTGACTGAAAGGTCAGGGTTCGCCGAGAATGTATTCTGGATTAATTGTTAAGTGTTATGTTGATCAAGGTATTGCTTATGTTCGTTATTGATTATTGATTTGATTAAAATTAACCGATATAGAGTACGGAGAGTCCCACTTAGTCAAAAGATTCATCGGCCTAAAGAGCGTCCGAATACAGGTAAATTATTAGTACGGACCGCTCTATCAACCCCAAAGACAGCGCAGAAGGCAGGAGAGGATATTCCGCCCAAGAACAACCCTGCATGGCCTCAGGGAATGAGACATCATCCAGAGGTACCGGTTGAACTGGCAGGCCATTCAGCAGCTGCTGACAAATATTGAACAGCAATTGGCCCCCACTTTAGTGACTCCACGCACTATCCCAACAGAAACAAAGCTGCTTGCCGTACTTCACATGCTGGCAAGTGGCTCCTTTCAGACAACTGGTGCCCTGGTTGGTGGAATATCACAACCATCTTTCTCCGCATTCCTGCCTAAAGTACTGGATGCCATCATTGGACTGACACCCCGCCACATCTGCTTCCCTAACACACTGCAGAAGCAGCAGGAAACCAAACAGGGGTTCTACGCCATCAGTGGCTTCCCGCACGTCCTTGGTGCAATCGACTGCACACACGTACGCCTTGTGCCACCTGCTGCGAGTGAACACCTCTACCGCAACAGGAAGCACACACATTCCATCAACGTGCAGGCCATAGTCGATCACCAAGGACTGATCAGCAACATCGTGGCTAAATATCCTGGGAGTGTACATGACGCATTCATCTTCCGTCACTGCACCATCAACCAACACTTCCAGGATGGACAGTATGGCAATGGACTACTTGTTGGTAAGGACAAAAATCTACTTATATACTCACTGCACAGAAACCCTCTAGGATAAACAACCCATACACCACAATAGCAACACCTAGACAGGAACACACTGAGGTACTCACATCACTAGCCATGTTTCACAAGTCACCATTGAACCTCTCCCACATTGGAATTTACTCTACAGCTTAGTGTGAAGACATTAATGACTGTGGTTGCCTAAATGTCACCTTGCAAATTTGAAGGCTCACAATAACCTGTACAGTAATACAATGCATACGTTCTAAGGGATGGGATGGCCTGGGTATGTTCATATGAACGTTTCTAATACACTTTCATGTTTCAACTCTGCATGGAACTATCATCACACCCCCAGTGAGGACACACGGACACCTGTGTCACAAGTCACAATGCAAGGGAGGGCACACTGTACTTGAGAAACCAATACATCCTGCTGACAAACAGTTAGCCAACAAACACTTGCTCAGCCAAGGAAAAAAAACAATGCCAAAGTTTTCACCAACAACCATAGGTTGTCACATTAGTACACAAAATAGTCACAGACAACACAACACAACTACTGCCATCAAAGATACGTACAACAGTGCCTCCTACATCTAATTGATACCATTCTGTGTTTCTCTTTCAGCTGATCAGGGGTATGGCATCCAGCCTTGGATAATGACACCATATGGGAACCCAAATACTGCTGCTGAGCGGGCATACAATGACGCCCACAAGAGGACACGTAGCATTGTGGAGCGGACCTTTGGGATCCTAAAGTCAAGGTTCCGCTGCCTTGACATCACTGGCGGTAGCCTACTATACTCCCCAGAGATGGTCTGTAAGATCATACTCACTTGTGCCATATTACACAATATTTGTGTGAAAAGGAACATTCCCCTCCTTGAACCGGACCCAGACATGCCTGAGGATGACGATGAGGAGGATGCTGGCCTGCAACAGGACGGGGAACAACCTTACACGGCAGCAGGAGTGCGTAGGCGCCAACAGATTGTCAACAATTTTTTTACTTAAGTCATTATAATCACTTGTATTCCACACTTGTAAATAAACACAGATAACAAACACCACATCATGCTTTGGCCTATTCATTTCAGACCACCTTTAGTTTGAAATTGCTGAAGATGAATGTCGTCTCATTGAGCAAGAATGCTATAACATTCATCACACCAAAAATAAACATCACAAATGTATGCACAAAGGGTAGGATGTGACATGATACATTACCATACACAGAGCCCAACAAGAGTACAAATGTGACAATTACAGATGCTGGATCCAAACAACTGAAACAGTCTCTCATCCAGCCCAAAATTGGAGATCATTTGAAAGTCACATCACACGTGTTCAGAGACAGGGTGGGACCATCCATGTGTACGTGACCATGTCATCAATGGCTTCTCTCAAGTGTGTGATATGAGCAATACACAATTGGTACAACATCAGCTGCCACTAACTCAGCCGGAGACCTTGAAGTTACAGTGACAACATACACCCAGACAGGTGATAGTGGATCCACATTCCCACACACATGTACACATATGTCATACAATCAACCTAATATTTGAAAGTAGACCATCACAGTTGTGTCCCAGTTTGAACCTAGCAGGAAGATTGTAACATGACACTAAACCAGTTTATGCAGAAAGGGACACAGACAACCAAAAAATTATTCTCATTATCACATCGGGAACGCTGAGAGTCTTGCAAACATAGTCATAGGAAAATGGTATGCAAGTTAGCTCCAATTCATCATTACTGCAAACGTCAAATGGGCTAATGAGATGAATGAATGGTCAACAGTCATTCATACCATATGGCCTTACATTAGCCTGCTGCTGCAGGTTTGCCATGATATAATAAATATACTCCATGGATACAGTAGCTTTTCTGGATGGTCAAATCCTAGGGTGCTGGGGGCCTAAGTCCACCTCTACCGCCCCCAAAACATACAAGAATCATGTACTTGTGAACTAAACACATGCATAAGGCACATGTGTGGCCTCCATGTCATAAGTCCAACACAAATCTGAAAAACAAAATCATAATGGGACATGGTTAGCCCCATAAAAACTGTAAGTGACTCTTCCACTCCCTGTTAGGACTACAGATAAAAGCATCACCATCATAAATGTGGACACATTTTGGAGACGGAATACATAATGTATCCCATCCATCATTTCAAAATAGCCATCAGCAATTACACCAAATATGTCGTCAAATATGGTCAATACATTAGTCAACGTATCCCAAACATTACAGTGTGAATGCCTTCTATACATAAAACAACGGACATGTGTCATATCCAAACACAAATGTGTATCACATCACACTGTTTGACCATGACAAATCACCTTTCCAAAGGTAAAAACATGAAGACATAAGGACAAATTTGCTCCATATTCTACGCATACAGCATGGGCGTCATATTTGTTCACGTACATGAGTGCACACAATGCAGAGTCAAATACAAATGTATCCAAAAGTGTCTTAATATTTCGCCTTCAAAGTATATTTTACATCCACAATATTTTTGACTCTGCATCATGTGCACTACTGTACGTGTAAAAAAATTGACGCCCATGATGTATGCGTGGTAAAATTGACGCTACATGGACAATATGTTGGTCATCTCATGTACATTAAAAATTATTAATATTCATATCATATTTTTTCACTCCGCATCATGTGCACTACTGTACGTGTAAAAAAATTGACGCCCATGATGTATGCGTGGTAAAATTGACGCTACATGGACAATATGTTGGTCATCTCATGTACATAAAAAATTATTAATATTCATATCATATTTTTTCACTCCGCATCATGTGCACTACTGTACGTGTAAAAAAATTGACGCCCATGATGTATGCGTGGTAAAATTGACGCTACATGGACAATATGTTGGTCATCTCATGTACATTAAAAATTATTAATATTCATATCATATTTTTTCACTCCGCATCATGTGCACTACTGTACGTGTAAAAAAATTGACGCCCATGATGTATGCGTGGTAAAATTGACGCTACATGGACAATATGTTGGTCATCTCATGTACATTAAAAATTATTAATATTCATATCATATTTGTTCACTCCGCATCATGTGCACTACTGTACGTGTAAAAAAATTGACGCCCATGATGTATGCGTGGTAAAATTGACGCTACATGGACAATATGTTGGTCATCTCATGTACATTAAAAATTATTAATATTCATATCATATTTTTTCACTCCGCATCATGTGCACTGTAATGCGTAAAAAAAAAATGACGCACAACTGTGTATGCGTGAAAATATGACGCATAACGGGAAAATAAAAACGGTGGCCATTTTATGCAGGAAGTGATGTAATAGGATATCCTGTTTACCAAATCTGTACTGGGAGTTAACTTTCACTTTCACTTTGCAGTCTCAGATTTATCTAGACTGTGTGGTTGTGTGAAAGGTGTTGTCCTGTGTTTTACTGCTTTAGTGTCCTGTGTGCCTTGTATTTTGTCTTAGTGTCAATCTATTATTGTTGTATAACATTGTCTCAGTCTGTTTAGTCTTGTTTTGTCTATACCTGTGATAGTTTGTATTGTCTGTGGGAGTCTGTTGTGGGTAGCATAGTTTGGGGGGTTAGTTGGGCTATTTTTCTCCTTCTTCTTTTTCTTTCACACCTCTACCTTTCCCCATTTCCCACTTTTACTTTCATATTTCATTTGCCCATTTTTAGACCTCTCAATATGTCAGGTAGGCCTCGCCTGTCCAGGATGGGTGAAGACGAATTGGGGGGGTTCATATGGCTAGTAAGCCATTTCCTCCCACTGATGCTGGAGGCTGGGGGCCGTGTGATACCGGGGTATCACACGGAGGCGAGGAAAATCCGGTGGGAGAAGGTGCGCCATCACCTGGTCCGGGTCTACGGGAGTCTGCGAAATGTCCATCAACTCAAGCACCGCTGGGCAGATCTGATCACCAGGGAACAGGACCTGCTGGACCACCTGGGACTCCAGATTGGTGGCCATGTTGGTGAGTACAAATCAATTACATGGGAATAATAGAAATCTGTGTGTGAACATGTGATGATTGTTAGCCAATCTGCAAAATAAGTAGCTGACTGTGTGTAATGCTAGGGAAACCTAGGCCCATGGTCATACACATAAATCCCCATTTTTGCAACACATGTACACGCAATAACAGCAGTAAAATCCAACATCTATTTGTATTTTGCTAAGTAGCCCCCTCTCTGCGTCACAAAATGATGCAAATGCTGCGATACAAAGGTATACATATGTGTCCTAATGTGTATTTGTTGCAGAATGTGTATGAAGACCTATGCTACCAGTCCGATGGCTCATTTTTGCAACACATACCAGATGCCTGTAGCTGCATGTAATGTAGTGTTGCATTTGTGTCAGAAAAGCAACACGTGAACTGCTCTATTTGTACTCTACTGGTCATAATGGCCAGTTAGTACGTCATGTAGAAACAACATACCTACATATGTAGACGCCATAGCTAGACAGAAAATTGGAAACACATGATGATGCTATACATGTGTGTTGCCTTCACGTCACATGAAGTTAGTCATGTTGTCCACACATATGTCACATGTGTGTCTGGTTGCTGTGTGTTGAACCTGTCCACATAGCCTGTTTGATTGTGAGTGGTCAAGCAGTCCTCATGGAACCAGTTTTGGAATGTCTCTCTGGGATGCACATGCTGAGATGTATGGATAACATTATTGTTGGGGCATACTAATGGAGGATTAACTTGGACGACACATGACTGTCCTGGCCACTGCATGAGTGTAGTAGGGTGTGTCACTGGAGCAGGAGACTCATCCAATGATAATGTTGAATACAAAGTCATCCATGCAGGATGAGCATGTGTGAAAGTGTATCATTACCATGTCATATTCACACAGTGTCATTGTAACAGAAATTATTTGTCCGTTCACCCAGTCTGAGTATATTCTTCCTTTCATGCTTTACAGGTGGACCAGCCCCGTACACCGTGGGAGAGGTGGCCCATTTTGACGACCCCGATACCTACAGTGAGTGTCGCCTGAGTGCTATTTTCATTGTTTGGTAATGAAGCATGATGGATTACTGTGTGTTCAAGAGAATTCATGATTTGATGTGCTGGCCGTTCATTGGCTTGGTTGTTTTAGTGGGATATCAAATAGGAATAATGTTTCTGTAAAGCAATACCTAGTCATCTCTCAGATTGAGGGGCTGTAGGTCATTCAATTAGGGCGGCAATTGGGAATGGTATGACTCATTTGGAATACACTGCTCAATGTTAGACTTGGTCAGGGACTTGCCATTAACTGAGTCTGCATATCAGACTGACAGTCTCCCAGATAGCTTAGGCAGATGGCTTTGATGACAAGTGCTTCTTCCTAGTTGAGGATGGACTGTGTACACTGTAGGTCGGATCTTCCGGGGGCATGTACTTCCACAAGGTGAACTCGAAGTGTGTGTGACTTGAGTGCAATGGCCTAGGTGTTCTGTCGAATCATGAGAATGGGTGTTCTACCTCCTCTGTGTGTGTTGTAAAACATGCCTCACTAATAGTATGTTATGTTGGGCTAAGTCATATCATTTTGACATGTGTGGACCTGGGATGTGACAAGGTTTGGCTGACTACAACGTGTTGCTAGCCCTTCATAGGTGTTGTGTGTGAAGGCACATACTTGTTGAACTTTCTGTACCCTCCTGGGTGTGCATTGAACATGGGATTGTTGGTTGTTCTTCCCACACCACCCACAAAGACTGGGATGTTACTGTGAAACAGGGTACCTA
Source organism: Pleurodeles waltl (assembly GCF_031143425.1). Classification (NCBI taxonomy): domain Eukaryota; kingdom Metazoa; phylum Chordata; class Amphibia; order Caudata; family Salamandridae; genus Pleurodeles; species Pleurodeles waltl. The sequence goes on from NC_090444.1 coordinate 1,744,042,616, forward strand.
GGACTGTAGCAACCAGTATGTTACACGTATTTAACACCTTTTGTGACTTGAGTTAGTACCTAGGGACAGATGTAGCAAAATGTCTACACGTTGCAAATGGCATAAATTTCTGTTTGTGAGTTGCAAACGTCTGTTTCCTATTCCAAAATGTATTTGGTGGTCATGTACATATTAGCAAAATGCTTTTCAAAATGCAAATAATAAAGGGGTTTACCAGACCTACTTGCAACTCACAGTGGTAGGCAATCCCATTTGCAACCGAGTACGTGGTTGCAAAGTGAGTAGCTGTTATCATCCACTTGAAGTGGATGGTAACCAACTTGCTGACTGGAAGGGGTCCTCATTGTAAAACTTCACCTTTGTGAGTGGACCAAAATAATCCTGCGCAAAACAGCCAGTGGTCTAAGGGACCAATAATTACCGTGAAAATTTCCAAGTTGAATTGTTGTAATTTTTAACTAATTGCAGCTCATTTTCCTTTCAGGTAATCGGCCTACACTTGGGGAAAAAAAACTTGCTTTATTTAAAAGCAGTCACGTCTATGGAGTTCTGCTGTTCCCAGCAGGCCTCCATCCCCGTGAGTGCCCATAGTTGCTAAGGTGGGGCAACTTGGAACCCACATCATTGATGTTCATGAGGTGGGTTTTAGGGACCCCATAGCGACTCGCAGACGGTGTCAGAGACACCGTTCTGCTTTGCAAATTGCTAGTTGATTTTTCAAAATTCCTACATCTGGCCCCTAGTGTGGACATATGATTCTGGGCCAGGGGTTCAATCTTAGCACACAACTAATTCCAAATGCCATTGAGTGAGGAGTTTGATTGTTATCACATAGAATGACATATGTAGTGAAGTCAGTATGCGGAAGAGCTGGTGCCATAATGTCTAATGCCTTAGGTATGATTTGGATGAGTAGTTTAGGGTGATGTCATCCATCATGTAGAGACATGGATATGCTAGGTGTGATATGCCCTTATGTATGCATGATTCACATGTACTTCCTCTGAGCCTTTCCGTGAACTATGTTGTAACAATTGCTGCAACCAATACATTTCTAGTAATGGACAAATGACCCATTGTAGTATTCAACCCACTGTAAATTTTAAGCTCAATATTTCCCTTTTCTCTTCACAGCTGCAAACCTGAGTGCCGCAGATCGCGACCATTTCGAGCGCTGTGCGATGAGGTACAGGCACATCCTGCAGGTGCAGTGTGGGTATCGGAGGATGGGCCGCAGACATCTTTCGGATCGGGCCTCCGGGGCGTGGTATGCCACACCACAGGCTCCCCCAACGGTGCCACCAACAACCACCGCCACTACATCCACCAGGTCTGCCCAAGTGGACCCAGCAACGGACCAAGCATCTTCCTCCAGACCTGGACCCAGCCGTGTGGTGGGAGCATGGCTGTTCCGTGGCCACACAACTCCAGCAACAACATCCACCTCCACCGGCACGCAAACCAGCACTGACCCTCCTATCGACCCTGCGGCCTTCCAGGCATTGTCCCGATAATTGGACAGGTTGATTCGAAAGGTTGACAACCTGACGGAGGACATGGATGAGGTCAAGAAGAAGGTGCGCTCCATCCGGCGCACACTACGGAGGGCAAATCAGTAGTCATTTTGCCCTCCTGAACTTTTACCCCTCCCCTCTCACCTCTTTCCTATTTCATACTGTTAGTTGGGTTTGGGGGGTTAGTTATAGGATAAGTATAGGAAATTAGCTTAGTTAGTGTTAGGTAAGAGGGTGGGGGGTCCTTATTCTTTCTATCTTATATTTTTGTGTGGGTGGGTGGGTGGGGGGCAATGTTGGGATTCCTGTTTAAAAAAAAAAAAATTACAAAAAAATTTAAAAAAAATATAAGTTTGTTTAGGATAGTATAGTATGTGTGTAGGTTAGTAAGTGTTGTCCTGCATGTGTCTTGTCTCATAATGGTGGGTGGGGGGTTGATGTTTAGATCGTTTCGTTACATGTGTAGAGTAAGTTTAACTTAGGTTAGTTAGGGACAGTTGTGGGTTAGTAGTAGTCAGGTTAGATTAGTGTAGCTTTACCTTTCCCTTAGTTGCCTCTTTTATTACTACTTTGAAATAAAAATTTAGTTAACCCTTTACATGATGCGTTAGGTGCTACCTTTTCATGGCCTTGACATCAGTGTAGCAGAAAGTTTTAGTATGACATTTGTGTCCTATGCTCGCTATCCCCAGGCTATTGAGGTTTAACATGCCAGCTACCGGTGCTAACTTGGTAAGTATCCACCATGTGGGAGAGCCTCCATTGGTAGTGTGCATTGATCATCAAGGTTTGGGGTTGGTATGTATCCTACTTCACAAAGAGTGCTTCCAGACTTGTTATTGTAGGTAAATAGATAGGTCGGACAGCAGTGTGAAGTTCAGGGAGATCTTTGTAGATGAGGATTTGTTCACACTCTTGTCTTGTTGCTGTCATTGCTGACCTACATCATGTGTGTACTGATTCAGCATGACTTTCCTTCATGGAAGTATACGCCGTAAGGGTGATTGATGCTGTGTAATTTGTTTATCATTCCTTTCATTTTACAGCATAATTTCTAATTTTAGTATTGCATGGTGCCTACATTTCTCAGCCACCATTAGTTGTCTAGAATAGCTATAGATGGTGCATCATTCTGTCCAACACAGCATGATTGTGTGTGCTTAGTCCCTTCATCAGTTATTTTCCTCAGTATAGTAAAGCTATGATGCAATCCTGGCCACTGCACAGATGTTTCAGTATACATGAAATCAGGACAGTAGTATAGAGAATCGACATGGTTGCCACACAGCCACTTTGGAGTTATGTACTGCACAGTTGAAGTGTGAAATAACACAGAGACACAATAGGTGTGCAAGTGATATTTATTTTTAGGTGGTGTAGTGCAAAATGTCCATTCACAATGTTAGCTGAGTCCGTTCTGGTGCATTCTTACATGGTGATCCTACAGACGGGGTGTGGATGATGCTCCTGACATGCTGGGGTGATGTCACAGACAGTGCAGAGGAACAGGAATTGCCAAATAGTAGGAGAGAAACATTCACTGCCAATGGGGACAAGTCATACAGTGGATTGCCGAACAGTCATTGAGGGTAGTTGTAGTGAGACTGGCATGTGTCAAAACGTAGGACCTTGGTCAGAGTAGGCCATGGTGCAGGGACTAGGGCTTCCGGGTACTCTTGCGTGTGAATGTTATCTGTTCCATGTCTTCTTCTTCTGATGTGTGTGTTGCCTGGTGTATCCTTGTTGTTGTTGGTTGTGAAGAGGCAACACACACCTCAGTGTTAGAAGACATGGAGGCAGACATCCCGGGGGCTGATTCCTGTCGAGTAATGAAGGGCAGTACTGCAGCAAGGAGGGCCTGCTGGTTTTTCAGAATGGCAGCCACATCCCGATGGTAGGCAGCCAGGTCGGCCCTGAGGGGTTCTATGTTGCATTCGTGCACACGTTGACTGGCTTGCAGTTGGAGTTGTTGTGTCAACTGGATGACAGCTGTGCAGATTTCCTTCTGTGTTTTTAAAAGTTCCTCCAAGAGCGATGTTCTGGCTTGCATTGCAGCTGCCTGATCAGCAGTTGACAACATGCACGAACGCACCCCCTCAAGGCTGGCTGCCATAGTTTGCATCCCCACCCGCACCTCCTTGGCCAGCTCCCGCTGGACCCCAACGACTGTTCTTTCGAAGCTGGTGCCAGTGTCGTCAGAGTCCTCAGCTGTGTTGGAGCTGGCAGGTCTTACAATTGGGGTGGCGGGTGGTTCTACTGCGGTGGCTGCTTCTTCTGTGCTCCTCCTTGTGACTGAAGGTGGGGTTTGGAGGCTTTCAAGGACCATGTCAATGGTCTCTTGTGGGAGGTTGATGGTCTCGTCATCCATGTCATCAGGGAACTCATGGACAGGCATATCGGCAGGAGATCCGTGTTCCTCTGCAATGAAACAGGGTACAATTAGTGTGTCTGTGTTGTGACAATTTTGCACTAAGATACAAGCCTTTGGATGCCTTAACTTTGTACTCTGTGTTTGTCTTGGTATCTGCTGTCCGTCATAGGGCATTGTTGTAGGCCTATGGCCCACCTGTGTGTCACATGTATGATATGGAGCTATCAGACATGTCTGCCAGGTCGCCTCTAGGTGTTGCTTTGTAATTATTTAGGAATAGGCGTGTTTTTGTCCTACTCCTCCCTCGGTGTTTCACTATTGTTATGGAGGGACATTTTGTTGGGTGGGCTCTCATTATCCTACATGTGATTCTTGGCTTTCTAGGCAGCAGGATAGCTAATGGTGTGGGGGACTAAGTTTGACCCACTTGTAAATAACTCTGTCACCCAGATATTCACTTTAGCTCAGACAGACTAGCAGTGCCTCTGGTCTCCCACATCAAAGGAATGTTTAGACATCCGAGCGCATGACATCTTTGGAACTTCTCAGGGAAGTGGTGGTCACTCAGATCCTACACAATTCGATCTTTTCCGGTATGTTCCCATACACAAATGACAAAGACAGTATTTGTTTAATATGAAGTTTCATTGTACAACTGAGTTGTAGAAATTTAGGTGTGAGCCCCAATAACCCAAACAATACACACTGTTAGAATTGAAATAGTCCGCAGGAGAGTAATACATTAGTACACAGCTATCATGGTGCCTAACAGTTTCTACTCTCCCTCTGCTTGTTCTATGTATAGCACAGCATGTTAAGTTTGGAGCTTGCCTGTCTGAATCACAGGGGAGACATCATCCCTCATATCAGAGGAATGGGCTGGGATCTGGTTGTGCATCAGCAGCAAGGCAGGCAGCATCTAGTTGTGATTTTCTGTTTGGAAACTCCCCCATGCGTGTCTTGGGACGAGGAAGTGAATTTAAATGACATATGTCATGGTGATGACAAAGTTTCCCTACGCAGGAATGCCAAACCTTAACCCCTACCACATCTATCAGCAATGTACCAGACGGTATCCTTGACTGGGGCACAGAGTGAATATGTTCTGGCAAACTCCAGTGCAGAAGTAGGCAAAACAGTGTGATTTGACTAATTGACAACACCTTAGGACTGACTATTTGATACATTAACTCATAGGAAGGGCAATGAGATTCATTTAGTGCAAAGTGCTCTGAGGCTCTTAGATGTGAGCAAATGAGTATAAGTACATTCAGGGTAAGATGCACAAAGGCCTCCAGCCTGAGGCTAATGCGCAAAGTATACGTTTCACTTGCCACACTACACTTTGACTGACTGTGGGTGTTGTGACTGCCCTGCCAGCACACTTGCCTCTCAGGCCCTGCCCCATACACTTTTTATTCACATTGCAAGATCTGTACATGTTACGTGGCATTACCTATGCATGTCAATGTTAGGATGTGGTATGGATGTAAACATTGTTGAGGTTTGAATATGATGGGGTATCATGTGTGTCTTACTGGATTGGCCTGTTTATCATATGAATGTCCTATTTGTTTGTCAGACTGTGCAGATGTGTTTCAGTGACCAGTTGCCTGTGTCCCCTCCTCAATGTTGTTGTCTGAGCAGTATGACATTAGTGATGTAGCCTTGTTAGCCAGGCACATGAGGGACCCTGACGTATGCAGCATGTGTGTGTCGTTGGTGCTGTGTGGCTCCTATTGCTGTTTCCTTAGGCTTATGTATGTGTCAGTTATGGACATTCGGCATTTGAGTGTACTGGTACCTTTGTCTTATTTCTAGGAGTAGTTGCAGATGTCATCCTCACCCCCTAATTTAGGTATGTATGTTCCAGGGTGGGGTTCCTGCCATTTGGTACTATAGCTGCACAGAGATGAGAGGTGTTATTGTCAACTGTTGTGGCAGTTACGTTGCAGTTGTTGTATTTGCTACTGCATTACAGGTAGGGACCTAGTTGATGTAGAATAGATTTTGCAATACAAGTGCCTGGATGTGGATTTGAGGTAGTGTCCTTCCCACCTGTCACTGCTTTCCCTTGGCTCTCTTGTTGTAATTACAGGATGTCCCCGTGGGACTGTTGTTGTTGCTGTATTTTGTCGTGCCCCAGCTTCGGTCAGTACTGGGCATGCCCCCCTGCCGTGCCCCTTTCCCCATGCCACTTCATATATGTGCTAAGTTATATGCATTGTGTAGTAGGTATCCCCCCCCCTGCTTACAGTCCCCATTATTGCATTTGAATTCCCCATGCGACTTACCCTGCATGTGCGTTGTGTCGTGGTAGTCTGCGCTGTCCAGTCCTTGAATCCCTGTGATGATCTCCTCCGGGATGACGGCTGCGACCATCTCCTCCATGTGGTCCAGGGCCTCCTGTTGTGCTGGACTCCCCCCTCCAGTCTGCATTGCTGCCTTCCTGTTCCTGGCCATTTTCTCTTTGGTCCTACGTTTGCAGTCATGCCAGCGTTTCTTACACTCGGTGACTGTCCGGCGTTCTGCAGCCACACTGTTAATCTTGTCCACAATTTGTTTCCAGATGGCCTCTCTCCTACTGAGTGGCAATTTTGAGGAGATGAAAAGTTGGTGCTGGTGTTCCGTCACCTCTTTCACCAGGATTTCCTGTTCCTCTGCACTGAAGCGACACTCTTTTTTTTTTTTAAATGTCCTGGTTCCTGTATGGATCCTCCTGGCTGGTTCCTGGTCTGCTCTCATCCTCCTGGGGTCTGTTGGGGCATCTAGGATCCATTTTGGCTCTCCTCTGCTGAAAGGGCAGTTTTCGCGCAGAAATTAAACGCAATAGCGTGAAAAAAAACGGCGTTTTCACGATTGCACTGTCGTAAATCGACCCACAGTGATGTGCGTCGCATTTACGTTGGTTTCCTTTACGACAGACGGACGCTGTGTGCGTCACGAAATAATGACTCCCACCTGTTGGTTGCGCCGCCGTACGTCAAAGTATAAATTTGACGCCCGAATGGCGCATCCAAATGGCGTTAGACGGCGCAAATTTTTCGGACGCAAAACTGCGTTAGCGCAATTTTGCGTCAAAAAGTATAAATATGGCCCAAAGTGAGCACTGTTTGTGCTAATTGTAGACAGGGTGAAGTGACAAAGTAGACAAAGTGAACACAGTTCCACGGCAGCAGCTTCTCCGCTAAGGCAAAGGAGGGTCACCCCATTGTGCAAAAAAAAGGAAAAATAAGATGATAATAACACAATGTTATTGTCATTTTATTTTTCAGTGTGGGCCAGCTTAGGACGGACGGGGCTGAGTTGGAGGAGGAGTGCAGTGCACCATAAGTGTTGGGCCGGCCAAACAGACACGCACACTTACTATTTCTCCTCCGCGCTGTATTACACAGTCGGGTGGAGCACATTCACAGGCTTCCACTCCCTGTCAAAGCAGGCCCTCAAACCAATCAGCACGCTGCTGTCATGCTGGTGACAGCAGCGTTGTGATGGATTAGGGGAATCTGGGAGCCTGTGTGCTTCCGTGCTGCCAGGAAGAGAAGAAGACAGAGGAGAGGTGGCAGACATTCACAGATAAGTGACCTTTTATTATTATTATTTTTTAATGAAGCCCACCTCACTCCTGCCCCACCCTGCCACTACTTTTACAAAGCAGCCCCCACTGCATTGGGCACCAGGTTTATGCTCATTTTCTGCCACATGGTTGGGATGACTGGTTTCATAGCTAATTTTAATACATAAATTAACATAAAACACAATTAAAACTTAACAAGACACACCACAAAAAAAACGTCAAAACTGAACACAATGCAAAACCACATTATCACTCAACATCATATTGGAATATTGCAGCACAAATACATACCAGCACAAAAAAAATGACAAAACACTTGTCTGCAAAAACAAAAAATCACACAACAAATATGCACAAACATCCTTGTCTCACACCACTACCTCCAAAAACCTACATTCACAATGCAGTGGTAAGAGGTGTTTGCACCTAGCACTGCCATAGCTCACCACCAAACACAAGAAAAAGAACCAGTCAAAATTATTTTGTGACACCGGCCTCAGAAAAACTGAAAGAATGTGCAGCTACGTGTGAGAGAGATTGGAGCATGTGAAATATACTTAATGTGTTTGTAGCCAGATTTATGGAAATATTGAGCTACACTAAGGGCCAGATGTAGCAAACAGTTTGCGAGTCGCAAACGGCGAAAATCGCGTTTGCGAGTCGCAAACGTGTGTTTGCTATGCAGAAATGCATTTTGCGAGTCGGAACCGACTTGCAAAATGCATTTCAGAGTCGCAAATAGGAAGGGGTGTTCCCTTCCTATTTGCGAGTCGCAGTGGTATGCAACTCCATTCGCGACCGCGTACGCGGTCGCAAATGGAGTCGCAGTTACCATCCACTTGAAGTGGATGGTATCCCACTCGCAAACGGGAAGGGGTCCCCACGGGACCCCTTCCCCTTTGTGACTGGACCCCACATTATTTTTTCAGAGCAGGTAGTGGTCCAAGGGACCACTACCTGCCCTGAAAAAATCCGAAACAAAAGGTTTCGTTTTTTTTTTCTAAGTGCAGCTCGTTTTCCTTTAAGGCAAACGGGCTACACTTTGAAAAAAAAAACTGCTTTATTTAAAAGCAGTCACGGACATGGAGGTCTGCTGACTACAGCAGGCCTCCATACCCGTGAGTGCCCTAAGTCGCTATGGGGCCGAAATTTGCGACCCACCTCATTAATATTAATGAGGTGGGTCTTTGCGACCCCATAGCAATTTGCCAACTTCCTACATCTGGCCCTTAATCAACTCACACCTCCTGAACTGACACATAAATGGTGTATACTTGTGCACTCCAGCTGGTAGTGAAAGTGTTACTTCGAAAGTGGAAACCACTGTGGAATTTCCTCCAACATGGTATCCAAAAGGTGGAGAAAATTCAGAAAATTCAATCAGCAATCTTTCTTCCGATTTAACTTTTTTCTCTAGAAACTCAAATGTCAACCACATCTAAATCAGGCCTATAATTTCTAAAAACCTTCAGACATTTTGTGCGGGTTGTAGTATTGGATGCAGGTGAACAGTTGGCACTAAGCACACCCAAACGGCACCTCTTCTTGTGTAAACCCAATTGGCTGCAGAGACTCATTTGTCTTTTTCGTAGCTCACAACCTTTAAAGCAAGCCCACAAGCAGTGGAAACTTTAAACAAGCATTGACAGTGAAAATGCTTCTTTGTTGATTGGCAAGTTTGTGTGTGCTGGAGTGGATGGAGTGGGTAAATGTACGACAGTGTAAACGAATGGCTGGATGAGAGTGCATAGATGAATTAGTGATTTCATGCATGAAAAATGTATCTGTGTGTGTGATGTGTGGTTTGAGTTAGTGGTAGTCTGAGTACCACCTTATGGGGTGCTGAACAGATGAAAGGCATATACTGTATATTAATGTTCACAATAAAAGCAAGATGGAAAAGCGAAGGGCATGTAGGCAACCTGAACAAGAACTCATGATTGCTAGAAAAACACCCAGGACCTGATTCACAAACTGCACAAACAAACTTTGTAGTACATGTTGTTGTACTAAAGTAGCACTACTACAAAGTATTATTCACAAACTGTATCTTTGTTGGTATCTTACACTTTTGTAATAACATATGTGCAACGTACACTTTTGTTTTAACTAATCTAATGTTAAAAATATAGAAATAGTACATATTTATCATTTAATTATAACATATTTAAAACATATTTTCATTTAAAATATAACATTATTTTTTATTACAAAAATTACATTACATTTAATTAACTCTATACATAATGTATGAAATTAGGTTATTGGTTGAGGGAGGTGCAACCCCCACTAAGGTAACCAGAATTGTTGTAAGGGTGAAACACAAAAAATCACTAAATTAGTCTGGTAGCTTAGCATAGAAGCAGTTGGCCTTAACTTAAAGGTAATGTGTAAATGTTTAAATTATTTATGTGGCACACAAATAGTAATAAGGTGAAAACACAACACAAGACAAAATATAATGCAATTAAAAAAAATATACTACATTTTCAAAAAAATGAAATACCAGAATAACAAAACTCCAATCATTAGAATCAGAGATATTCATCTTTAAAGTTTTTAAAAAAAAAGCTCTATGAACTAAAAAGCACCACTTGTGATTATCTGTTGGGCTGACTGCAATGGAGCGTGGGCTGGATACAGTCCCACTGAACAGTTACCTTCTCGAGTCCTGGCAGGAAGAGTTCCGATAGCATTGTAGGAGGCCGTGAGGAGGAGGATTTCAGCGGGAAGAGCAGGTCCAGCATCATTGAGGATCACCTCTATAGTGTGAAGAGTCAGCTTTCATTGGAGCTTCACGTTGACAGTTGCTGTGGGATGTTGTTGCTGTAGCGTGAAGCGCAGATCTCGCATTGTCAGTCATAGTGGTTGGTCGTTGTCGGTTCAAAGAGCAGGTCTCGCTGAAACTTCTTGTTGGCGGTCACCATGGGCAGCAGACTTGGCACCAACTGGCCTGTTCTAAATTGTGAAGAGTCCAAATTCAGGATTTTCACATTTTTTGTCTTGGAGGAGCTTCCACTATTGCAAGATAAAGGTCCAGGACCTGGGGGACACATCTTGAGGATCAGGGCTCAATCCAGCAGGAGCCCGCACCAGACCCAGGCAGAATCCAAGCAGGTCAAGTTGCAGTTGTTTAGCTGGGCAGGTGCAGGGAGGGCTCTGGAAGCTTGTTGTGTCCTTATAGATCACACAGAAGCTCAGTCAACTGACCCTTGGAGTCACTGTGGGTAGCCTGGGATCGAGGCAAGCAGGCCCAAAATGTATTTTTCAGGCAGTCCTTATGGCACCAGATCAGTCCTTCTTCTGAGTCTTCCACAGGTCAAGGAGTGTTCTGTGTGACTCTGAAGACACTCTTTTTATACCTATTGCTAGCCTTTATGTGTGGGCTAATCCCTGCCCTATCCACACATTTGGCTCTGTAAAAGTATTCCCTTCCCCCTGGTCCAGGCTCCAGACTGACTGAGATGACAAAAGGCAGGGCAGGCATGGTGTCAGGTTCCTTTGTGTGTGTGGTAGGCAAAGCCCTTTGAAGCATAAATGGGGCTAGGTTCAGCCCCTCCCAAGCCATCCTGGCAGGATGGCCCATCCTGCCCACATCAAAGCATCTTTGTTTCACTGTCTGGAACCAATACACAACCCCAATAGCAGAGCCATTCACAGTGATGTGACCCAGGACATTGGCAGAAAGGCACAGTTAGTTGGACAAAAAATAACAGCTTTCTAAAAGTGCCATTTTCAGAATTGTAGCTTAAAAGTAAACTTCATCATTAAAGAGGATTTAAAATTACAATTTGTTTGAGTGTAAATAGCATATCTCTATCTGCTCCCATTCTTACGTTAGCATTTAGTAAGTGCAATAAGGTAACCCGGTGTAAGTCAAAGGGAGAGATATGCCCTACAACAGTGAAAAACTACTTTAGGAGTTTTTTACTGCTAGGACATGTAAAACCTAAACAAACATGTCCTATGTTTTAATTACAATGCACCCTGCCCTTTGAGCCTCTGGGGCCTACCTTAAGGGTGGCTTGTGTGTATTAAAAAGGAGGCCTGGGAAAGATCAATTTTGCCAGGTCGAAATGGCAGTCACAAAACTGCACCAAAGGCTGCAGTGGCAGGCCTGAGACACATTTAAAAAAAAAGCTACTGTAGTGGGTGGCACTAATAGTGCTGTTGGCCCACTAGTAGCATGTAATTCACAGGCACTAGGTACCTGCAGGATCATTTACTAGGGACTTAGAAGCAAGCTGAATATGCCAATTGGTTGTAAGCCAATTCTACCTAGTTTGAAGCAGAGCACACAAGCACTTTAGCACTAGTTAGCAGTGGTAAAATGCACAGACTCCTAAAACCAACAAAAACGAATTCACCAAACAGGAGAGTGAAGACAAAATGTTTGGGGGACTACCATGCCAAGAATGTTAGGTCTAATATCTAACATCCAGCGCGGCTACAGGCAAACAACAAACCTGAGGCCTTTTTCCTAAAGGGGCCTGCTGACCTGTAGCTATTGGAACTGGACAGGACCTTGATTTTGGCCTCCGCAGGAGTGGGTCCTGATCCCTAACCAATGTACCTGAGGTCCTGGGAGCCTCTGAGGTGACCAAGAGCAGCTGTTAATCTACCCTTAACACATAATTCTTAACATATAATGTTTTAAGAATTCATGTCTTGCAATTTGTTCTCTGCAGTTATGGAATGTCTTTACTCCTAAAAAAACACTGATCGGAAGTTAAAGAATATCTATTTGCTGTGTGTATAATTTTATCTCTTCTAATTTAAAGTTTTTGAACTACAGCCTTCTCGTTGTGTTGATGCCCATGTTAAAAATAATAACATCCAGCACGCTTTGAGGTTATAAGAAATCAGTTTTATTCATTGGAAATATGTTTTTTGGAGCATAGCAGAGCAAATTATTCAAGAGAATGATGTTGCTCTGAAATCTCAGAAAGAGTGAAGAATACTTAGAGTACAGAGAATCTCACACCTATTCTGCGTAAAATACCCAGTGGAATGAACGCTACGCTTTACAAGTACCTAACATAATCTGACCTAACCGAGGCTAATCTAACCTATGGGGCTGTGCTTTTGAGGGGACGTGATGTTTTCGTAGCTCAGAAGGTGTGAACTTACAATTTGCATCACTGTGAAATATGGTGAAGTAAGTAGAAGCAGCAGCTTCAAATCTATGTATATTCAATTTGAGAAGATAGAAAATGGCCCTGGAACTCCTTGTAGGGCCAGCGTCAACAGGGGTCCACAGCAGAGCACAGATGGCAACAGGAGAGACCACAGACTGCTTCTGCTACAGACAGGAGACTTCTACTGGTTGCTAAAATCCCAAGAGTGCAGCACTGAGGATAACAGGAAAGAAACAAGCAGGATGTTTGTAGAACGAGCATTCGAGAGCCCGCACCAGAGCAGCAGTGAAACAAGCACAGAGATACGGAAGGCTGCTGTCAGAGAGTGTGTCAGGTCAGGCATTACAGAAGACTGCTGATAGAATCAGCTGATGAACAGCCACAGACATCAGTGCCGATAACAGACGTAGGTACAGTGTGGCACACTCCATCCCTCCCCTAGTCGAATTTTAATAACAATGAGCTTTCGCAAATCAGCGTGTACAGTGTCTATTTCATTCGCATAGCCTAGGAGTATCTGCAATGGCCTCAGGCTGGGTTGGAGATGATACCGTCCTACTGTCTGGTGTGGCTCTTTTGTCTGTCTTGCAGGATGTGAGTGTTGGCTTTCTTGGGACAGTTTGTTCAGCCACTGTTGAGGGTAACTCAGTACTGGACCTACTGGCTGTTTGTGTGCCAACTCCCCAGTCCAGTGCTTCTTCCACCCTCTCTGAGCGATAAGGGATCCCAGGCAGTGCCTCACTTTAAATTTAAGGATAGTAACCTTACAGCTTTTAAAGAATCAAATCAAATCAAATCATAAATATTTATAAAGCGCGCTACTCACCCGTGCGGGTCTCAAGGCGATAGGGGGAAGGGGTTACTGCTGCTCGAAGATATATTGTAGGATATTCTTTCTTCTCATTTTTCTGTGGTCATAGTGTCATAGGTTTCAATCACCCTCCACAGCTTACTTTTAGAGGGCATCCTGAATTTCTATACTGGAGTGCCGTCACTCTGGTAGTCCAGGGTTCAAGTAGATGGTCCACTCCCCTGCAAGCTCGAAAGCAGGCCTCGAGCAGCAAGGCAGTCCTTCCGAAGAACATAGCAGTCCTCAAGCAGCAAGGCAGTCCTCTGAGGTACAAGGCAAGCCTCAAGCAGCAGGGCAGTCGTCTACAAGGCAGTCCTTCAGAAGTCTTTGACAGGTCTCGGAGTGTATGGAAGATGTGGTTCAGGAGGTGAAATATTTATACCTAGTGCCATCCTTTGAGGTGGGGGTGACAGTGTGAATACCCCCACATCTGGTTCTGCAAAGTTCTTCCCTTCTCCTGATAAGGCTCCAAGTAGTCTGGGGTGACAAAATACAGGTGCCAGGTTCCTTTGTGTATGTACTGGAGGCACCCTTTGTAATGTAAGTGAGTTAGGGAAGAGCTCACCTCCACCCATCCTGGCAGGATGGCCCATTCTTCCAACATCTATACCCCCTTTGTCTCACGGTCTAGGAGGAATACACAAAGGCCAACTACCAAGTTATTATTGACTGTTATACGGCCCAGGACAGAGGCAGTAGGCATCGAATGATTAGGACAATAAAACGGCAGCTTCCTAAAAGTGACATTTTTAGAATTTTGACTTAACATATGACCTTATCATTAAAGAGGATTTTAAATTAAGCTTCCCATCTGTTTATATTCAGAAGTTAGTGTGATGATTTGGGTGTCCTATATGATATGGCTGTGGGGCCATATCATGCAGTACACTCTCAAATACCATCCTGGGTCCAGTCATGTACATTTACTTAATATTAAGCCCAAACCTGGGTAGCTGTAGTTGGGAGGATAAATGTTCAGCAAAGGAATAATGAGTAAAGCATTTAACAGCACCAAACAATGGAATAAGAAAGAGACACAGGAATGAGACAAAACAGCAATTTATAAACATAGAGCATATTTCTATGAATTCTTTCAGTGTTTGAACATCAAAATTCACAGAGGACTCCATAGACATGATTTTTTAAAGCATTAAATAACTTTTATATCACCGCAAACAAGCCCCTACTGGGACCCTGGCAGACAGGATTGAACTGAAAGGAGAACTTAGCAACACAAAAGGATGATGGACGGAGTGCTGAACAATGCAAACACTCACCCCAGTCACAGATCTGGGTTTAATCCATTGTTCTTTTGCTCACCATGCCACCCCAGTTTGGACCCATCCATATGCAAATCAGTCTTGACACTGTTCCTTATGGGAACAGTCCAGCCCGAACTGCCAAGCCAGGTCCTCCCTGGACCTGAAACAAGCATCCTGGGACCGGTTTCAGGATTTCACCCTTCATCAGCCTGGCTCGCTTAAATCCAGTGGCACGGTGAGCAAGGGACCCACGTCTGGGCATGCATCACGACCATGGCGGAAACCGCCAACATAGCGGAAACTGCCAACATAGCCGGCCACTTTACCACTCCGACTGCCACGGCGGTAGAAACAAACACCGCTTCGGTAACCGCCAACTGACAGGCGGAAGACAAGGTTCCGCCCACTGTATTACAACACGCCTGTCCACCACCTTTTCCTGGGCGGTACCAACACCATCAAAAGCATGGCGGAAACAGTTCTTGGAACGGCAACCACTCACCTTTCGACACTTTACGAACAACCAGGATGCCATGAAGCCCACACAAGATACCTGACTCGAAACGGAGAGAACACTGCAGGGCATCAGATGGAAAATAAACAGGCACCTCAGGGGGAGAGGGAGGTGGGGAACCTCAGCCGGATGAACGGACAACGCCACTGCTCCACGAGGGGGCTCCATGCCACAGTCTCACAAGTCTCTCCAGTGGGTGGTTTGCCCACTGCTTTATACTGGGGAGTGCAAAGCCACAGTCTCACAAGTCCCTCCAGTGGGTAGTTTGCCCATTACTTTATCCTGGGGAGTGCAAAGCCACAGTCTCACAAGTCTCTCCAGGGGGTGGTTTGTCCACTGCTTTATCCTGGGAAGTGCAAAGCCACAGTCTCACAAGTCTCTCCAGTGGGTGGTTTGCCCACTGATTTATCCTGGGGAGTGCAAAGCCACAGTCTCTCAAGTTGATGTCAGTCTCCACTGTTTCTGGAGGGGGCATTGTGCCCAGAGCGCTTCATCCTGCCAAGGAATGAGGTAGGGGATGTGAATCTCCACTGGTTCTGGAGGGGGCTTTGTGCCCAGAGTGCTTCATCCTGCCAAGGACTGATGAAGTGGATGTGAATCTCCACTGGTTCTGTGTGGCAGGTCCCATTCCCTCACCTGGGTGTGTGTGCCACGAGATTGCCTGGGAACAGGTAGCATGATACTCCAGGGAGGCAGAGACACACTCCACCCTGTGCTGCGACTTCGCCTGCCACCTGCAGGTTCAAACAGTGCTGGGTGTCGTGCCTCATGTACGCTGTGCAGGGTCCAGGACGTCTCCTGCAGCCTCGGACAGCTGCCCACTTGGGATGATTGCCATGTCAGCTGTGGTGGCACTGTCTGAGCACGTCACATGGCTGGTGGTGGTGGTTGCAGTGGTGTCTGTGGCTGAGGTGCTGGTGGTGGTGCATGTGTCTGCACCTGTGGAGGGACACAGCAGGATGTCTCCTGCAGCCACAGACGGCTGCCCACTGGGGATGATGCTGGGGACTGGTGCTGAGGCAGCAGACGTTCAGGTGGCGGTGTCCACCGCCATACAGGTTGATGTTCTGGTTGACAGAAGGGGTGACTCTGGTCCCTCAGCCGGAGCCTCTGTGCCCTGTCCTGACCTGCTCTTCACCTTGTGTCCCTTCCCCACCTTTGATGTCGCTGCTGGTCCCTTGCTTGGTGGTAGGTGCGACTTCTCCCTCCAGCATGTGGGCACCTTCTTCACCTTGGCAGGTGGCGGAATGGCCTGCTCCTTGGCCTCGCTAGTTGCCACACTGGCAGCCCTGATGGGTGCCGCCCGTGATGTGACCGGACTTGCTGAGACGACTGTGCTGAATGATTTGATGGCTGAGGTGCTGGGCTGGGACCTGGACAGCCTGGCCCTGGTGGGTGGACTGGGTGGGGGAAGGTGTAGGGAAGAGGTCAATGTTAGCCAGGAAAAGTTTCTTAGACACACTGGGACGGGAAGATTGAGGAGGTTTGGTAGTGGAGGAAGAGGTAGTGGTTGTAGGAGGTGTACGTCTGCTGAATTTGGGTGAAGGTGCATGGGCCGGAGGCTGTTGTGAGGTGGATGGCTGTTGGGTGGGTGTGTGCCTGCATTTGTGTACTTTGGGAGGAGGGCTCACAGACACACTGGGAGAGGACACAGGGGATGTGTGCATGGTAGTGGGGGTGGTGATTGCACGTGAGCGGTGTGTGGTGATGGGCGTTCTGGTGATGGAGGTAGTGGGTGAAGATGTAGTGCATGCAAGGTGTGAGTGGAGACGAGACAGGGAGGGAGGAGGAGGACATGGAGGAGGGGGACACAGTGGAGGCAGCGGATGTTGGTGTGTCTGCATGGGGATGGTGCTTGTGTGAGTGCCTGTGGGATGTGTGGCTCTTATGTTTGCCATGTCCACTCTTGTGTTTTGATGAGTGTGCATGCTGGTCTGATGGTGTGCTTGGGATAGGCTGAGGTACAGGTGATTGGGTCTGGGTAGAGGAAGTTGGAGGGGGGAGGCTGGACACAGGGACAACGGCTGCCATCAGTGCTGAGACCAGAGCCTGAAATGCTCTCTGTTGAGCCACCACACCAGAATGAATGCTCTCCAGATATACATTTGTTTGCTGCAAATGCCTCTCAACACCCTGGATGGCATTCAAAATGGTTGATTGCCCAACAGTGAGGGATCTCAGGAGGTCAATAGCCTCCTCACTGAGGGCAGCAGGGCTGACTTGGGCAGGGCCTGAGGTGCCTGGGGCGAAGGAGATGCCCACACTCCTGGGTGAGCGGGCACGGGAAACTCGATGAGGGGCTGCTGGGAGAGCACTGCTGGTAGGGGGGGGGGTGGCGGCTGTACCTGTTGATGCGGTGGGCACAGAGGTGCCTGCCACCACAAGGAAGCTCCCATCAGAGGAGTCGCTGTCGCTGGTGCCTGCTCCTGTCCCCGTCGTGGAGCTCCCCTCGCCCTCCGTCCCACTGGTGCCTTTGGACTCCGTTACTTCACCCTCCAGGGCCATGTGGGATGCAGCTCCCTCCTGCTCCGGTGCCACTGCTCCTCCGCCAGATGATGCTAAAACAAACACCAAACAAAACAAAAAGGGGGGGAATGACACAAGAGACACATGGTCAATGCCTGCAACACCACTACCGTTGGCGGACACAACACACAGGGAGCAGGCCAATTCACTAAGCCATGCACTAACAGGGCAGGGGAAAAGCACATGCCCATGGGGGACTCTATCGAGAACAATTTCATGCACAGCTGGAACCCATAGGAGCCTGACTAGGTGTAGAGGGCAAATACCACCTTTGGGGTTGAACTGGGAATGAGGCTGCAAATCAGTGGATCTACCTTTGCACGTCTGCCCTGGCCCAGGGGAACCCACAGCCCACCTCCCCCACCCAGACACCTCGTCAAGCACGCAGAGTCAACTGAATGAGAGTGTACTCACCCCCTTGTGGCTGCTGTGATGCCCTCAAGCGCCCATCCAACTCAGGATATGCCTCCGCCAGGATCCGGTACATCGGGGGGTCATGGTGCGACGGGCACCCCTACCACGTTGGGAGGCCATCCCCAGCTGGGCCTCTGCCATCTTCTTGGTCCAGCAGCGCAGGTCCTCCCATCTTTTATAGCAGTGGGTGCTCCGTCTATGGTAGACCCCCAGGGTCCGCACTTCCTTGGCGATGGCACGCCAAATCCCCTTCTTCTGGTGGGCGCTGACCTAGAGGAAAAGTGAAGTAAGAATGGATTTTACTCTCCCGTACATTTCTTCTCACACATTGGCCACAAACCTCCCACCGTGGCCCAGAAATACATAAACACACCATCCTCACATGCTGGCCTATCACCCCCTGTCTCTTCCATCCACGACACTCCATACAATCATGTGCCATCCACCATGCACACAGTTTACTCACCTGTTTGTCTGTAGGACCGTACAGTTGCGTGTACTGGGGGAGGACCCCATCCACCAGTTTCTCCAACTCCTCCGCAGTGAAGGCAGGGGCCCTTTCCCCAGACACTGTAGCCATTGTTGCTTCCAGACACAGGTCACAGCAGCACTTGCAGTGTAGGTCCTCTCCTGTTGAAGGTCAGGTATCAAGTGAGGGAACAGATAGAAAATGGCGGTCATGTTCACGGCGGTGCATACCGTCACCGCCGGCGTACATCGTCATTGGCTCCTTGAACCCATAGGGCCCAATGATAACCAATGATGAATTGCGCAGCAGTCTTCGACCGCCTACCGCGACGCTGCACAACGCCAGTGCAGTTACCTCATTTCCCCTTGTCCCACCTTACAGGTCAGGCAGCCGCCATTTCAGGGGGCCACATGGCAGGCCAACTAACTGCGTCACACCTATTTAGGCCAGGAATACGGACAAAGACACATAGAGAAAATTTAACGATTGTGCTAAACAGCCTTGTGAAACCTATGTGGTGTATGACCCTCTGCTCACCGTTCTCCTCCATAGGGCACGTCCACTGGGGCAGGTGATGAGATGGCAGCATCCTCCGGTGTACAGACCCCTGGTGGACCTGTCGACAATGGAAGACAGACACATCATTATCACTTATAGACTTGATCGTGCAACAATCCAGGAACTGTGTGCCCAGTTGGAGCCGGCCCTGATGTCAGCTATCCGCCATCCAACAGGAATCCCCCCTCTAGTGCAGGTCCTGTCAGTGCTCCATTTCCTGGCAAGTGGGTCTTTTCAAACAACAGTAGCCATGGCTTCAGGGTTGTCACAGCCAATGTTCTCAAACGTGTTGTCCAGAGTGTTATCTTCCCTTCTGAAACACATGTGCAGCTACATCGTTTTCCCTCAGGTGGAGGATCTGCCCACAGGGAAAGGTGACTTTTATGCCCTGGGACATATCCCCAACATAATTGGTGCCATTGATGGGACACATGTGACATTTGTCCCCCCCCCCCGCAGGAATGAACAGGTGTACAGAAACCGGAAAAGCTCCCATTTAATGAATGTGCAGATGGTGTGTTTGGCAGACCAGTACATCTCCCATGTGAATGTCAAGTATCTTGGCTCAGTGCATCATGCTTACATTTTGAGGAATAGCATCATCCCTTATGTGATGGGGCAACTCCAGAGGCACTGTGTGTGGATAATAGGTGAGTCTAAGGTCCCCACACAGTTTAATTTGCTGTCTGGGCATGGGAGATTCCCTAATGTTTGGAGGATGTCTAACAGTTGTCCCTCGATATTTGCAGGTGAATCTGGTTACCCCAACCTGTCATGGCTACTGACACAAGTGAGGAATCCCAGGACAAGGGCAGAGGAATGCTATAATGAGGCACATGGGTGAACTAGGAGGATAATAGAGTGCACCTTCGGCCTTCTGAAGGCCAGATTCCGGTGCCTCCATCTGACAGGTGGATCCCTATACTACTCACCGAAGAAGGTGTGCCAGGTAATCGTGGCATGCTGTATGTTGCACAACCTGGCTTTGCGACCCCAGGTGCCTTTTCTGCAGGAGGATGGGCCTGATGGTGGTCTTGTGGCAGCTGTGGAGCCTTTGGACAGTGAAGAAGAGGAGGCAGAAGAAGAAGATGTAGACAACCGTAACAACATCATCATGCAATACTTCCAGTGAGACACAGGTAAGAGGATGGAACTGCTTCCCACATCTCATACTATTGCAGGACCTAGCATAAATCTGCCTTTTTACCTCTGTGTATGGACCCTGACTTGTCACTTTGGCTTTCCATTTCACAGATATGGGTCCCACTTTGTGCCCTCTGCTATGTTTACTGCTGGCCTACAACTGTGTAATATTGGTATGTGAACAACTACATTGACATTGCTATATTTCAGAGAGGTTGCAATTACACATTTGTGAAAGCAGACTGGCTCCAGATTGTTTTGTGATTCAGGGGTGTTTATTTCTGTGCTAATAAGCGGAGGAGGTGTGAAATGGGCATCGTGCAGGCTAGTGTCAGGGGCCTGTTTGTGTGCCACTGTGTCCCTCATGGTGTTGACAATGTCTGCCAGCACCCCTGCAATGGTGACCAGAAGTTAATGGACTTCAAGTCCTCCCTGATCCCAAGGTAGTATTCCTCCTGCAGCCGCTGAGTCTCCTAGAAACTTGGCCAGTACCATGCCCATGGTCTCCTGGGAATGGTGGTATGCTCCCACGATGTTGGAGAGTGCCTCGTGGAGTGTCGGTTCCCTGGGCCTGTCCTCCCCCTTCACACAGCCGTCCTCCCAGCTTCCCTGTTATCCTGTGCCTCTGTCCCCTGAACCGTGTCCCCACTGGAACTGACCCGAGGTCCCTGTTTTCTTGGGTTGGTGGGTTTGCCTGGGTTCCCTGTAGTGGTGGACACACTGCTGATTGACGTGTCCTGGGGACAGAGGGATGGGCCCGCTGGGTGGGTGCTGTGCTGGTTTTTCCTGAGGGGGGAGGTTCTGTGGTGGCTTGTGACAGTGGCAGGGGAACCGACTGTCCAGAGGTCCCTGATGGGTCGGGCTGGTCATCTTGACCCAGGTGTGCAGAGCTGCTGTCATCACTGTGGGCCTCTTATGTGGGGGGACTGGATATGTCTGGCACCTTCTGTCCAGTGACGTTGGGTATGGGTCCTGTTGGGGTGTAAATGCATAGTTTTAGTATCTGTGTGTGCCATCTTGTGCAGTGGGTGAGGTACCCTCTACTCCTGTGCTTGCATAATTGTGTTTGCCCTTTTGTGATAGTTGGTTTGGGGTCTGTGTGGGTATCTGTACTGGACATGCTTTGGTGATGGTGGGTCATGCATAGGTGTTGCATTCAGGGCCTTGGTATTGGGATGTGTGGGTTGTGATAGTGGGACATATGTGAGGTGTTGGAGTGATGGGGCTGAGGGTGGGGGTATGTGATGGCATGCAGTTGGGGTAGGGGGATTTGGAAAATAAGATATGACTTACCAGAGTCCAGTCCTCCTGCTACTCCTGCGAGGCCCTAGGGATGCAGTATTGCCAAGACTTGCTCCTCCCATGTTGTTAATTGTGGGGGAGGAGGTGGGGGTCCACCGACAGTCCTGTGTACAGCAATCTGGTGTCTGGATACCACTGAATGCACCTTCCCCCGTAGGTCGTTCCACATCTTCCTGATGTCATACCCGTGTTCTTGGATGCTGTCCCACTGCATTGACCCTGTCAACGATTCTCCGCCATAGCTCCATCTTCCTAGCAATGGAGGTGTGCTGCACCTGTGATCCTAAAAGCTGTGGCTCTACCCGGATGATTTCCTCACCCATGACCCTGAGCTCCTCCTCTGAAAACCTGGGGTGTCTTTGAGGTGCCATGGTGTTGTGTGGGTGATGTGTGAGGTGCTGTTTATTGTGCTGTGTGATGTGTTGTGTTGGTGTGTGTTGTTTGAGGTGCGTGGATGTTGTATGAGTGATGGTGTTGTGTGCCTGTGGATGCTGGTGTTGTGTTTGCTATTCTCTCTCTCACAGATTTTTCAAAAAATGTCGTTGTAAGGGTTTGTGGGTAATGTGGGTGTGTGTTTTATAGTGGTGTGAGTGTGTGGGTGAGGTGTGTGTATGCGTATCAGGTGTGTGTATTTTGAATTGTTCAATGTGGTTGTTTTTTGTAAATGTCTGTGTATTTTGAGCATGGCGGTGTGTACCGCCAAAGGATTACCGCGGTTGTAAGACCGCTGCGTTGATTCGTGGGTCATGATAGTGTGGGCGTATTCTTGTTGGCGTGACGGTGAAGGTTTTGGTATCACCAGTTTATCACTGACCTTTGGTGTGGCAGACTTGTGTGGGTGTCTGTATTGTGGCGGATTCCGAGATGTGGGTCGTAATACCTGTAGCGGAATTCTGCCGCCGCAATGGTATGTTGGCGGTCTTCAGCACGGCGGAAAGAGGGATTTACCGCCAGCGTTGTAATCTCTACAAGAAGGGCTCCTTGTGTGGTGAAATTCAATACAAAGCCTGCCAGAAACAACGCACAGCCTGCACGTGGTGAAAAGTTCACCGCACGCTGAACCGGAACGACGCAGGCCGACTTCGCAATGAGAAGATCGACACAGCACCAGCGTAGCAACCGGAAATTCAACGCATGGCCCACTGAATTGATGCACAGCCGAGCCAGAACGACGCAGCCCGAGTTCCAGAGAACTTTTTCTGCAATTTCGTTTTCCTGACAATTGTTTAACTAAAATTCTCACTCAACATGTCTCAGGCTGGGTCTCAAGCTGGCGATTGTGACCTATCCTGTTGGAGACATATACTGTCAAACAGCTGAAAGAGTTATGCACCCAAGGTGCCTCCAGAAAGGAGGAATTTCAAATGGCGCTGAGGACCTAGGCAGAAGCCCAATCAGAGGAGGATGCTGAGGAGGAGGGTCCAGAGGATGGCCCCTTAGAGTATTTTTTGCCATCAGTGGATGATGTTACCACTGCAATTGTGCCCCCTACCAAACCAGGGGCAGTGTCTCTGACCAAGGCCTGACCGCAAAGGAAAGGAGAGAGGAGAGAGAGTTTCAATTGCAAATGGCAAGGTTGAAAATTGAGGTTCAACAGGAGGAAAGCAGGGCAGAGAGAGAAGCCAAACAAGCTGAAGCTGAAAGAGCAGCCAAGCAGATTGAAGCAGAGAGCTGAAGCTGCAGCTGAGTGAGCCTTGGCTGACAAGAAACTTTTGTTGGCTCATGAACTGAGTCTCAAGGAGCTGGAGATCAAGGCGAAACAGTCTGAGTCCAGCAGTGATGGTGACAGCTTACATGCAGGACCTGTTGGGGAGAAAAAGGTTTGTATACTCAAGAATGTGGTGCTATCTTTTATGGCGGGAGATGACAATGACAAGTGGTTGGCTTCCTATGAAGTTGCACCAAGGGCCCATGGGACCTCTGAGGAGCAATGGGGGGCGGCCTTGTGGTTTTATGTACCAGCAGTGGGAAGGAACACACTTCTTACACTAGCTCCACATGATCAGAATGTCTATGCACCCATGAAAGCCGCTTTACTGGCCATGTTTGGGCTGACCTCTGAGAAATACCGTCAGAGGTTTAGGGACAGCACCAAACTTTCCACACAAACTTGGGTAGAATGTTTTGATTTCTCCAACAAGGCACTGAATGGATGGGTACGGACAGCAAAGTAGTTGATGACAAAGGGTTATGAGACTTGATTCTGAGAACGCATATTCTCTTTCTTTTACAGAGTTGCACCAGCACTTGGTAGATAGTAAGCTGACTGATCCCAGGAAGCTTACTGAGGAGGCAGACCTCTGGGTAAGCACCAGAGTGTCCAAGAAGGCATCTGGTGGGGACACCCACAAAGGTGGTTAGGGTTCCCAACAGAAGAAAGAGGAGGGAGATAAACTTAAAGATAAGGAACTCTCAAAAGGCCCCCAAAACAATTCCCTGGGGCAAGGTGGTAACAATTCCTCTTCAAGACTTGGGAAGAAATCAGGGTTCTTTGACAGAAAGTTAGGGAAGTTCATCCCCAAATGCTTATAGTGCTACCAGCATGGACACTCTAAGGGTGACTCCCAGTGTTCCAAGAGAGCACAGTCCGCCACTGGACAGACACCGGGGTTGGTTAGTGTAGCGATCGGGGGAAGATAGTCCAGCTAGCTTTGGGGGGCAGACAGAGGTTTCCCTAGCATCCCTGGGAGATACAGAGATGGTGCCTAAAGCCCACATGCCTGCAAATACTTCAAAGTATAGGCAGTGGGTCACCATTGATAGGCAAAGGGTGGAGGCTGTGAGTGACACAGGAGCCAGTATGACTGCTGTCAAGAGTCAGCTGGTGTCAGCAGAGCAGACAGTCCCTAATTCATTGCACCAGGTCATAGTCACCTGTGGCTCTGGTTCCCTTTGAGTCGGGGGGGTCTCTGGTACTCTGAAAGCAGCTGTGAGTCATGCCTGTAGATTGTCTGTTTGGCTATGATCTTGAGCCTAATGCCTGGAAGGAGGTACAGCTCAGATCCCACCTGGAGATATTAGGTTTGCCTGAGTGGGTCTGCATGACCACAAGGTCCATGGCTGGCCGGGAAGGGAGCCAGGGGCGTCTGGAGCCTGGAACAATGGCCCAGACAGCAGCAAAGAGGAAGGGCAAGAGACGTGGGAAACCTGCCTCAGATGTTCCCACAGTGGTGGACGGGGCCCCTGAGGAGGAGGAGGCCCCTGAGCCAACTGGAGAGGACATAGATGACCTGGGCAACTTGCCTGAACTTGCTGGCTGGCAAGGAGAGGGTGGGCCAACCATGGCAGAATTCTGCAAAGCGCAGAAGGAATGCCCCACCCTTGAGGATCTGATGTGACATGCCACAGCCCAAGCAGCTGGTGAAGCCTCTGGCGATCACCATATCTACTGGGAGAATTATCTCCTGTACAGTGAGCCTAAGGTTCCGGCAATTGGGGCAGCACATGTGCTGGTGGTCCCCAAGTGTTACTGGCCTTCCTACTGGGTCTGGCTCATGACATCTCCCTGGCAGGACATTTGGGCCAAGACAAGACCTTTGACAGGATTGTCACCCCCTTCCATTGGCGTAGAATGCGGGTAGCCTCAGATAATTTCTGCAGAGCCTGCCCCACCTGCCAGGCTAGTGGGAATACCGGGAAAAGGCTTAAAGCCCCCCTGATCGCACTCCCCATCATTGCCATCCACTTTGAGCATCGACGTCATTGGTCCCTTGGACCCCAAAACTGCCTTGGGCAACAGGTTTATCTTGGTTTTGGTGGACCATGCCACCCACTATCCAGAGGCAATCTCTCTGAGAACCATGACTGCACCGGTGGTGACCAGAGCCCTGATGGGAATTTTTACCCGTGTGGGATTCCCTAAGGAAGTTGTGTCTGACAGAGGCACAAACTTCGTGTCCCCTTAAGGGCCTGATCACTGGCCTACCTGAGGCCATGATGCGTAAGTAGGACATCCTCTTGCCCTGCCTGCTGTTTGCTTAGAGAGAAGTGCCGTAGAAAGGGGTGGGGTTCAGCCCCTTTGAGCTTCTCTATGGTCACCCTGTCAGGGGACCACTAAGCATAGTCAAGGAGGGCTGGG
Organism: Pleurodeles waltl; assembly: GCF_031143425.1. NCBI lineage: Eukaryota > Metazoa > Chordata > Amphibia > Caudata > Salamandridae > Pleurodeles > Pleurodeles waltl. The sequence goes on from NC_090444.1 coordinate 1,744,068,332, forward strand.
ACAAAGCTTCCAAGACACCTCCCCAGGATGTGGTCAGCTACATACTGGCCCCCGCAACCAAACCCAAAGCTTCTGGAAGCAGGCCAAGAGTAACCTTGAGGTCAGTGAAGAGGTGATGAAGGAGTGGTATGACCAGAAGGCCACTCTGGTTGAGGTCTCACCTGGAGACAAGGTTTGGGTGATGGAGCCAGTAGATCCTAGGGCTCTCCAGGACCGCTGGTCTGGCCTATTTGAGATCAAGGAACGGAAGGGGGAGGCCACTTACCTAGTGGACCTCAAGACCCCTAGGCACCCGCTAAGGATTCACCATCATAACCAACTCAAGCCTCATTTTGAGAGGTCTGAGGGCAGTATGCTCCCTGTGACAGATGAGGGCATGGAAGAGGAGAGTGAACCTCTCCCCAACCTCCTATCTGCCATGGGTCAGTGTAAGGTGTCAATCTCTATGACTCCCTGACTCTAGATCAGAGAGGAGACTGCTATGAGTTGTTGGAGCAGTTCTCTTCCCTGTTTTCCCCTACTCCTGGGCTCACCCATCTGTGTGTCCATGACATTGACACAGCAGACAGTCCCCCTGTAAAGAACAAAATCTACAGGTTGTCAGATAAGGTGAAGGCCAGCATCAAGGAGGAGGTCTCCAAGATGTTGGCCCTAGGGGTTACTGAGAAGTCCAGCAGTCCCTGGGCCAGCCCTGTAGTGCTGGTACCTAAAGCTGCTGCCCCTGGTGCAAAGCCAGAACTCCGGTACTGTGTGGCCTACCAGAGTCTCAACTCAGTCACACGGACTGACGCTCACCCCATCTCCCGAGCTGATGAGCTCGTTCACTGGCTAGGCACTGCCAAGTTCCTGAGTACTTTTGATCTCACATCAGGGTACTGGCAGATCGCCTTGACTAAGGGGGCTAAAAAGAAATCTACATTTTCCACACCTGATGTTCATTACCAGTTCCGGGTGATGCCCTTTGGGTTGAAAAATGTAACTGCTACTTTCCAACAGTTGGTTAACTGGGTCCTAGCTGGCAAGGATGCCTACTGCACAGCCTAAATAGATGACATAGCTGTCTATAGTTCCAGCTGGGAGGAACACCTGCTCCACCTCAAGGAGGTGCTTCAGGCTCTGCAACAGGCAGGCATGACCATCAAGGCTAGTAAGTGCCAGATTGGGCAGGGTTCCATGGTGTACTTGGGACACCTAGTAGGTGGTGGCAAGGTGCAGCCACTCCAGGCCAAGATTGAAATTACCAAGGCTTGGCAACCACCTAGAACGCAGACCGAAGTGAGAGCCTTCTTAGGCCTCACTGGATACTACAGTAGGTTTGTCAAGGGCTATGGTACCATTGTGTCACCCTTGACAGAACTTACTTCCAAGAAGCAACCTAGGTTGGTGAATTGGACAGAGGCTTGTCAGAAAGCCTTTGACACCCTGAAGGAAGCCATGTGCATTGCCCCCATGCTCAAGGCCCCTGACTACCCCCAGGAATTTATTGTGCAGACAGACGCTTCAGAGCATGGCATAGGGGCTGTTCTAGCACAGCTAAATGAGGAGGGCTCAGACCAACCAGTAATCTTTATTAGCAGAAGACTATTACCACTGGAACAGAGGTGGAGTGCTACTGAAAGAGAGGAGCATTTGCTGTCGTCTGGGCACTGAAAAAGCTGAGACCATACCTGTTTGAGACTCACTTCCGGGTTCAGACAGACCACAGGCCCCTCAAATGGCTCATGCAGATGAGGGGTGAGAATCCAAGACTCTTGAGGGGGTCCATTTCCCTACGGGGGATGGACTTTACGGTGGAACATCGCCCGGGGATTGACCACGCCAATGCTGATGGTCTTTCCAGATACTTCCTCCTTAGCAATGAGAGCTCCCAGGAGGTTGGGTAGCACTCCCCACCTTCAGCTGGGGGGACACATGTTAGACCTGACAGCCTTTGGGTGGTCACCCCTAACTTTTTGCCTGCCTCCCTCCACTTTTTAGATACTGTTTTTGTTGGTTTTAGGACTCTGCGCACTTTACCACTGTTATCCAGTGCTAAAGTGCATATGCTCTCTCCCTTTAAACATGGTAACATTGGATCATACCCAATTGGACTATTTAATTTACTTATAAGTCCCAAGTAGAGTGCACTATATGTGCCCAGGGCCTGTAGATTAAATGCTACTAGCGGGCCTGCAGCACTGTTTGTGCCACCAACTTAAGTAGCCCCTTAACCTTGTCTCAGGCCTGCCATTGCAAGGCCTGTGTGTGCAGTTTCACTGCCAATTCGACATTTAAAAGTACTTGCCAAGCCTAAAAGGCCCCTTTTTCTGCATTGAGTCACCCCTAAGGTGTGCCCTAGGTAACCCATAGAGCAGGGTGCTGTGTGGGCAAAAGGCAGGACATGTACCTGTGTAGTTTACATGTCCTGGTAGTGTAAAACCCCTAAATTTGTTTTACACTGCTGTGAGGCCTGCTCCCTTCATAGGCTTACATTGGGGCTGCCCCCATACGTTGTTTGAGTGGTAGCTGCTGATCTGAAAGAAGTAGGAAGGTCATATTTAGAATGCCCAGAATGGTGATACAAAATCCTGCTGACTGGTGAAGTTGGATTTAATATTACTATTTTAGAATTGCCACTTTTAGAAAGTGAGCATTTCTCTGCACTTAAAACTTTCAGTGCCTTACAATCCACATCTGGCTGGGTTTAGTTGACTGCTCCATTATGCATTCACTCATACATACCCTAAACACAGGCTGCTCTGCCTCACTTGCATATATCTGCATTTTGAATGGGCCTTCCTTGGCTGGGAGGGTGAAGGGCCTGACACTTGCAGGTCAAAGGACAGTAGCCTGCCCTCACACAAAGGACTGCCACACCCCCTACTGGGACCCTGGCAGACAGGATTGAACTGAAAGTGGACCTTGTGCACTTCTAAGCCACTCTTTGAAGTCTCCCCCACTTCAAAGGCACATCTGGGTATTTAAACAGGGCCTCTGCCCCCACCAACTCAGACACTTCCTGGAGAAGAAACAGGAACCAGAACCTGCATCCTGCCAATAAGAACTTCTTGGCTTCCCAGAGAATTCACATGTCTGCTTTCTGTGAAGGACTGCTGCCTTGCTGTTGTCCTGCTGCTCTCTGGGTGTGGTGAAGAAGTGCTCTCCAAGGGCTTGGATAAAGCTTGTCTCCTGTTCCCTGAAGTCTCAGGACCAAAAAGACTTCATCTTTACAAGAAGCCTGCCAGAAACGACGCACAGCCTGCACCGTGGTGAAAATTTCACCGCACGTCAAACCGGAACAACACAGCTTGACTTTGCAACGAGAAGATCGACGCAGTGCCAGCGCAGCGGACGGAAATTCAACGCATGGCCCACTGAAATGACGCACAGCCGAGCCAGAACGACACAGCCGGGCTTCCAGAGAGGAATCGACCCAGCGCCTGCCGTGCGGTAGAAAATTCAATTGCAACGCCCACCGAATTGAAGCAGCTCCTGTGACTTCATCCTGCCAGTGCAGGAAATCCACGAATCGTCCCCGGGGCATCTGAAAACCCCGCAACCCAAAGAGGATCCACAACCGAGCACCGGAAATCGACACACAGCTGTCCCTGCGTGAAAACTAAACTACGCATCGCGGTGTGCGGCCTGAGAAATCGACGCACACACCCTTTGTTTCCACACATCTCCTCCTCTGCAGTTCTTTGCGGAGATTTTTCACGTGAACCAGGTACTTTGTGCTTGAAAGAGACTTTGTTTGCTTTTAAAAGACTTAAGACACTTTATATCACTTTTACAATGATATCTGAACATATAATTATTGCATTTTACTTGTTTTGACCTGCATCTTATCAGATAAATATTATATATTTTTCTAAATACTGTGTGGTGTATTTTTGTGGGATATATGGTGTTAATGTATATTGCACAAATACTTTACACATTGCCTCCTAAGTTAAGCCTGACTGCTCAGTGCCAAGCTACCAGAGGGTGGTCACGGCATAATTTGGATTGTGTGTGACTTACCCTGACTAGAGTGAGGGTCCTTGCTTGGACAGGGGGTAACCTGACTGCCAACCAAAGTGGATGGTAACTCATTCGCAAACGGAAAGGGGTCCCCCTACGGACCACTGCCTACTCTGAAAAAAACGAAACAAATGGTTTCGAAATTTTTTCTGTTTGCAGCTCGTTTTCCTTTAAGGAAAACGGGCTGCAAAAAGAAAAGAAAAAAACTGCTTTATTAAGAAAGTAGTCACGGACATTGTGGTCTGCTGTCCCCAGCAGGCCACCATCCCCGTGAGTGCCTAGACTCGCTATGGGGTCGCAAACTGCGACCCACCTCATAAATATTCATGAGGTGGGTCTTTGTGACCCCATAGCGAGTCGCAGAAGGTGTCTGAGACACCTTTCTGCATTTCCTTTTGCGAGTTGCAAATTGCGAGTCGCTGGGACTCGCAATTTGCAACTCGCAAAAGGAAACCTACCTACATCTGGCCCCATGTCCCCACGCCAATGCATCCCTATTAGTCACTTAGCTAGGAGTAGGGCTTTTGCTATGAATCTCCTCACCATCACCGGGACATTTCTCAGAAGTTTAATCATGGCATCAGCAGTCACTCTGTAGCCGGTCATTGGTGATATGTGGTCAAACATTCCTCCACAGAATCTATATATCAGGGCACAAAACCACACCATGTGCGTCACATCTGCTTGTTCAGTGGTGTACCTTAGGCAGTGATCTGTGCTGTGTAGATTGTTTGTGTGGTATTTGATTGAGCTGTGGTACACCCTGCATAAGAATTTGTAATGGAGCAGCTTGTGTCTAGGCTTGTGCACACCATTTTCCTCTGCTGGCAACAGTAAGTCCAATTTTTCTCCATGGCGACTTTGAAGTCAGCCTTCCATACCTGCCTATAGAGCCGTGTCTCTATCTGTCTCTTATCAGAAATCAGTCGGTACAGTCTCAAGACCCACCCCGTCTGGAGGTGATCAATTGCATCCGGGTGAGAAGTTCCACGGCTCCTATGGGAATCTGGGTAACTTCTCACTGATCGTGCGCCCTGATTTTATAGTAGGTGAAAATATCTAGTGGGGGGGGTTATCAGCGCGCCACTAGTCTGTGGAAGGGGTGTAACAAAGGCCCCCCACAACCCCTGCTGTGCACAGGCAGTAGGCCCCTGACTGGTACAGGTGGGAGGGGGCCCCTCCAGGGACTTTGCAGGGTGCCCCCCTCAAGTTTCGTTATGCCACTGGTCTGTGGGACTTCTGAGAAGCGACCCTCAGTAAAGAAGTGTCACATTCCTGTCATCTGTGTTCTCTTGTGGTATTCTATAACACCCTTTTCCTTCCTTATCGGAAGTGCTGGGTTGTATAAATATGGGCCTTAGTAGCTTGTTAGTGGGGGAGCTTAGGTCTGCTGAAAACTTGGGTGTGTGAAATAAAGAATCATTCTCTTGGGCATCTGGAAAAACTAATGCATGTTATAGAGTTTGGCCTTTTTTAATGTTTTAGAGGTTCTAGGCTTTTAAGCCTAATTAGCAGCTTCACGTACAGCAAGGCATTTACTGGTAACTGCAGTGCATATTAATCTAATTTATTTATTTTATTTATATAACCCACATCGAAATTAAACAAAGGCACTTTGCAAAACTTATTTAGCTGGTTCTGTTTCTCTTTGGAGTCATGACCTGAGAATGGTGAGTTGAAAACTCCAACAAACCACAAACACTAATCTCCAGAAAGTGTCATCTAGACTGGATTCTTGGGCTTGATAAGGGACCCTTTAGTACTAGAAGATGGGTGATCCTGGCGGATCCATGTTGTAATTCATAGGTGTCACTGAATATGGTGGTTTTCAATGCTTACCTTTATAAATTTGGTGTAATTCAAATGTTTGCAAATACTCAATATTTTTTCAGACCTTGTTCATGTTAACAGAAAGAGCGATATTTAAATCTTTCTTGTGCAGACCCTTAAGTACCTCATTTCTTCCATCTGTTGTAGAGAGGAGAAATACAAGTCCCAGATCATCATATCTGACTCATTATTATTAACAAGGTACCTTGACATTAAGTCAAACTACAGCCTGGAGCAGATATAAGGTACATGTCACCAGACCATCTTCAAAGAGAGATACCTTGTTATGATATTCCGTGCACCTAAAAAGAATAATTTCAAGATTGAGTATTAATGTGTGTTCTAGATGGTCAATAATCAAAGGGGCCTGGGAATAGTGGACATCTTTGTCTTGTGCTCCTTGCAATAGGAAACCCAGACATTGGATGCCTATTTATGCATATATTGGCATAAGGGGCGTGTAAAGTGTCTGGATGGATGTGATATTTTTCTCTCTCCGAAACCAAGGCATCTACGACTTGGCAACAAAAAAACGAGTTGATTATGGCTGCTTTTCTTGTAAAGCGTGTGCAGGATCATGCCTCTTAATGTTGGAATGTTGTGAGAGTAGAATCTTGGGGTGCTGGGATTCTGGAGAAAGGGAGAAGGAAAGAGGAACTGAGCGAAGAAGGAGGCTTGATACATTACTGGGGGTTATATGGATTGTTGTACTATCTACTTTGAAATAAAAGGTGAAGAAACTGAACTAGACCACTGTGTGATTACTACATAAACTGGCGACGAGGATGCAGTTCCGATAGTACATAAGGTGAGACCAGTTCCATTTTTTATGCGAGAACCATTACGATGTGAGTTAGATAAGCTTCTTCAACAGAAAATAATAGAGCCTATTGAATCTTCCGAATGGTTGGCACCAATAGTTCTTGCCCCTAAGGATGGTAATAAGGTTCGGTTATGCATTGATCTAAGAGACCTTAACAAGAATATTTGGGTAGATAGACAACCTCTACCAAATATTAATGAAATGTTAAGTGTAATGAGTGGGAAGGTATTCAGTGTGCTAGACATGTCTGCTGCATATCACCAGGTCAATTTACATCCTGAATCTAGACCTCTCACTTCTTTTGTAACACCTCTTGGGGCATATAGATATTGCAGGATGCCTTTCGGTTTGGCATCAGCTTCTGCTGTTTTTCAGCGAATTATGCAAAACATTTTTAGAAATCTAGATAATGTCCTATGCTTCCAAGATGACATAATTGTAATAGGAAACTCGTATGAACATCATGATGAGTTACTACTAGCAGTATTGAAAAGGATAGAAGATCATGGTTTGACGGTTAAGAAAGAGAAGTGCCAATTAAGAAAGAGATGTGTGAACTACTTAGGACATGAGATTTCGGATGAAGGTATTAAACCAAAGAAGAGTATAGTGGAGGCAATTAGAGATGCTCCGTGTCCTACCAGTAAGGATCAGTTGAAGTCATTTTTAGGGCTAGCAGAATATTGCTCGAAATTTGTATGCAATTTTTCAGAACTTGTAGAACCCATGAGGATTTTACTAAAAAAAGGAGTAATGTTTGAATGGAATGAGGATTGTGTAAGAGCGTTTGAACAGATTAAGGTGTCCATTGCAGAGGCCCCAACTCTAGGTCACTTTGATGTTACGAAAAAGACAATTATTCTTACTGATGCTAGTAGCGTGGGATTAGGGGCAGTGCTGATTCAGATGATGAATGGTGATGAAAAAATTATTGGCTTTGCCTCACGCAGATTACAAGGAGCAGAACGGACTTATTCTGCCATAGAAAAAGAGGCATTGGCTTGCTGCTGGGGAATCAACCATTTCAGGTACTATTTGTGGGGGCTACCCTTCATATTGAGAACAGACCACAAACCCTTGTTGCAGATTTTTGTGGTCGAGGGTTGGAGGGTGGCTTAACTCCCCGAATTTCCAGATTGTTATTGTCCGTTATTGAGTTCAATTTCACGGTGGAATATGTGAAGGGAAAGAAGAATGTAATTGCAGATTGCCTGTCACGACTACCTATTGAGGGAAGTGGAAATGGAAATGATGAAATGTGCAACGTGCAGTTAGAGGCATTTCTGATTGATGGAGAACTTGCTCTAAGTAAGGAGGAGTGGAATGAAGCTGTAAAAGATGACTTAGAATACAGTAAGTTGAAGAAACTTGTGCTTGATCAGAATTGCGTCATGGTGGAGGACAACTTGAAAAAAAAATTGGTAGTAAGGGATGAACTGAGTATACAGGGAGAAAAGATTTGGAGAAGAAACAGAGTAATCCCACCGTTGAAATTAAGGAAAAAATTAGTAACAATTGTCCACGAAGGACATTTAGGTAAAAGTGCAACTAAAAGGAGGTTGCGTCAATTCTACTGGTGGCCCGGGATGGACAGTGATGTGGAGAAGGTGGTGGAAGAGTGCCAGGCTTGTAGGAACAGCGACAAGTCGAAAACAGTGAGGGAACCTCCTTTAGGTCAAGTGCAATTTCCCAAAGCACCGTGGGAGAAGCTTGCTTTTGATCTAGTAGGACCAATAGAGAGGTTAGGAAAAGGTAGTCGCTTTGTCATGGTCCTAATGGATTATTACAGTAAATGGTTCCGCATTAGATGCACTGAACAAATTACTACGGACAAGGTAATTGAATTCCTTAGAGACTCATTTCTGGAGGAAGGGGTTCCGAAAGTTTTGGTCACGGACAATGGTGTACAATTAGTTTCAGCTGCCATGACCAAGTTTCTAGAAGGGTTGAGGATAAAACATGAGAAAGTTGCGTTATTTCGGCCTCAGGCTAATGGCCTAGTAGAAAGAGTGAACAGAATTATAGTGGAAAATATTCAGTTGTCCCTGGCAAATGGATTGAATTGGAGAGATGAGCTGATCAAAATGTTATGGGCGCATAGGATAACACCTCATTCTGTGACTGGTGTGTCACCTTTTGTTGCCCTTAGAGGGAGAGAGCCAGGTACAAAGGAATCTCCTTGGTGCATCAGTGAGAAAAAACTAGTAAGTGTTGACCAGGAGAAGTTGCAGGCGAGGGTCATATATTTCCAAAAGAAGAACAAGGTGGATTATGATAAGAGGAAGGGTGTTAAGTTCGCTAAAGTGAAATGCGGGGATCTTGTGGCGGTCAAGAAGGTAGGGATTGTAAGAAAAGGTGACAGCAAATTTCACGCACCACAAAAAGTAATTTCTGTAAAGAATTTGGTAGTCAAGTTGGAAGACGGGAGAGAGTGGAGTACAGGAAACTTGTGCATAATTAAACGGAAGCAGTGACTAAGATTAGTAGGGATACATACTCTTTCTACTGTCACACCAACTTGATAAGAAGAAAAAAATTATAAGTTATCGCTGTTTAGAAGTGTATTATATGTTGATCCTTATTTTTTTATTTTCTCATTTAACTTTATTTACTTATTTTATTTTTAGTTATTTATTGTAATTAAATTATAACCAATATAGTTCATAAGGGGGAAGATGTGCAGGATCATGCCTCTTAATGTTGGAATGTTGTGAGAGTAGAATCTTGGGGTGCTGGGATTCTGGAGAAAGGGAGAAGGAAAGAGGAACTGAGCGAAGGAGGAGGCTTGATACATTGCTGGGGGTTATATGGATTGTTGTACTATCTACTCTGAAATAAAAGGCGAAGAAACTGAACTAGACCACCGTGTGATTACTACAGCGTGGCAATGGGGCAAGGGAACTGTGTTAGACACTACAGTATCTCTAGTGCTAGTCAATCTATGTGGACGGTCTACCACTCTCTTTCGAGGAATGAATCCGTTCTAGTCTTAATGCAGCAAGGATCCTGGGCTTTATACCATTAAGTGAGCACTGGAAGTAATAATTTAAGCCAGTTCTCTGCCACAGAGGGCTGGCTATTGTAGGAAATAGTTGCAGATTTTGAAGAGCAGCATTCTACAATCATAAAGAGTGATAAATGGTTATTTGTCAGGGGGACTTTAACACCTTAACTGCTGGGCCATTCCTCCCCCAGTGCTGAGTACCTTTTGGCTATTGGGGTAGTCCACTCTCAGGGCTCTATACATTTTTCCACATAACCTATCAACACCAAATTTGAATTCTTTTTTCCAACATTCTGGGGATTATAAAGGTACCCAGAGTTTGTGGATTCCCCTGTAGGGGACTGAGAAAATCGGCAAAATATAGCTAATTTGTGAGTTTTTTGTGGGAAAAATAGGAAAAAGTCTCTGTAGAAAAGTGTCTGTTTTCTTTTCCTAAAAATGGCATTAATGAATAGTTTGCTTTGCTATAGTCAATATCTTCCCAGCTTTCAGGAACATGCAGAGCTGAATAAAAAACCTATTTTTTGTTACAATGTTGGCATTTTTCAAAGAGGTAGCCAATTTTTCCTATTTTTTTGTTGCCCTCAACCAACTTTCATTTTGTGGTGGAAACCAGTGTGAAACCCAGGGATGATCCAGGAAGGCTATAGATTTGTAAAAGGTAGGCAACATTATGAAATCAACATAATACCTGTCACATTTGTGATGGAGTAACCCGTCTGCCAAACTCTAAATCAGACCATAAGTGTTGAAATAAAGAAATATTGAAAATGAGTAGGAAAAAAACTGTCATTTGTGACAAGTTTTCATCTGTAACTTTTTGTATGATGGCTGATTGGCAAAACCAATTTACCATTACATTGGCTAGGCTCTTCTGGTTGCTAGAATCCAAGGCTCCCAGAGACATTAAGTAAGCTACAATGTGAAATGTTTTTTCTTTGTGTACCAAGTGTAGACCAATTCATATGATGAAATTAGTAGAGTGAAAAATGGGTATCAAGGAAACCTATGTAATTCTGAAATGGGCATATGATATGGAGTTTAAGAGCAATAGTTATTTGTACATCTCTGAATTTGTGGAGACCTGTATTAGCATATTATTTATAGAGTATTTTTTCCAAAATATCTTCTTTTTTACACACTGGCTTACATTTGAACAGCACAAACGCTGTGAAATCCAATAATTGGTAAGAATAAATGTTCAACTATTCTATGCTCCCACTTGGCTTCTGATAAAAATGGTACCTCGCTTGTGTAAATAGGCCTAGACATGAAATGGCCCAAAACCCAATATGGACACAGGACATATTTCCACTGAAAACTGATCCTGGTCACTTGATCCCCAAGTGACCAGGCCCTCAGTCCCCCTGTAAGTTCCTAGTATATGGTACCCCTGATACCTAGGGCATGGGCATTGAAGAGGGCCCCTCAGAGCTGCAGCACAAGTTGTGCTACTCTGAGGGACCCATCACCAACCTTATGGAGACTGCCATTGCAGGCTGAGTGACAAGATGGTCCCAAACGTGAAAACACAACATGGCCATGTCCCCTAAAACACTTCTTGTAATACCTGTAAGTCACCCCTACATCAGGCCTTCAGCCCTAGGGCAAGGTGCATTATATTACAAGTGAGGGCATATATGCCTGAGCATATATGCCCCTACTATGTCTTTGTCGATTCTTAGACATAGTAAGTGTACAGGGAAGCCATTTCAAATACATGTACTGGACACTGGTCGCTACGAGTTCCCCAGCTACATGAAGGCTTCTCTGAGCCTAGGGATTTTTAATATCAAACATCTAATATTAATAAACCCTCACTGATTCCACTGACGGATTTATTAATCCATGCACCCAGAGGACACCTTAGAGGTGCCCCATGAAAAACCTACAAACTGCTGGTGAGCTCCCTGACTGGTTCTGGCCAGCCTTCCACCAACAGTTGAGAATCTGACCTCCCAGGGTGAAAGCCTCCATTCTCAAGAGGTCAGAAAAAAAAGCCTGTCTGAGCTGGGGTGTTGCCCATTCCTCCCTACAGAATGACCTGCATTCCAAGGCAGGAGCTACAAAGAAGCTCACTGCCTTTGGTATGAAGATCTGGCCTTCCTCCGAGGAAGATGCAACCCCCCTGCCTCAAGGCCCATCTGGCACCTGGACAGGATGGAAAATTAGCTATGCAGGTGGTGTGTCACACTTCCAGACTGGGAACACCCATAGGGAGGCAACCCTGAAGTGGACACAACTTATGAAATTCCACCATCTTGTTGGTGGTGGAATTTAGGGACTGTGGACAGGGTGATGCCCACACCTCACAGGAAGTGGTCATCTAGGGGATGTAGAGACCCCAAGGGTAAGTAGCCCATTGGCTATTACCCTTCACTTGCGTTAACGGCTCCTAAATTAAGTATTTAGGGGCCCCTTGATACCAGATACTCAGATCCTCGCTGCACCTACAAGAAGGAGTGGACAAGAAGACTGCTGGACCCAAGAATGGAGGAGCACGACTGACTTAGTGCCAAACCTGCCGGCCTACATTCTGCACCCGACCCTCGAGGAGCAACTGACTTGTCTTGCCGCTGCAACCGCCAAGAAACAGGGAGAGCTGCCAGTGCTTTGCCACTTGCCAGGGGCAACTCTTTTGGAGTAGGGGAGCTGCTCCCCTGCATCCTCAGGCACACAAGAAAGAATTGAGAGGACCAGGACTGTCAAAAACCTGAAGCAGAATGTCACCTCTGCCCCCGTGCCGCCTAGCCCATGTTGAAGTGGGCCAGTGGTGTCAGCGTGATCCCCAGACCCTCAAGAAGTGAAGCCTATCTCTGCAGTGACTTTGTAACTGGACTGATCCCCATAGACTTAACTAGGACACTCAACGCCATAACACATTTGCACCCGGATGCACCAGAGCTCCCTGAGGTAACCTGTTGGTGTGGTCTTGGACCTTGGGCCAAAACCCCCTTAATTCCGGCAAGAGATTGGTCCCATAAGTCGCTGTATACTACCTGGATTGCCATCTTTGTTTTCCTCCATAGGATTGCATTGCAGCTTCCTCAAAATGCAGATGACTTTTGAAAACTATAAAAAGTCATTATTCAAAACGTACTCACCTGATTCCAGTGATCTTGGTATCTAAATTCATATAAAAGTATGTGTTATTTTTATAAATTGGTGTCAGATATCCTCATTAAGTGTGTGTCTCACTTACTGCATGAGTGTGTGTCTTACATGCTTAGCACTATCCTCTGATATGACTACCACACTACCTAAAAAGAGAGCAGTTGGGATGTCATTTATGCCTCTGTGATACTTCTGGGGATTGCTTGGACTCTGCACAGTGTACCTCATTTTGTTCCACTATACAAAGTGCCAGCTTCCTACAGGGAGCCTCAAATGCCATTCCACCCAGCATTCCCTGACATCTGATAAAAATGGTAGCTTACTTGTGTGAGTAGGCCTAGTGCCTGTGCCAGGAAACAGCCCAAAATTCAACATAGAAACAACATATTCTTACACCCCAAACTGAACCTTTTTTTTTTTTTTTTTGCAAAGTGAGCAGCTGTGGATTTAGGACCATAGCTTGGGGAACCTAGCAAACCTGCACATTTGTGAAAACTAGACAGCTTGGGGAGCCCAGGGGAGCATTACTTGCATAACTCTATGTAATTTTACACAGAAGCCCCTGCAAATATATTTGGTAAACAAAACATACATTTTCCTCACATTTCTGTAAAGGAAAGTTCTGAAATCTGTGGGGAGCCACAAATTTCCTGCCACCATGATTTCCGACATGCCCCCCAATAAGAACTATAGTCCACGTGTGTGGGTGAGTCAAGAGATCCTGACACAAAGGGCCCTAAAGAGCTATGTTGATAGATAAGCAATAGCCAATAGGGGTAGCTGCTGTATTTTTGCCCGTGTTGTGGTGCCACCCATTCAAACGTACGAGCCACAGACTTTTTCGAAAGCTAGGTAACCAGGGTATTCAAGGGAGGTGTGCTTTCCATTGATCTCATGAGGTTTTCTTACCTAACATGCCCTGCACACCTGAAACTTTGCCTGAAATCACATATTGTCCTTACATTTCTGTGATGTAAACTTCTGGAAATCATAGGAATACACAAACGTTCTACCATCCCAGTGTTACCCCACTTGTACCAATAAAACTGATGTGCCACTTTTGTGGCTGGGCCTAGTGCTCGCAACAGGAACAGATCAAACCAAGGTCAATAGAATTATCCTCACTTGGATCCCATTGTGCTTGGTTTGATCCATTCTGGTTTTGGGAACTAGGCCCAGCCACACATGTGGCACAGTGTTTTTATTGTCACAAATGGGGTACTGCCTGGAGATCAGTTTTTTGTGCATTTCTGCAGATTCTTGCAGTGTTCATCACAGAAATGTAAGAAAAATGTGTGATTTCATGCACAGTTAAAGGTTTTCAGGGCATTGTGGGTAAGAAAACCTCATGCAATCCATGCAGACTGATTTGTTCCTTTTTTTAGAGTGGAGGTGTGGCCAATGCAAGAGTGCAACACCTGCATCACTTTATTTTGCCCCTAAGACAAAATTACTGGTGCCAGGTGGACTTTCTACCCTGCAGGGGGCACATATGGGGCAATCTCCCCAATTAGGCAAATCTCCTACCCGCCCCTAAGAAGGCCAGAAAGACACTATTCCCCCTTCTGGGGAGAGGGTATGGTGGGTTTCCAGGATCGGCCACACACTCCTTTAGTTTGTTTTTGCTCCATTTTGAAATGCTGGGGTGCTTATTTACAAGGAGCTTGCGCCATCGTTGCATCATTTTTTTTTATGCAGGTCTGTGCTGGCTCCGTATATCGACAACGTGACACATTTGGCCGAATGAGTCACTTTTCTTGTCTCTGCATAGAAAAAACCTGTGCAGAATCCGGTTGCGTCATGTTGAATTTAATGTATGCATAGTGGGCGTTCCGTCTGTAAAAGTCACAATCATGTTGGAGGTCCCCTTGACCAACCTGGGACCATGGCTTCTATGATATCATCATTCACTGCAGCAAGGCTATGTGACTCTGTGTGCTACTTGTAAGGTACAGGCCAGGACTATCACTTTTTCATGGAGGAAGAGGTCCCCACATCCAGCCCTGCGTACTCCAAAGGACAACAGGTAAGTACAACACATAAGGTTGGTAATGCATGTATTCCCACTTCCCATTCCAACATATAATTGTATTCACTCACATTATACTGTCACTCACTATGTCACACATACTCAGGTCTGTACATACACATAAGTAGGCTATGCCCACAGTATTGTGAAACATAGCCATAGTGCATTCATTAACTTTTACATCCAGGACCAATGTAAAAGTACAGAAGGTGATATTCTACCATTTTACAGTCTTTTACATTGGTCTTCACACATTATGCTCTCTGCATCAATCCAAACTGAAGCATCACCTCAATTTCTGATGCTTTGCTGAAGTTGCATTAGTTCTGACACCAACTTCAGCAATGTGACACTTTTTGAGTGGATGGGTTGCGGTATCCTTCCCTCAGATGTGTCAGTCTCTCTGTCGCATCCTGGAACCCTACTCCATGGAGCACCGTATTGTAAATACAATACATCCATGGCATCGTAAAGTTTTTAATCACAGTGCAAGATTTTTTGATGCATCACTGCCGCAACACAGCAATGTGTCAGTTCTTGTGAATGAGGACTCAGGTGTTTAGTGGGCATTCTGTCCCATCGGGGAGCAGATTAGGGTGAATACCCTCATCCACCCACTGGTGTGCCAGAAAGTCTATTGGCCCACAGGTTTGGGGAGAACATGGACCCATGCCTGGGGGGGCTACCTCCCCATCTCTCACAAAAATACTTCATAAATGTAGGTGTCCAGTGGGCTTTCTGCTCCCTGGGGAACAAATTGAGGTGATTGCCCCAATTCATCCCTGAGGGATGGGGGTGAGAAACATTCTATATGCCCTTTGAAGTTACGGGCATGGCAATGCCCACAGTGCCTATATTTAGCCTTTTTATGAACCCTGGTTCTTCTTTCCTGGGGGGGATCAGAGGTAATTACACTGATCTGCCCCCACTAAGGGGGCATAAAGACTGTCTGTCCTTTTGTTGGGGTGGGAGTATGGCTTACACATTGTGGGCAGCCCACACCACCATATTTTGTTTACAAAAAAATCTGCTGTCCGGGGAAGGGGAATAAAGACTGCCGCCTTATTTGTTTTAGAGGTGGGGCAGGGCAATGTCCATAGCGGACAGCCCGCACCCCCATATCTATTTTCCCAGGGGTGCAGAACGACTGTCTGTCCTCTTGTTTGGGGGTGGGGGCTTGAGAACTGCCCATGGTGGGCTCCCCCACCCCTATATTTTTTAAAAAGGACATTCCCTGGTGTCTAGTGGGCTTCCTGCCCCCTCTACCTCCCTGTGGGCAGATTGGGGTAATCATCTCCATCTGCACTCCGGCACGGGGGGTGCAGAATGACTGTTGTCTTAATTATGTAGGGGTGGCCCATTGACATGCCCATAGTGGGCAGCCTTCATTTCTATATTTTATTTTTGTTAGACTTTTCATCCTTGGCATGGTGTCCCTTAACTTTTTGCCTCTGTTCCCCAGGTTGTTGATGTGCGCTGGACTCTGATTTTACTGTTTTTGTTACTGTGGGCACTTTACCACTTCTAACCAGTGCAGAGTGCAAGTGCTCCTTTACAAAATGTGTATGTAAATAGCTTATCCATGATTGGCATATTTGATTTACCAGTATGTCCCTAGTAAAGTGCACTGGAAGTGCCAGGGCCTGTAAATCAAATGCTACTAGTGGGCCTGCAGCACTGGTTGTGCAACCCACGTGAGTAGCTCTGTAATTATGTCTCAGACCTGACACTGCAGTGTCTGTGTGGGCAGTTTTAACTGTAAATTCGACTTGGCAAGTCTACCCACTTGCCAGGCCTAAACCTTCCCTTTTCTTACATGTCAGACACCCCTAAGGTAGGCCCTAGGTAGCCCCAAGGGCAGGGTGCAGTGTATGGTTAAGGTAGGACATATAGTAATGTGTTTAATATGTCATGACAGTGAAATATTGCTAAATTTGTTTTTCACTGTTGCAAGGCCTGTCCCTCTCATAGTTCAACAAGGGGGCTACCTTTAAATCTGATTAAAGTGTAGATTCGCATTGGGAGTGAATGGACATGTGGAGTTTGGGGTCTCTGAGCTCACAATTTAAAAATACATCTTTTAGTAAAGTTGATTTTGAGATTGTGTGTTTGAAAATGCTACTTTTAGAAAGTGAGCATTTTCTTGCTTATACCATTTCTGTGACTCTGCCTGTTTGTGGATTCCCTCTCTGGGTCAGTTTGACAGTTGGGCTGGTTACACCTCATACTAGACAGTGACACAAAGGGAGCTGGGGTGTAGCCTGCATATCCTGATGAGCCATCTGTGCAAGGAGGGAGGAGAGGAGTGGTCACTTACACCTGAAAGGGCTGTGCCTGCCCTCACACAATACAGTCTCCAAACCCCTGGTGAGTGTCTGGGGCCTGGCCTGGGCAAGGCAGGATTTCACATTCAAAAGAGACTTTACTTTGAAGTAGGCCTACTTCAAAGGAGAAATTGGGTATAAGAAGGGCTCCCAAAACCACAGACTTGAGAAACATGTCTGGAAACAAGAGAAACCTCTGCCTGGAGAAGAGCTGAAGAGCTGAGGAAGAAGAGCTGCCCTGCCTGTGACTGTGCTTTGTGGAGCTAGCCTGCAGTTGCTGCTTCTGCCAGAGTAAGAGGGCAAAGACTGGACTTTGTGGGCCTTCCATCTTGAGAAGAACTCTCCAGGGGCTTGATTAAGAGCTTGCCTCCTGTTGTCTGAAGTATCAAGACATCAAAGACTTATCTCCGGAGAGACTCCTACTCTGCCCTGTGGTGCCCGTCCAGTTCCTGGGACCCTGAAAGGAGAAGCTGACAGCCTAAAAGGAGGAAATCCACGCACAGAGCGCAGTGCGGGGAAAAGATCGGCGCAACTCCGATCAGTGGCTGAAGAAACAACGCGCCGACGGCTCCCCGGCTAAAAATCTATGCTCACCGGAAAAGCGACCGAAGAATCAACACACAGAGCAGGAGAAACGACGTGCAGCATCGCTAACTGAGACTTTGAGATCGAAACCCGCGCTGCGTGTTTTTTGAATCATCGTACGGTGGGATTTCTGAAGCAATTACCGCTGGGCGTGTAAAAGCAACGCTAGGCCTGCCTGGACCCTAAGAGTGCTGACCAGATCGATGCATCGCTATCCTGCCGAGAGAAGAAACGACGTGCCCGACCCGACGAAAGGAGAAACGACGCAAGGTCTTGCTTGTGAGTGAAATTGACGCATCGCTGTAGGAAAGTACCATCTTCCCTGGCATGTTACCCCAATTATTTACTTGTATGTATGTTTGTTTTTGCCTGTGTCACTGGGATCCTGCTAGCCAGGACCCCAGTGCTCATAAAGTGTGCCCTGTATGTGTTCCCTGTGTGGTGCCTAACTGTATCACTGAGGCTCTGCTAACCAGAACCTCAATGTTCATGCTCTCTCTGCTTTAAAAAATTGTCACTGCAGGCTAGTGACTAATTTGACCAATTCTGATTGGCACATTGGAACACCCTTATAATTCCCTAGTGTATGGTACCTAGGTACCCACGGTATTGGGGTTCCAGGAGATCACTATGGGCTGCAGCATTTCACGTCCATGTTATTTCACAGCCATTTTACACTGCACTTAAGTAACTTATAAGTCACCTATATGTCTTACCCTCACTTAGTGAAGGTTAGGTGCAAATTTACTAAGTGGGAGGGCACACTGGCACTAGCCAAGGTGCCCCACATCGTTCAGGGCAATTTCCCTGGACTTTGTGAGTGCGGGGACACCATTACACGTGTGAACTACATATAGGTCAATACCTATGTGTAGCTTCACAATGGTAACTCCGAACATGGCCATGTAACATGTCTAAGATCATGGAATTGTCCCCCCAATACTAATCTGGTATTGGGGTGCCAATACCATGCATCCCCGGGGCTCCAGCATGGATCCCGGGTACTGCCAAACTAGCTCTCTGGGGTTTTCTCTGCAGCTACCACTGCTGCCAACCCTCAGACAGGTTTCTGCCCCCCTGGGGCCTGGGCAGCCCAGTCCCAGGAAGGCAGAACAAAGGATTTCCTCTGAGAGAGGGTGTTACACCCTCTCCTTTTGGAAATAGGTGTTAAGGGCCTGAGAGGAGTAGCCTCTCCTGGCCTCTAGAAATGCTTTGAAGGGCACAGATGGTGCCCTCCTTACATAAACCATCCTACACCGGTTCAGGGATCCCACAGGCCCTGCTCTGGCGCGAAACTGGACCGAGGAAAGGGGAGTGACCAATCCCCTGTCCATCACTACCCCAGGGGTGGTGCCCAGAGCTCCTCCAGTGTGTCCCAGACCTCTGCCATCTTGAATGCAGAGGTGTGAGGGCACAATGGAGATCTCTGAGTGGGCAGTGCCAGCAGGTGACATCAGAGACCCTCCTGATAGGCTCTTACCTGGTTAGGTAGCCAATCCTCCTCTGAGGGCTATTTAGGGTCCCTCCTGTGGGTTTCTCTTCAGATGACAAATGCAAGAGCTCACCAGAGTTCCTCTGCACCTCCCTCTTCGACATCTGCCAAGGATCGACCGCTGACTGCTCCAGGACGCCTGCAAAACCACAACAAAGTAGCAAGAAGGCTACCAGCAACACTGTAGCACCTAATCCTGACGGCTTTCTCGACTGTTTCCTGGTGGTGCATACTCTGAGGGCTGTCTGCCATCACCCTGCACTGGAAGCCAAGAAGAAATCTCCCGTGGGTGGACAGAATCTTCCCCCTGCCAACGCAAGCACCAAACTTCTGCATCACCGGTCCTCTGGGTCCCCTCTCATCTCGACGAACGTGGTCCCTGGAACACAGGAGCTGGATCCAAGTGACCCTGACAGTCCAGTGGTCCTTCTATCCAAATTTGGTGGAGGTAAGTCCTTGCCTCCCCACGCCAGACAGTAATCCTGTGTACTGCGTGATCTGCAGCTACTAGAGCTTCTGTGCACTTTTGCAAGACTTCCCTCGTGCACAGCACAGCCCAGGTCCCCAGCACTCTGTCCTGCATTGCCCAACTCGCTGAGTTGGACTCCGACTTTTCAGGGTCTTGGGGTGGGGTATCTTGGACATCCTTAGTGTTTTCTTACACTCCCAGTGACTCTCTACACACTACTCTAGGCCTGAGGTCCATTTGTGGTTTACATTCCACTTTGAGAGTATATGGTTTGTGTTGCCCCTAGGCCTATTGTCTCCTATTGCATTCTATTGTGTTCTATAGTGTTTGCACTACTTTTCTAAGTGTTTTACTTACCTGATTTTGTTTTTTGTGTATATTACTTATCTCCTAAGGGAGTGTATCCTCTGAGATACTTTTGGCATATTGTCACTAAAATAAAGTACCTTTATTTTTAGTAACTCTGAGTATGGTGTTTTCTTATGATATAGTACTATATGATATAAGTGGAACAGTAGGAGCTTTGCATATCTCCTAGTTCAGCCTAAGCTGCTCTGCTATAGCTAACTCTATCAGCCTAAACTGCTAGAACATTACGAATCTACTAATAAGGGATAACTGGACCTGGCACAAGGTATAAGTACCATCAGGTACCCACTATAAGCCAGGCCAGCCTCCTACAATCGCAAGCCCTTTTTGACGCACACTCGCCCATGCAGGTTTATTTTTGACGCACCCAAGGTACATTTTCACGCTCACAGTGTTAGTGTGTGTTTTAACCTACATAAAGACTCTTCTTGCTTTTTAACTGATAACTTGACTTGTATATTGTGGATTTTTTTCATGTGATGGGGGCCTGAGAGGTTTCAACGGGAAGGAAAGGAATTTCCTTCCCTTTGAAGTCTCTGAGAGCATTTCAGCAGCCAAAATGAAAAGCTGAAATACCCACTAGACACCAGGGATTATTTTGAAAAATGAAATTGGCATAAGGGGAGCGACCCTTTGGGCAAGGGTCGCTCCCCAGGGGGGCAATTTTTTTCAAGGGCTTTTCTGCTCCCCGTGGGGGCAGATCGGCCTATTGTTATTAGGCCAATCTGCCCCCAGGGGGGGCAGAAACCTCAAGGCGCCAGGGATCATTTTTGTTTTTTTTCTTTGTTTTTTAGAGGTAGGGAGCGACCCCTTAGGCAAGGATCGCTCCCCTAGGGGGCAAATTATATTTAGGCCATTTCTGCCTCCCTTGGAGGCAGATCAGCCTATTTTTATTAGGCCAATCTGCCCCCAAGGGGAGCAGAAACCACTAGACACCAGGGAGTTTTTTTTAAGGCGAATTTCACCCAAGGGGAGCGATCCCTTAGTCAAGGGTCGCTACCCGGGGGGGCAAATTTATTTGAGGACATTTCTGCCCCCCTTGGGGGAAGATCGGCCTATTTTAAATAGTCCGATCTTAGGCACCAGGGATTTTTTTGTTTGTTTTACAGATGGGGAGCTACCCCTTAGGCAAGGGTCGCTCTCCTGAGGGGCAAATTGTATTTAGGCCATTTCTGCCCCACTTGGGGGCAGATCGGCCTATTTTTATTAGGCCAATCTGCCCCCAAGGGGGGGCAGAAACCACTAGACACCAGGGATTTTTTTTAAATATATATACTTGCACATAAGGGGAGCGGCCCCTTGGGCAAGGGTTACTCCCTGGGGGGGCAAAATATTTTTATGCCTTTTCTGCCCCCCCCCGAGAGCAGATCGGCCTAATATGATTAGGCCGATCTGCCCCCGGGGGGGGCAGAAACCCCTAGACACCAGGGATATATTTTTGTTTATGTTTACTTTTGATTTTTATGTATGGGGAGCGACCCCTTGGGCAAGGGTTGCTCCCCTGGGGAGAAAATTGTATTTAGACCATTTCTGCCCCCCTTGGGGGCAGCTCGACCTATTTTTGTTAGGCCAATCTGCCACCAAGGGGGGCAGAAACCACTAGACACCAGGGATCCTTATTTTTTTGCATCAATTTCACGCAAGGGGAGCGACCCCTTAAGCAAGGGTCGTTCCCCTGGAGGGGCAAATTTATTTTAGGCCTTTTCTGTTCCCCTTGAGTGCAGATTGGCCTATTTTTATTAGGCCGATCTGCCCCCAAGTGAGGCAGAAACCACTAGGCAACGGGGATTTTTTTTGCGCCAATTTCACGCAAGCGGAGCGACCCCTTTGGCAAGGGTCGATTCCCTGGGGGGGATTTATTTTAGCCCATTTCTGCTCCCCTTGGGGGCAGATCGGCCTACTTTTATTAGGCCAATCTGCCCCCGGGGGCAGAAACCACTTAGGCACCAGGGATTGGTGTGTGTTTACGTGTGTGTTTTGTTTGGGGGGCAGCCCCTTGGGCAAAGGTCGCTCCCCATGGGGGCACATTACTGTTGGCCATATCTGCCCCCCTTGGGTGCAGATCGGCCTATTTTTGAAAGGTCCAAGCCCACCAGACCACCAGGAAAGATTTTTTTTTTCAAAATTAGAGGATGGGGGTATGGCCATACCCCCACCCCAAATAAACGGGGCCAAAGTTGTTCTGCCCACCAGTGGGCAGATGGGGCAATTACCCCTGATCTACATCTGGGGGGGGGGGGGGCAGAAAGTCTACTAGATGCCAGAGAATTAAAAGAAAAATTGTGGGGTGGTGGCTACCAACCAGTATGGGCATGGTTACGCCCCCACTCCAACTGGAGGGGGTAACAGTCTTTCAGCTCTACCCCGCACACTAAAACATCTTATCCCAAGGCAAGCAAGAGGATGTTTGATTATTTGGGGTTTTGGCTTTACATTTGGACCATGAGAGCTTGGCTAACTCTCAAAATCGTCCCGCTTGGAATGGTGAGGGCTGCACTTTATGGACTTTTGGACGCTGCCATGTAGAAAAATCCACGAGACCTAGACACATCTGAAAACTAAACATCTGGGGGATTCCAGGGTGGTGTGCTTCACATGCACCCCGTACTATTGACTTACCCACAATGCCCTGCAAACCTCCAACTTTGCAGGAAATTACACATTTTTCCCACATTTTTGTGATGGAACCTTCCGGAATCTGGAAGAATCCACAAAATTCCTACCACCCAGCCTTGTCTCATCTATACCAATAAAAATTCTGCTGCACATGTCAGCCTAAAAATGTTTTTTTTTCAAACTGCCCTTTTTCACCCGCTTTGGTTCCCCTCAATTTCAACATGTTTTTGGCTCTTCCCTGTCACAAACACTTGCCCCACCTAGACAAGTGAGGTATAATTTTTACCGAGAGACTGAGGGTAACGTTGGGTGGTAGGAAATTCGTCCCGGCGCGGTGATCCTACACAGAAATGTGGGGAAAATTAGATTTTTTAGCTAAATTTGAGATATCTGAGGATTCTGGGTAGGAAAACATTGGGGGATCTACGAAAGTCACACCTACCTGGACTCCCTCGGGTTTCTAGTTTTCAGAAATGTCTGGGTTTGGTAGGTTTCTCTAGATGGCTGCTGAGCCCAGGACCAAAAACACAGGTGCCCCCTCCTGCAAAAACAGGTAGTTTTGTATTTGATCATTTTAATGTGTCCAGATAGTGTTTTGAGGCATTTCCTGTCACGGGCGCTAGGCCTATCCACACAAGTGAGGTACCATTTTTATCGGGAGACTTAGGGGAACACTGGGTGGAAGGAAATTTGTGGCTCCTCTCATACTCCAGAACTTTCTTTCACCGAAATGTGAGGAAAAAGTGTTTCTTTGCCAAACTTTGAGGTTTGCAAAGGATTCTGGGTTTTTAATGTAAAAATGTAATGTGTCCATGTTGCGTTTCCTGTCACGAGCATTAGGCCTACCCATGCAAGTGAGGTACCATTTTTCTCGGGAAACTTGGGGGAACACAGAATAGGAAAACAAGTGTTATTGCCCCTTGTCTTTATCTACATTTATTCCTTCCAAATTTAAGAAAGTGTGTAAAAAAGATGTCTATTTGAGAAATGCCCTGTAATTCACATGCTATTATGGGCACCCCGGAATTCAGAGATGTGCAAATAACCACTGCTTCTCAACACCTTATCTTGTGCCCATTTTGGAAATACAAAGGTTTTCTTGATACCTATTTCTCACTTTTTATATTTCACCAAATTAATTGCTATATTCGCAGTATACAATGAAAACCTGTTGCAAGGTGCAGCTCCTTTACTGGCTCTGGGTACCTAGAGTTCCTGATGAACCTACGAGCCCTATATATCCCCGCAACCAGAAGAGTCTAGCAGACGTAACGGTATATTGCTTTTGAAAATATGACATTGCAGGAAAAAGTTGCAGAGTAAAACGTGGAGAGAAATGGCGGTTTTATTTACCCCTATTTCAATATTCAGCTGTTATTTTCTGTAGGAAACTCTTGTAGGATCTACACAAATTACCCCTTGCTGAATTCAGAATGTTGTCTACTTTTCAGGAATGTTTAGCTTTCTGGGACCCAGCACTGTTTTCACAACCATTTCTATCACTAACTGGAAGGAGGCTCAAAGCACACAAAAATAAAAAAATTGGGGTATGTCCCAGTAAAATGCCAAAATTGTGTTGAAACTATAGTTTTCTGATTCAAGTCTGCCTGTTCCTGAAAGCTGGGAAGATGGTTATTTTAGCACCACTAACCCTTTGTTGATGCCATTTTCAGGGAAGAAACCACAAGCCTTCTTCTGTAGCCATTTATTCCCATTTCTTTTTTTTTTTTATGAAATTTGGGCTGTTTTTTGGCTAATTTCTTGGTCTCCTTCATGGGAACCCACAAACTCTGGGTACCCCTAGAATTCCTAGGATGTTGGAAAAAAGGGACACAAATTTGGTGTGGATAGCTTATGAGGACAAAAAGGTATGAATGCCTAAGCGCGAACTGCCCCAAATAGCCAAAAAAAGCCTCTGCACTGGAGGGGAAGGGCCTGGCAGTGAAGGGGTTAAACCTTTCTATTCACTCTTGTGAGCTGCAACACATAAAGGTTCTCAGAATCAGAACTTAGAACTGCTTCACAATGAATAGAACTCTTGAGTCCTCTTAAATCCTCCTGTCCTCCATTTTCTTCCTCTTTTGTTTGTACCTTCTGAACAGATAAGTATAATTTATAAAGAGATTATTATATATAATATTTGCCATTAGTATTTGATTTACCGTGATTTAGGTGTATATAATCTTTGCTTTATAGTGTTTTAGGAGTTTTTGATAACCTAGTTTATGGGTCTGATTTGTATTTGTTTTATAAATAATAATTTCTCTGGGTTACAACATTAGGAAAGCTAATTTGTTTTGAAGATAGTTTAGAATATATAATTATTTTTTGTACAGATTTTCCAACTTTAAAGAATATACTATGTCATGATTTGTTGAAATGCTAAGCATAATAATAAGGCTCTAATTTGATTCAAATGTTGGAAACGTTACAGTGTGGAGCACGCTTCTGATCGATTCTCTGCCGAACTAAGAGCAAATTTAGCCTTCATGACGCAGCCACTATCTTGAGTGTGGGTGGCGCATGGCGTATGTTATGTTCTTCATTATGCATTGTTTTTTGCAGGAAGATAAGCACATTTTAGCATTGCTTTGTAGAGAAATTTGGGCATATTTAAGCAACAGCGTGTTTAAAGTGTCTTGTTGCCTAGCATTAGGTTTTTGGAGGAGGCTGTTTTGGAGATCGACACGGAGATATTCCCTGAAACATTAGTAAAAATGTTGCTTTTGAGGAAATAAAAGGAGAAATATACACTAAAGTAAAAAAATAGTAGACAAAGTGACAGCTAAACAGAATATTGACCCCAAACTTATTACATATTTTTTCAAATTGGACAGGAATCCCAGGAAAGGGTTAGAAAGTGTGTTGCCAGGACAAGGTTTGGGATACTCTTGTTCCTTTGGCAAGTATTTTTGATTTGGTGGAGGAACTTTATTTTGAAGGCACTGTCAGGAAATGCCTCTTTTTTTGCATGTTCACCCCCACATTTTTGGACTGATGTTGCTGATTTTTTGACTCTGAGAGTGCACTGAGGCCTGCTAACCAGATCTCACTGCCAGTGTTCTAACCCCCAACAATTTGCATTTCAAATTGGACATGCCCAATTGGCAAGGCCCGGCTTTCTTATAAGTCCCTAGTATGTGGTACCCAAGGCGTGTAAAACAGAGTGTCTACTCAGGGATGCAGCACTCTTTGAACCACCCTTCATGTGACAAGGCCCAAAATGGCTCCCAGCCTGCCACTGCAGACTGGAAGGACATTGTTTTCACTGCCATTTTGACTTTGCCATTTAAACCAATAGCAAAGGCACCCTATCACTAAATGTTATATGTAAGTCTCCCCTAAGGAAGGCCAACAGAGTCCTATAGCAGGGGGCGCTATTGTGTTATGTATGACATTTGTTTTATGATATGTCAGCAGCAACACTTGTTGTTTTGCTGTGGGTAAAGTTGATAGCCCCATTGGCTAATACAGCGGAAATAGGTGGCATCCCAAACCGGCTAACTTTTGACTGGGACTACCACATTGTGTTGTCGTAGTTTGGACTCTTGCTCTGAGCAAGACTGCTGGTCTCAGGATGACAGTACTTTCGTTTGTAGGTGACTAAGGGGGTCATTACGACCCTGGCGGCATACCGCCGGCCCCTCCAATTTACCGCCAGGTTTCTGCCTGGCGGTCATAATCCCCAGGGCAGCGGTGCAAGCACCGCTGCCCTGGGGATTATGAGTCCCCGACCGCCAGCCTGTCCGTGGCGGTAAACACCACCATGGAAAGGATGGCGGTAAGGGGACTTGGGGTGCCCCTGGGGGCCCCTGCACTGCCCATGCTCTTGGCATGGGCAGTGCAGGGGCCCCCAGGCATAGCCCCGTCGCACATTTCACTGCCCGAATTTCGGGCAGTGAAATGCGCGACGGGTGCTACTGCACCCGCTGCACATCAGCATTGCCGGCGGCTCTATTACGAGCCGGCAGCAATGTTGATGTGACATTTCCGCTGGGCCAGCGGACAGTAACACTGTTACCGTCCGCTGGCCCAGCGGAAATGTCATAATAGGGAGCCAGGAATACCGCCGGCAATGGCGGTATTCTGTCTCCCGTTGTAATGACCCCCTAAGTCTTTTCCCACAACTAGTTGCAACAGTTGTCCAAACCTTACAGGCTCACTAGCAGTACCTCACCAGAAACACAATAGTAAAAGGTGATTTGTGGCAGTCGCTTACGCATGGACTCAAAGTAAGATATCTCAGGATTGTCCTGGTTAAACGGAAATTACCCTTTTCTCACAGATATATTATGTCTCATACAAACAAAGGCAATGACACAGATGCAGTAAAGTTATAATAGCATTTTATTTAACATAACTGCAATTTGCGATAAGTTGCATGAACTGCAATGATTAGGATAATGAATATACCAAGCAACAGTATTGTGAAGAAGAGAGTCATCGTTATAAAGACCCCCACCATTTTTGCAATATATGAAAGAAATATATATATGTATGAGATGGAATATGCCCTAATACCCTAATGAGAATAGGCCTAAACTCCTACCTAAAGGAGAGCTGGGTTTGCTAAACCAAATCTGCCAAAACCGTGTCCATGAGAGGAGCCCCCAACCCTCGTTACCTTAGAATGAGGTCTCTATCTCAGACTCCGTAGGGACACGAAGACTGGGTCAGCTTCAAGACGACTGCAGCATCGGTATCAGCGATGGTGGCGATGCCCTCTGGTCGCAATCCCTCTGATTAACTGTCTAAAGTGTGATGTATTTATACAGATCTACAAGGTCTCCTGACGTAGGTGTATTCCAAAAAATAGATAACAGGTGTGCTTGGGACAGCAATTAATATCAACAATCCCTCGAAAGTATAGAGAGGGAAAATCCCTAAGTGTGAACACCTACTGTTTGTTTGTCTTTCGTGCTTGATCTTGACGCCTTGGCGCAGTGACACTGATAATAAAACTCATAACAAGTGGCTTAACTATAAACAAGGCAGCCATCTTAGAGAAAATAAATAATTAAGTGAGCTAAGACAGAGCAAGCTAAGTAGGTTAAAAGTCACTAGGTGACGGGGGCACGAGTTTACAAGCCGACGGCTAAGCTAACTCCTGCTATCCCATTAAAACAAACTAGGATTCACTACAGAGTCAGGTAAGGTATCAAATTATTTGTGGCATTAAATGTGACCTGATGCCCAGGTCAACATTAATGTCACTATTAAAGGTAGACAACTTTTAGAAAGTTGCTACTCTGTTCCAGGAGCCTCACAAAGACATACACACATACACAACTTTCTGACCGCCTAGGGAGATGTGTGAATTACTCTGAGGCTTGGAAACAAAGGCAGTGCTGCAGCAGCGAGGTGTCACCCCCTCTGCCAGAGTGGCCACTAAGAGCTTAGGCCAGACTTGTGCTTCAAAGGGGAAGCCACCATTAATGGGCCTCCTGGCCCAACACCCCTGTGCAAGATGCCTTTTATTCCTCTAGACAGATTGGAGACAGGGCGAGATAAACGCACCTCCAAACCATTTTACAGAGGATGTGTTTCTCTCAGGTAGCCACATCTCAAGGGTGGGTTACCTTGCTCTTTACGACGAGGAAGGGTTGTGCCATCTTGAAGGGGGCAAGAATCTTACATTCTGGGATGGCCAGGTGCCACACATCACAGGACGTTTGCCACTAGGTAGGAAGAAACCCAGTAGCCCATTGGTTAGTGACCACGTGATCACCTCAGAGCACTTTCCTGGGATAAATATGGCACGTCTGGCCTGTTGACCTTCAGCACTCACTAGACTTGGAAGGAGGATAAGACAAAGACCACTTTACACCCATTGGAAGCACACAAAGAGAGGCTGTGACCCTGGAGCAGCTACACTTGCTGCTCTTTGGGCTAGCGGAGTTTGGACCCTGTTCTGCATATCTGATTTGGGGGAAAGCTGATTCCTGGCCCCAGTCTGAAGCAGAGACTCCACTGGTCAGTTGGTTGACCCTCAGAGCAGCACTGGGTTCCTCAAAGCTGAAAGAGCCCAAGATGCACCTTTGGTAGCCATTTTTTGACGCTACTAGACACCGGGCACCCCAAAGGACAATCTGGAGACAGCCAAAAGGTAGACCTATATCTAATGGACCCATAGGTGTTGGTTGTGACATGATTCATCATCCAAGAGGGACTCCAGCTTCCACCAAAGAATTGCACAGTGACTGCTTTGTTGCAAAACTGCAAGGTCTGCATCTGCAGCCCTTGAATCCCTGAAAAAGGACTTTGTGGGACACGGAGATCCATGGACAGAGTCTCCCCCACTCAGCTGTGAAGCGAGGACTCAACTGGACTTCACCCCAAGCAACCTCACAGCTTCAGGAGCATCCTTGAGCATCTTTGAGCCTGCATCCCTCAGCATCAGGACCACTCTAGAACCATCTGGAGTCAAACAAAATGTAGTACCTTACAAAAGTTTCCAAACTTTTTGTTGGCCAATACTTGTTCACAGTCAATATAAAATTATGTATTATTTCTAAAATATGTATCTCTGGAGCCCTCTGGTGGATTTTGATGGGATAAGGTCTCACAAATCTATAAACCTCTGCTCTATTTTTATAAATCAGTGTCTTGTTTCTTTCATGTTGTGTGACTTTCTTATTCTGTTGCTTGGTGCTGTTAAATGCTTTATACATTTTTCCTTTGCTAGCCTTACTGCTCAAAGCCATAGCTACCCAAGGTTAACCTAAGGATAAGTAAACGTACCTGACTGAAACC
The DNA here is from genome assembly GCF_031143425.1 of Pleurodeles waltl. Lineage (NCBI taxonomy): Eukaryota > Metazoa > Chordata > Amphibia > Caudata > Salamandridae > Pleurodeles > Pleurodeles waltl. Next base: position 1,744,097,742 of record NC_090444.1, read on the forward strand.
AAGATGATATTTGTGAGTGTACTGCATGGTAGGGCTTCCCAGCCATACCACAAGGTACACCCAAATCCTCACAGGCAAGGATTTGAACATACATCTTTTAAGAAGGAGGTGTCAGAGAGTAATATGTTTTCTGGGAAAGGCAAATGTTGGCCTTTTTGGCAAAATGATGCTAGACTGTCTTGATGCATATTAGTCCTAAGTTGGGAGATTTATGTGAAAAGGAATCCAGAGAAGAAGCCAAAGAGCTCCTATTTGTAGATGCAATGGTGAAAGGTATAAGGAAATATGTTCAAACTTTAACAAGCCTGAATGAAGCTCAATTTTCAATGAAAAAGGTATTTCAGGAAATAGTTTTATGAGAAAAGAATGAAGAAGTTTTCAGAATCAAGGAACTCTCTAGCCTGATAGCCACAGAGACCGCCATCCACCCATCCCACCCCAAGGATCCTCGCTCACCCCAACCCTGCTCAACATCTACATGACCACCCTTGCAGACTTCGTCAGATCCTATGGACTCAATATAGTCTCCTACGCCGACGACACGCAACTAATCCTCCCACTCACCGAAGACCCCCACAACGCCAAAGCCAACTTCTGCAACGCCATAACCAATGTAGCAACATTGATGAAAAACAGCTACCTCAAACTAAACACTGACAAAATGGAAGTCCTGATCTTCGGGACGAACACCTCCGTATGAGACCACAGCTGGGGGCCAGCAGAACTTGGGCCAACACCTTCTCCATCAGACCATGCATGGAGCCTCAGCATTATCCTCGACTGCCAGCTATCGATGAATCGACAAGTAAACTCAGTCGCCTCCTCCTGCTTCTACATCCTCTGTATGCTCCTCCAAATCTTCTAATGGATCCCTACGGACACCAGAAAGATGGTCATGCATTCCCTGGTCACCAGCCGCCTCGACTAAGGCAATGCTCTCTGCAACAAAGTGTCCTCCCAGCTACTTAAAAGTCTCCAGAGTCTTCAGAAAACCGCAGCCAGACTCATTCTCAACCTCCCCAAGCGCTCAAGCATCACCCCACAATTCAGGAAACCCCACTGGCTCCCCGTCAAGAAGAGATGTCATTTCAACATCCTCACACATGCATACAAGGCTCTCCACACCCTAGGGCCACCCTACATCAACCATCAACTGAACTTCTACATCCCAGCAAGACAACTATGCTCTGCCGGTCTAAACTTTGCACACACACCCCGCATCCATCACAGCCACATTGGAGACCGCTCCTCCTCCTACACAGCAGCCAAGTTCTGGAACAGCCTGCCCTTCCATCTCAGGACAGCTCCCTCCCTGGCAGACTTCAAAAGGAGACTCAAGATGTGGCTTTTTAATGGAGACACAGCAACCTCAGGGCCCAGAGACCCTTAATGGTGATAGTGCTGCGCTTTACAAATACTCTGATTGATTGATTGAGAAGGCTGGAGGAGAAGGCAACCTCTCAGCCCTGGTTACTATAAGACCCATTATGGAGAAAACAAAGGATATGGCAATTATAGACCAACTCCAGGATTCTACCACAAAAGAGGGAAAGGAGGAAGGGTTAGATTTTCTTGAGTTCAGGGCAAAATGCACATTCAGAACAGGGTGAGTATGAAGAAACACATTTATGTGAATTCAGAGATGTTAGAACATAGCATCAAAGCAATTAATGACATATATCAAAACAACACTCACTCAAATAAATTGAGATTGCAGGTGTATCAACACATAAATTAGTGCATTTAATGGATAAATCCAGATTAACAATTATCAGTTGGAAAGTGGGTTATTGGTAAGGGCAGGTAAGTAACTACACTTAGCAATAGGCCACAAATCTCCACTAAGTCCAGTTATGTCTCAATAAATGAATCCCAGCTCAACCCTTTGCAGCTTGGCAACAAGCATTTAGGCTTAACTTAGGAGACAGGTGTGTAAAGCTTTTATAAATCACAAGACAGTAAATAAGTAAAACACAAAACACAACAAGAATCCAACTCTCATTGATAAAAATAGATTATATTTGTATCTTTAAAATGACACAAAAATGACAAACATCCAATAAAGGGAACTGGAGATATCAATTTTTAAAGATTAAGGCCCTCATTATCAGATGGCGGCAATATGGAGGGAAGTACTGTCAACAGGCTTGTGGTACATTCCTCCATATTATGACATTGGCAGTTTGGCTGAAGCCAAACCGCCAATGTACCACACCGACCGCCACAGCGGTAATGACCGCCACAGCGGTAACGACCACCACAGCGGTAACGGCCGCCGGGCTAGAGACATCAATCTCCAGCCCGGCAGCCGTCACTTGCCCGCCTGCGGGATTATGACCCCACCGACCGCCAAGGTTTTCGTGGCTCCCTTACCGCCACGAAAACCATGGCGGTCAGCACTATCAGTGACAGGGAATCCCTTCCCTGTCACTGATAGGGCTTCCCCTCCCCCTTCCCTCTCCACAGGTTGCTCCCCACCCCTCCTTCCTCTCCGGACCCCCTTCGTACACGCCCCTCCTTTCACACATGCACACATGCACACACACACCCATTTCAACATTCATCCACACATGCATATATCCATTCACACATACATCCACACACACTTATATACATACACGCAGACACGCATTCACACAACTCAACATACACACACTCACACCCCCAAACATGCACACACACACATACGACACGCAACACACACCCGCATACACGCACGCACAGACATACACCCCCACCCCAACACACACACTCAAAACACCCCCATCCCCCTCCCCTGGAGGAGCACCCACTTACCTGTGTCCAGCAGCTGCGTCCGTCAGCAGAGCACTGCCAGGCCATATTAATTCTCATAATACGGCTGGCAGCGGTCTACTGGTGTGGCGCTGCTGCTGGCAGCAGCGCTACCTTACCACCATCCACCAGCATGGCCACAGCTGGATTTCCGCCATTCTCCTGGTAGAAATCCAGCTGTGGTCATAATATGGCGGACGGCTGGTAGCTGCGGCAATGGTCTTTTGGCAGCCTTTGCCGCGGCGGTAGGTGGTTTTTACCACCAATGTCATAATGAAGGCCTAAATGTTTTTTAGCTCATAGAAACAAAAAGCGCCAATCTCGACATCTGGTCACACTGACCAGGGCAAAGGTAAAATGTGAGGCTGACCACAATGGAGCCTTGCTCGGCTACAGTGAGCAGGATACCTCAGTCAAAGTTTTACCTTCTGACTTAGTCTTTTTTTTCAGGACAACTTTCTTCACTGGGACGAAGTCGCAAGTTGGATCCGACCTCCCAGGAGCCTTCTTCGGGTACACGTCGCAGGAAACCTCGTGAAGCATTCTACCTTCGGACTTAGATGATTTTTCATGACAGAAATCTTCATCCGGCCTGAACTTGAAATTGAATCCAACGTCCCTGGAACCCTCTTTGCATACGCTGTGCGGGAAGCTTCAGTCAACTTTTTACATTCGGACTTAGAAACTTTTTGGAATCTTTTTCTCTCCGACGTTGGATGACCCTCCAAAGCAAGCTGATTTTGAGCTGATGTCGTTGGACTGTCTTTCCATGAGCCCCCAGTGGATTCCTGGAAGTCTGGGGCTCTGGAGCTTTTCAGCAGGATAAATCTGCAAGTCAGGCCGGGTGACTGTCAACATAAGCTGGCTTGACTCACGACGTTGGGTCGGTCCACTTATGGAGTTTTTTTCCAAATGTTTTCCAACCTTCTCCAAACTTCTGGATCTTCTTCCAAAAGGTCTTTGAAGGTCCTTTAGGAATATACAACCCACCCCAAGGTTTCAGAAGCTCTAAGTTGCTCCTTGTAGGTTAGGACTCCAACTCCATGAATGGACTCCAACTCCATGAATGCACCCACCTGGCTCAAATCCAAAAATTACCACTGGTCAGCTGGTCAGTTTCTTCAGGGCTTGATGCAGGGGACTCTGGTCAGCTATTTTCTACTTGTAGGAAACAGGGAGTCCCTTCTTTGTGAAGCCCAAGTGTGCAGCTGGTGCAGTCTTTCAAAGTGCACGGTCCAGGTGCAGTTCAGGGGTCTAGCAGGGCAGCCTTCTTCTTTGTCTTGTTCCTTGTAGGGATCTGAGGTGGGGTGCTGCTCTGCCAGTTTTATCAATGCTTCTGGGGGTGGAAAGCAGGAGGGGCTCTGTCCAATCCTATGCAGGCCACCACCCTATTGAGTGACCACTTCCTGGGAAGTGTAGCGAAAACCAGTCCCAGGGAGCATCATTCTTCAAAAATCCAAAATGGCAGAAATTCAATCTCAGAGGTTAGGTCTGGTTGAGCCCACCCACTGGTGTTGTTTGGATTCCCTTCCTACACCCCTTTTCAGCCCCCTCCTAATCTAATCAGGGGGCAACTGGCTGTCTGGTTTTGCCGGAAATGGGGGACGGCTACTTACTGGACCAAGGTGGTCATTACAACCCTGGCGGTCGGTGTTAAAGCGGCGGTAAGACCGCCAACAGGCCGGCGGTAAAAAAATTGCAATTACGACCATGGCGGAAACCGCCAACAAAGACAGCCACTTTAACGCTCCGACCACCACGGCAGTACAAACAAACAGCGTGGTGGACACCGCCAACAGACAGGCGGACAAAGTATCGCCCACAGTATCACAACAGGCCAATCCACCACCTTTTCAGGGCAGATTCACCGCGGATAAAAACACGGCGGAAACAGGATTCTGAAGGGAAAACGCTCACCTCTACACACCCCACGAGGAACTAGGACACCATGGAGCCGGAACTCCAAATTCTCCCTGCAATAGTCTTCCTGCTCCTCTACCAGGAGCACGAACGCCGGCGACGAAGATCAAGGTGAGTACTGCACCTACGACACAGGGGAGGGGGGAAGGAAAAAACAGGGACACAGACACACGCAACACCCCCACCTCCACCCTCACCCACTACAACACACACACTAATACATATTTATACATGATAGTTACACCCCCCAACCCTCCCGGAAGAATGCAAAGACAAAAGGAAATGAGTGTAACCTTAGAAATATGTTAAAAACAAGTATGCAAAAATATATATATACACCATTAACAAAATATACACCAAGCATAGTAGTCCATGTAGTGCTCCAATCAAGTCCGTGGAACACTGAGCCCACACGGTATGGGCGAGGCCCACACAAGATCCCCAACCATGACAGAGAGAACACTTCAGGGGCATCAGAGAGCTAGAAAACAGGCACCTCAGGGGGAGGGAAAGGGGGGGAACCTCAGCCGGTTGAGTGCACAACGCCAAATCCACGAGAGGGCCACATGCCCACTGTTCAATCCTGGGGAGTGCAAAGCCACATCTCTCAAGTCTCTAAAGTGGGTGGGTTGCCCACTGTTCAATCCTGGGGAGTGCAAAGCCACAGTCTCTCAAGTCTCTACAGTGGGTGGGTTTCCCACTGCCATATCCTGGGGAGTGCAAAGCCACAGTCTCACAAGTCTCTATAGTGGGTCGGTTGCCCACTGCCATATCCTGGGAAGTGCAAAGCCACAGTCTCTCAAGTCTCTACAGTGGGTGGGTTGCCCACTGTTCAATCCTGGGGAGTGCAAAGCCACAGTCTCTAAAGTCTCTACAGTGGGTGGGTTGCCCACTGCCATATCCTGGGGAGTGCAAAGCCACAGTCTCACAAGTCTCTACAGTTGGTCGGTTGCCCACTGCCATATCCTGGGGAGTGCAAAGCCACAGTCTCACAAGTCTCTACAGAGGGTGGGTTGCCCACTGTTCAATCCTGGGAAGTGCAAAGCCACAGTCTCTCAAGTCTCTACAGGGGGTGGGTTGCCCACTGCCATATCCTGGGGAGTGCAAAGCCACAGTCTCTCAAGTGGATAACAGTCTCCACTGGTTCTGGATGAGGCATTGTGCCCATAGTGCTTCATCCTGCTAAGGACAGAGGTAGTGGATGGATCTCTCCACTGGTTCTGGAGGGGGCATTGTGCCCAGAGTTCTTCATCCTGCTAAGGACAGAGGTAGTGGATGTATCACTCCACTGGTTCTGGAGGGGGCTTTTTGCCCAGAGTGCTTCATCCTGCTAAGGACAGAGGTAGTGGATGTATCTCTCCACTGGTTCTGGAGGGGGCTTTGTGCCCAGAGTGCTTCATTCTGCCCATGACGGACTCAGTAGCGTCAGTGCCCTTGGCGCTCATGGGCCAGCGGTGCTTGGAGCGGCGGTGCCCTGTTCAGCGGTGCTTGAGACGGCGGTGCCCTGTTCAGCGGTGCTTGGAGCGGCGGTGCCCTGTTCAGCGGTGCTTGGAGCGGCGGTGCCCTGTTCAGCGGTGCTCTGTTCAGCGGTGCTTGGAGCAGCAGTGCCCTGTTCAGCGGTGCTTGAGACGGTGGTGCCCTGTTCAGCGGTGCTTGGAGCGACAGGCTCCTTTGCAGTGACTCAGCTGCTGGCGGTCCTCTCTAGCCCAGTGGGGCTTGTGCTGGCGGTCCTCTCTGGCCCAGCGGAGCTTGTGCTGGCGGTCCTCTCTGGCCCAGCGGGGCTTGTGCTGGCGGTCCTCTCTAGCCCAGCGGGGCTTGTGCTGGCGGTCCTCTCTGGCCCAGCGGGGCATGTGCTGGCGGTCCTCTCTGGCCCAACGGGGCTTGTGCTGGCAGTCCTCTACAGCCCAGCGGGGCTTGTGCTGGCGGTCCTCTCTGGCCCAGCGGGGCTTGTGCTGGCGGTCCTCTCTGGCCCAGCAGGGCCTGTGCTGGTGGTCCTCTCTAGCCCAGCGGGGCTTGTGCTGGCGGTCCTCTCTGGCCCAGCGGGGATGATGGCTGTGGTCTCCTGGGCAGCGTGGATGATGGCTGTGGCCTCCTGGGCAGCGGGGATGATGGCGGTCTCCTCCGCCGTGCTGCTCTTCCCAGACTTTCCTGCTTTCTTGTGGCCCTTCCCCACCTTGGAAGGTGTCGCAGCTGACTCCACACTCCCACGGGACCCCTTTGGTGGCTGGAGTCTTCCCCCTCTCCTGCCGGGCACTGGCCAACTTCTGATGCTTCACAGGTGGGGGACTGTCTGTGCTGTGGCTCTGTGCCACACTGGCTGCCCTGGTGGCCGGTGCACTCCAGATTCTGTTGAATACAGGCGCCACTGGACTATATGGTATTCGCACACATGCATTGATTCAAAGACAATGAACACAGGTCTGTGGATAATCATAAAAAATAATAATTACATACAAATATATATACACCGAAACAAATTTATAGTACATCAGAAATTACAGTAATCAAATATGAATTCCATCACATTGCTATTGTACAAAAAAGTTCATGAAGATTATTCTCATCCAGTTATCCTGATTTCCACAATAATCCTATTCAAAGATACTCCATTAATGAATGTCCTTCACATCATCCCGTTGTCCCATACATGAATGTCCTTCACATCGTCCTATTGTCCCAATATTAGTGTAATCCTATTCAAAGATACTCCATAGATGAATGTCCATCACATCATCCCGTTGTCCACTATTAGTGTAATCCTATTCAAAGATACTCCATAAATGAATGAACGGGATGATGTGAAGGACATTCATTTATGGAGTATCTTTGAATAGGATTACACTAATACGTTCGCATATATTTCCTACGTATGATGATTTAGATGTTGATTTATTAAGAAAATGGGAAGAGGAGTTGAAATCTAAGTCTATGAAACTGATGGATATTCTGATAGAAAATGCAGAAAGGAAAGTGAGCAAATTACAAACAGATATAGAGGTATTGGAGAAAGAAATTAAGGAATTAAACCTTAAGGAAGCCACAGAGAAGAATTTTCTTATACTCTATGATATAATTACGAGATTTCAAGATGAGATTAAACAGAGGAAAGCCAGGAAGTTCAAAAGGGATGAATTGGACTATGCAAATGGCAGGGTATTTACATTTTCACACAAATATGATCATTTAGTTAAGCACAAAAGTGTGACAATAGAATCTAGTACCTCAGTGGAGTCATCATCCTCCTCTAGGAGTAGTCTGGTTACAGACACCAGTGATATAGAGGGTGGAGGTATTCAAGTATGTTCATACACCCAAGGAGTGGGTTTTTTACAAGAATTGAAGAGAATAAAGCAAGGCAATTGGGAGTCAAATCTAAAGAAAAACAGAACAGGAAGACAAGAAGAGGGAATAGAGGAGGAAAAAAGCGAATCTCGCTCAGGAATGAGAACGAGATCATGGGACAAGAAAATATACAATGCATAAAGGATTCGGAGAATAATGTGGTTAATCTGTCAGATAAATCTCTATCTCCAGATATGATTGGTCTTCTGAACAGAGGTTTAGGTTTCTGTCCATCTTTAATTGGAGACACATGCAAATCCAAGATAGATTTATATAAATTTGTTAGGAAACTAAAAATAAAAAAGTACTTTGAGTTACGTAATAAGGATACTGAACAAATTTTATATAATAAACAGGTACTTAGTGGTTTGTCTATTCAGGATATATATGACACAGTGGCATTAATGACAATTACTGATTATGAAGAATACCCCACTACGATTTCCACTGTATTACAAGATTTGAATCTATCATCGGACTCACATGTTACCAGTGGTCTGAAACAAAGATCAACATGGGTACCTAGATTTGCAATGGACAGTAGTATAGAAACTTTTTATAAAATGGTGTGGGCAGACCTGAACAGGGAAGACATGAAAAGGATATACATTAATAAACCAAATTTGAACAAAGATGAATGTAATGCTTTGAAATCTTTGAGACAGGATGAGACTGTGATTATCAAAAGAGCGGACAAGGGTGGTAACATAGTGATTCTGAATCGTAAAGATTATGAGCAGGAAATTTATACACAATTAAATGATGAGAATTGCTATGAAAAGATATTCTCTAATCCCATTAATAAGATCACTAGAGATATTAATAATATGCTGAAGATTTGGAGACAGAGGGAATTACTGGATGAGGATGAATATTTATATCTTCAGGTTTACCGTCCAAAATATCCCTGCATATATACACTACCTAAGATTCATAAACAATCTGTATTTCCACCTGGAAGACCAATAGTCTCGGGTGTGGGAGGTCCTACAGAAAGACTATCGGAATTTGTAGATACTTTCTTACAATCTTTTGTTCACAATTTACCTTCTTATATTAAAGACACGAAACACATACTAAGTATACTTTCGGATATACAATGGGATGCAGGTATGATTATGGTCACCCTAGATGTAGTGGCACTATATACAAGTATACAACATATATTTGGTATTCAAGCAATAAAGCATGTCTTGTATAAAAGGTCTGCTAGTCTGATGGAACATACGAAGATGATTATTGATATGATAGAGTTCATACTTAATAACAACTACTTTTTGTTTAAAAGTGATTGGTATAAACAAAAACAGGGTGTAGCCATGGGATCAATATTCTCCCCCTCGTATGCCAACTTGTTTATGGGATGGTTCGAGGAAATATGGATATGGGGCCCAAATGCAGCGAAATGGCACACCCATATTCTATATTGGGGACGATACATCGATGATTGTTTTATGTTATGGACAGGGGATGTTAGTACACTGGAAGAATTCTGTACATATTTGAATAGCAATGATGTAAATATCAAGTTCACATACAGTTTTAGTGAGACACGGTTGGAATTTTTGGATGTGGAACTGTTCGTTGATGATAACAAAATAGAGAGTAGACTATATCGTAAACCGACGTCTTGTAATAATATACTGCATTCCACCAGTGCTCATCCACAGCATCAGATTGAGGCAATACCTTTCGGAGAAATGATTAGAGCAAGAAGAAATTGTAGTAAGAATAGTGACTTCCTTGAGGAAATTAAGAATATGGGACGGAGATTTCGAGCTAGGGGATATTCTGAAAACATCATTGGAAAATCGATGCGGAAAGTGAGGAAAATCTCACGCAGACAGACATTAGGGCAGGATACACATGAGGGTGACACCCCAGTTAGAGATAAAAAGTATAAAATTAGGATCATTTTAGACTACACGGAAAAGTCTAAGAGACTGATTAGGAGTATGAAGAAATATTGGTCAATACTAACTCAGGATGATATACTCAAGAAGTATATCGGTAATAGACCTGATGTTGCTTATAGAAGGGGCAACACCCTTAATAATATATTGAGCCCCAGCTACCCGTTGGAGAAAAAGCAGTTAGATTGGTTAGGGAAGCGTAATCTAGGTTTTTTTAAATGTGGTTGCTGTATGTATGCAAATGGGCTTGGCAGCCCAAGAAGGAATTTGTGGATTTTAATGGTAACTTAGTGGCCATTAAATCACATATAGATTGTAATACGAAGTTTGTGGTATATATGATCACATGTAAATGTGATAAGATATATATAGGTAGCACGATACGTCCGTTAAAGGTCAGAATCTCCGAACACTGGAGGGCAATAAATGTAGGGGATGAGCGTTACCCCATAGCTTCTCATATGAAGGTATGCCAAGCACAGGATAAATACAAAACATTTAAATTCTTTGGCTTTGACCAGTGTGTAGTTAACCCCCGTGGTGGAAATAGGGAATTAGCCCTTAGGAGAAAGGAGTCATACTGGATTTTGAGATTAAGAGCTGTAGAGCAGGGTCTTAATACAGATTTTGAAATGGAGTACTTCTTGGGAGACACCTAATGAATAGTTAGAGGTCAATACGTATCAGATAGTGGGTGGGTTAAACCAGAATAGAATGCATTTGCTTTGAGTCCAACTTGAGTTTTCAAATTATATTTGATTATAATCTGTTTATAAAATACAGGGTTCTATGGAAAGTATTGAGATACGAACTATTATAGGATTAATTATCGTTTTATGCTAAGGAAAAAATCAATAATACAGTGTAGTTCGGATATATACTATTTATAAACTCAGATATAACTCTTTCCTTATTATAGGAACGATGTGGAGCGGAGTTATTCGTTCATAATAGTGGTAACCTTCGGGACTCTGAAGTCCGTCTTTTATTTTTATTTAGAGATATACATGGACGCTTTCAGGTTGCTGACCGCTTTCTATCTTTAATGCTGGCATTCAAACGGACGCCTTTACGGGAACGTCCGTTTTCGATTTCTGTTTCTTATAGCTGTATAAAATGCGGGCAGCCGAGGGGCCGCGTCTTCTAGATATCGGGAGACGGAAGAATTAGCGTACTCGCTTGACGGTATTATATCACGCAACAGCGGTAAGAAGTGAATTGGAGCTTATCTCTAGATTTCTAGAAATATGAAATTAGCGGATAATTGGAGAACTCATTTTTGAATTCTGTTCTGACGATAGGTCCAGATTAAAGGATATATTCATATACAAATAAGAGGAGCAACTTATACAGGTAGGACTGATACTTAGATAGAGTTCACATGAGGGATATACTGGGCACTACTCCAGAAGTAGGAGGTAACGGTTACCTTTGACTATCACTTAGAAACCTGTTTAATTACAAAGGTGGTTTGAATCACAGAGAATGGTTTGCTCACCTGTATGTGTTTTAATTATCTAGATACACACTTTGGGGTTTGAGAATGTTAAGGGTTCTCACAGCACACCTATTGTGACACTTATATAATATCTTATAATTACAAGATGTACTACAATAGTATATTTGTAAATATTGTTGTAGGAGGTCCTGAGGAAATCCATGGGTACTCCCGGGATGAAACACGTGTTGACAACGGGATGATGTGAAGGACATTCATTTATGGAGTATCTTTGAATAGGATTACACTAATAGTGGACAACGGGATGATGTGATGGACATTCATCTATGGAGTATCTTTGAATAGGATTACACTAATATTGGGACAATAGGACGATGTGAAGGACATTCATGTATGGGACAACGGGATGATGTGAAGGACATTCATTAATGGAGTATCTTTGAATAGGATTATTGTGGAAATCAGGATAACTGGATGAGAATAATCTTCATGAACTTTTTTGTACAATAGCAATGTGATGGAATTCATATTTGATTACTGTAATTTCTGATGTACTATAAATTTGTTTCGGTGTATATATATTTGTATGTAATTATTATTTTTTATGATTATCCACAGACCTGTGTTCATTGTCTTTGAATCAATGCATGTGTGCGAATACCATATAGTTCGTTACGGGTAACATTAGGTTACCTCTTTTGGGGAGACTGGAGGGTGCAACCCCAATATTTGGCACCGTGCAATAAAGTATTATTTGTTGCTTTATCCTTGGAGGCAGGAGCGCCTTATCACTCGTATTTTCACCCCCACATTTAGATTACAGGCGCCACTGGTCCCGGAGATGTTGTGGCTGAGGTGCTAATTCGGGACCTAGGAGACGGACGGGGTGGGGGAGGTGTGGGAAAGAGGTCAATGTTGGACAGGAAAAGTTTTTGGGAGACTCTGGGACGGGTAGCTGGAGGGGGTTTGGGAGTGGAGGAAGAGGTTGTGGTTGTAGGAGGTGTTCGTTTGGTGAATTTGGGTGAAGGTGCATGCGATGGAGGCTGTCGTGAGGTGGATGGCTTTTGGGTGGGTGTGTGCCTGCGTTTGTGTATCTTGGGAGGTGGCATCACAGACACACTGGGAGAGGACACAAGGGACGTGCGAATGGTAGTAGGGGTGGTGACTGCACGTGAGCGGGGTGTGGTGGTGGGTGTGCTGGTAATGGCAGTAGTGGCTGTAGATGTAGTGCATGCAGGTGTGAGTGTAGACTAGACTGGGAGGGAGAAGGGAGACGAGGAGGAGGGGGACACAGTGGAGGCAGTGGATGTTGGTGTGTCTGCATGTGTGTGATGCTTGCGTGAGTGCCTGTGGGGTGTGTGGTGCTATGTTTGCCAGAGCTTCCCTTGTGTGTTGACGTGTGCGCATGCTGGTCTGAAGGTGTGCTTGGGATAGGCTAGAGTACTGGGGATTGGGTCTGGGTGGAGGAAGTTGGAGGGGGAGGCTAGAGACGGGGACAATGGCTGCCATCAGTGCTGAGGCCAGAGTCTGAAAAGCTTGCTGAAGGGCCACCTGACCAGAATTAATGCCCTCCAGGAATGCATTAGTTTGTTGCAACTGCCTTTCTACACCCTGGATGGCATTCAAAATGGTTGACTGCCCAACAGTGAGGGACCTGAGGAGGTCATTGGCCTCCTCACTGAGGGCAGCAGGGGTGACTGGGGCAGGGCCTGAGGTGCCTGGGGAGAAGGTGATGCCCACCCTCCTGGGTGAGCGGGCACGGTTCAAAGGCTGAGGGGCTGCTGGGAGGGCGGTGCTGGTAGGGGGTGGCGGTTGTACCTGTAGATTCGGGGGGCACAGATGTTGCCGCCACCACAAGGGAGCTCCCATCAGAGGACGAGTCTGTGTCGCTGGTGTCAGCTCCTGTCCCCGCCGTGGAGCTCCCCTCGCCCTCCGTCCCACTGGTGAACTCCGAGACCGTAGTTTCGCCCTCCAGGGCCATGTGGGATGCAGCTCCCTCCTGCTCTGGTGCCACTGCTCCTCCGCCTGATGATGCTAATCCACACAAGAACAGGGAGACCACAAAAAGGGGGGACAAAAGAAGAAAGACATGTTGAGTGCATGCATTACCGCTACCGTTGGCGGACACGACAGACACAGAAGCCCACTGCACTATGCCGCGCTCTTGGGCTCCACTGTTCAATTCCTGGGAAATGGCCTTCTAGGCTATGGACGACATCTGCACACATGGATGACACAGGGGCATCACTAGGTGTACTTGGCACTCTACAGAGGTGGGGTGGAGTGCCATATGGCCTGCCTTACGGACAGACCTTGCCTACTAAAATCGCCCTGGCCTAGGGAAACCCACTGCCCACCTCCCCCACCCAGACCCCTCCACTGCGCGCAAAATCAGCAGGATGAGAGTGTACTCACCTCCTTGTGGCTGCTGTCATGCCCTCAAGCGCCCATCCAACTCCGGGTACGCCACTGCCAGGTTCCTGAACATCAGGGGGGTCATGGCGCGACAGGCACCCCTCCCACGTTGGGAGGCCATCCCCAGCTGAGCCTCCGCTGTCTTCTTGCTCCAGTGGCGAATGTCCTCCCATCTTTTCCGGCAGTGGGTGCTCCGTCTGTGGTAGACCCCCAGGGTCCGGACGTCCTTGGCGATGGCACGTCAAATATCTTTTTTCGGGTGGTCGCTGACCTACATGATTTGTACAGGGGGAAGAGAAACTTATTGCCAACTGCACCGTCACAGTCATTGGCCCCCATCCCTACCCTTGGCATTTGGCACATGCACTCACCGTCGTTTCATGCACGCCGCACTCTCCCCCCTTCTTTCTTACATCCACCCCTCTCCACACAGGCATAGCCCATACAGCATGCTCCCAGTGTACTTACCTGTTTGTCTGGAGGACAGCAGAGTAGCATGTACTGGGGGAGGACCCCATCCACGAGTTTCTCCAACTCCTCCGATGTGAAGGCCGGGGCCCTTTCCCCAGACACTCGAGCCAATGTCTCTTCCAGACCGAGGTCACAGCAGCACTTGCAGTGTAGGTCCTCTCCTGTCAAAGATCAGGTATCAAGTGATTGAACAGATAGAAAATGGCAGTTACGTCCACGGCGGTGCGTACCATCACCGCTGGTGTACATCGTCATTGGCTCCTGGGACCCATAGGGTCCAATGTTAACCAATGCAGCATTGCGCCGCTGTCTTCGACCACCTACCGCGACGGTGTACAACGCCAGCGCAGTTACCTCACATTCAATTGTCCCACTTTACAGGTCAGGCAGGCGCCATTTCAGGGGCCCACATGGCTTCTTTTTTACTGCATCCCACATATCTAGGCCTAGACTCAACACACATACAGGCCACTTTTTAGATTAGGAATCGTGTTGTGTGCAAGCAGTGGGTACGTACCTCTGAGTTGTTTGACTCTGTGCTCGCTGTTGTCCTTCATAGGCACCGTCCGCTGGGACATGTGAGGAGATGGAGGCAATGGAGGAAAGACATGTGATCATCACCTACAGGCTTGACCGTGCCGCAATCCAGGATCTGTGTACCCAGCTGGAGCCAGACCTGATGTCAGCTATCCACCATACCACAGGAATCCCCCTTAAGTGCAGGTGCTGTCAGCGCTCCATTTCCTTGCAAGTGGGTAATTTCAAACAACAGTGGCCATAGCATCAGGGAATGTCCCAGCCTATGTTTTCCAACGTGTTGTCCAGAGTGTTGTCTGCCCTGCTGAAACACATGCAGAGCTACATCATTTTCCCTCAGGTGGAGGATTTGCCTACAGTGAAAGGTGATTTCTATGCCCTGGGACATATCCCCAACATCATAGGTTTCATTGATGGGACACATGTGGCTTTGGTCCCCCCCCCACAGGAGTGAACAGGTGTACAGAAACCGGAAGAGTTATCATTCGATGAATGTACAGATGGTATGTTTGGCTGACCAGTACATCTCCCATGTGAATGCCAAGTTCCCTGGCTCAGTGCATGATGCCTACATCCTGCATAATAGCAGCATCCCTTATGTGATGGGTCAACTCCAGAGGCACTGTGTGTGGCTATTAAGTGAGCACCTGGAAGCAAGACAGTGGGAATGGTTGTCTGGGTCTGGGGCTATCCCTACAGGTTAGTGTGTGTCTAACAGTTGTCCCTTGCCATTTGCAGATGACTCTGGTTACCCCAACCTGTCATGGCTACTGACCCCAGTGAGGAATCCCAGGACAAGGGCAGAGGTACGCTACAAGGAGGCCCATGGGCGAACTAAGAGGGTGATCGAACGGACCTTCGGCCTCCTGAAGGCCAGGTTCAGGTGTCTCCATATGACAGGTGGATCCCTATTCTACTCATCAAAGAAGGTGTGCCAGATCATCGTGGCCTGCTGTATGCTTCACA
The DNA here is from genome assembly GCF_031143425.1 of Pleurodeles waltl. Taxonomy (NCBI): domain Eukaryota; kingdom Metazoa; phylum Chordata; class Amphibia; order Caudata; family Salamandridae; genus Pleurodeles; species Pleurodeles waltl. The sequence goes on from NC_090444.1 coordinate 1,744,113,558, forward strand.
ACCTGGCTTTGCGATGACAGGTGCCTTTTCTGCAGGAGGATTGTCCAGATGGCGGTGTTGTTGCAGCTGTGGAGCCTGTGGACAGTGAAGACAAGGAAGCAGAAGAAGAAGTCATGGACAACAGGGACTCAGTGATCTAGCAATATTTCCAGTGAAACACAGGTAAGAATACAAACCTGCCTACTACATGTACTTAAACACTACTACCTCTCTACTGTCTGTCGTTTTCACCCAGTGTATGGTCACTGAGTTGTCACTTTCCCTTACGATTTCACAGATGTGGGTCCCAATGTGTGACATCTGCTTTGATTCTTCATGGACTAGAGCTGTGTGACATAGGTATGTTGACATTACAAATGAAAGAGCTTTTTGCCACAGTTATTGCTAATACAGTATTCCGAAATCACAAACTGACTCCAGATTGTTTTGTACTTTAAGGGTGTTTATTTAAGCGCTCAATATTTGAGGGGGTAGCAACATGGTGAGGGGTGATGGCGGAGGAATGTCCATGGCAGAGTCCAGTCTATTAGTCTCACAGGTGCATTGCCCAAATGGGCATAGGAAGTGGAGCTGGGACAGTTTAAGGAGGGACAGGGTGACAAAGTGGGACAGTAGGATGACATTCAGGTGGTCTAATTTCTTGGCGGGGGTCTTGGCATCGTTCTCTGTCTTTGTCCTGGATCTCAGGGACCGTTTGCGAGGTGGTTCTCCCTCTGCAGGGGGTGGGGTGCTGGTGTGGTGGTCCTGTGGCGGTGCCTCCTGTCCACTAGCGCCGGCGGAGGTGGTGGGCAGTTCATCGTCCAGGCTAGTGTCAGGGGCCCCTTGTAGTGCCACAGGGCCCCTCCTGGTGTTGAGTACTTCCTTCAGCACCCCTACGATGGTGCCCAGGGTGGAATTGATGGCTCTGAGTTCCTCCCTGAAGCCCAAATACTGTTCCTCCTGCAGGCGCTGGGTCTCCTGAAACTTAGTCAGTACCGTTGCCATCGTCTCCTGGGAGTGGTGGTAGGCTCCCATGATATTGGAGAGGGCCTCGTGGAGAGTGGGTTCCCTGGGCCTGTCTGGCCACTGTCGCACAGCAGCCCTCCCAGTTCCCCTGTGTTCCTGGGCCTCCGTCCCCTGGACTGTGTGCCCACTACCACTGCCCCCAGGTCCCTGTTGTTGTTGGGGTGGTGGGTTAGCCTGGGTTCTCTGTAGTGGTGGACGCACTGCTGATTGACGTGTCCTGGGGACGGAGGTATGGGCCCGCTGGGTGGGTGCTGTGCTGGTGATTCCAGAGGGGGGAAGCTCTGTGGTGGCCTATGACTGGGTGAGGGGAACCGACTGTCCCGATGTCCCCGATGGGCCGGGCTGGTCATCTAGATCCAGTTGGACAGAGGTGCTGTCATCACTGTGGGCCTCTTCTGTTGGTGGTGTGGACATGTGTGGACCCTCCTGTCCGGTGACGTTGGGTAGAGGTCCTGCAGGGGTATAAAAGGATGTTTATTACATATGTGTGTGGCATGGTGTGCAATGGGTGGGTGACCGTGTACCCCAGTGCTTGCATTCCTGTGTGGGACCTTGTGTGATGATGGTTTAGGGGGGTGTATGGGTATGTGCAGTGGCCATGCTTTAGTGATGGGTATCCATGCTTTGTTGTTGCATGCAGGGCTTGGTGTTAGGATGTGTGGTTTGTGATGTTGGGACATTTGTGAGGAGTTAGAGTGATGGGGGTGAGGGTGGGGGTATGTGCTGGCATGAGGTAGGGTGGGGATGTAATAGTTAAGATGTAACTTACCAGAGTCCATTCCTCCACCTACTCCTGCGAGGCCCTCAGGATGCAGAATCGCCAAGACCTGCTCCTCCCATGTTGTTAGTTGTGGGGGAGGAGGTGGGGGTCCGCCGCCAGTCCGCTGAACAGCAAGGTGGTGTCTTGAGACCACGGAACGCACCTTCCCCCGTAGGTCGTTCCACCTCTTCCTGATGTCCTCCCGATTTCTTGGGTGCTGTCCCACTGCGTTGAGCCTGTCCACTATTCTTCGCCATAGCTCCATCTTCCTTGCAATGGAGGTGTGCTGCACCTGTGCTCCGAATAGCTGTGGCTCTACCCGGATGATTTCCTCCACCATGACCCTGAGCTCCGCCTCTGAGAACCTGGGGTGTCTTTGCCGTGCCATGGGGTGGTGTAGGTGATGTGTGGGGTGGGGTGGGGAGTGATAAGTGTGCTGATATGTAGTGGTGTGTAGTGTGAGGTGCGTAGAAGTTATGTGGGTGATGGTGTTATGTGCCTGTGGATGCTAGTATTGTTGATTGTGGTGTCTCTCTCTGGCCTTCTCTCAGTAATTGTGATTGTAGGGGTTTGTGGGTGATGTGGGTGTGTGTTTTATATTGTTTTGGGTGTGTGGGAGTGGTGTGTGTATGTGTATCAGGTGTGTGTATTTCGATTTGTCCAATGTGGCTGTGTTTTGTATGTGTGTGTGTATTTTGAGCGCGGCGGTGTGTACCGCCAATGGAATACCGCAGTTGAAAGACCGCCGTGTGGATTCGTGTGTCGTGATAGTGTGGGCGTATTTCCATTGGCATGACGGTGGAGGTTTTATTTTCGCCAGTTTATCACTGACCTTTGGTGTGGCAGACTTGTGTGGGTGTCTGAATTTTGGCGGATTCCGTGCTGTGGGTCATAATAGCTGTGGCGGATTTCTGCGGCCGCGGCAGTGTGTTGGCGGTCTTCTGCACGGTGGTAAGCAGCTTTTACCGCCAATGTTGGAATGACCGCCCAAATGTTCTTTCCTCCTTTGAAGTACAGTTTGGCTGCTCTCCCCCATCCGGTTTCACCATCTGCTGAGGCAGTTCTCCTGCCCCAGGCACCTCCTTTGTGTTCAGCCAAGACCACTTCACACCTCATGAAGGCAGCCTGGCCAGGCTGCTAAAGGCTGGCCAATCAGAGAAGGGCACTACAGGGTTGAAGTTGGTAACTTTCAGGTAGAGTCCTACAACTCTTTTTCTGGGTTGTTATATTAAATTCAACAATGGCAAGTTGTTGGATTTGTTAGAACAATAAGTTTGATACCAAACTTAAAATATCTGGCTCCTTTTGAGACTTTATTAATTAAAAAAAAAGTCTCCTCATGTTAGCCTATGGAGCCATTCACCACAATGGGAGAAACTAATTTAGCTCTTTTTTTCCCTTACCAGGGCTTATAAAACATCTTTCATAAGGTCCCTGCTTACAGTTACACTGCA